>NC_042617.1:160993852-161298265 GCF_901001135.1 Rhinatrema bivittatum
TTTAGAATTGGAAACAAAATTGGTATTGGTCAAAAAGGAGTCATGGGTATTGTAGCTCCCTGGTCTGTTCTGAGTTTTATCAAAATGTTTGCTACTAAGAATATTGTAGGCTAGGCATAGTGTCCCTCCAAAAATGAGACTTTTGATCACCTCCTGCTCAGCACTATCAAAAACAGATCTACCCCAGATATGCCTCATTGGAGAAAGATTTTGTTTACTACATCCTGGTTTAGGGAACATTTGTGGTGGGTCCCATTTACAACTTAAGTCTAACAGGATTTTGTCCTTCCTCAAGTAAACAACTCATAGCATCACACCTTGTCTGCTTCCTGACACAGGAGGATGATCCCGGTATCCCTGTTTATTTTATTGAGGTATAACAATTGTCAGGACTAAGTATATTTTTGTTGGCTATTTATCTCTGAAAGTCTTTAGAGTGCTCAATACTGCCCTTTAACTCCAGCTGATTTGTGTGTAGAGATTTTTTACATGCAGGTTCGAGGGCCCGAATGTCAAGCACTTTTAAGTGGATTTCCCAGCTCAAGTTGGATATATCTGTGGTGAGAACTGTTCAGTGAAGGACAATTTGGAAGGGTATTTCCTTTGTTAAATTGGAATGGAAAAACTACCAAGAAACAATGTCTTTCAGCTCTATTCTAACATAGATATGATCCTGAAATACCTGCTTGACTTGATTCTACAGAGACTCCCAAGTACATTGGAGTTGCCTCATACAGAGGTTACCATGGAAGCCTTCAAGCCAGCATTCTTATCACAAATGAAGGTGATGTCTATTCATTCTGAATTCTCTCTCCCACTGCAGCCACAAAGATACCAACTGTATTCTTGGAAAGTGTATCTAGCAGAGCCACAATTAATACAAATTGAAATGATGGGATTTGAGGTAATTGAAATCAACCATAGTGATCGTACTGC
The DNA here is from genome assembly GCF_901001135.1 of Rhinatrema bivittatum. Taxonomy (NCBI): domain Eukaryota; kingdom Metazoa; phylum Chordata; class Amphibia; order Gymnophiona; family Rhinatrematidae; genus Rhinatrema; species Rhinatrema bivittatum. The sequence continues at coordinate 160,994,789 of NC_042617.1, forward strand.
CCATATGGGGACTCTGTGCCTGAGATATGCTCTTGATCAGTCAATTATAAAGGTAGGGAAAGACATCCCCCCCAATCTTGCATAAATAAACCATGATAATAGCTAGGCATTTAGTGACTGGAGAGTTGCCAATGTAACCCCAATATTTAAAAAGGGCTCCAGGGGTGATCTGGGAAACTATAGACCAGTGGGCCTGACTTCAGTGCCAGGAAAAATAGTGGAAACTATTTTAAAGATCAAAATCGTAGAGCATATAGAAAGACATTATTTAATGGAACACAGTCAACATGGACTTACTAATGGGAAGTCTTGCCTAACAAATCTGCATCATTTTTTTTGAAGGGGTTAATAAACATGTGGATAAAGGTGAACCAGTAGATGTAGTGTATTTGGATTTTCAGAAGGCGTTTGACAAAGTCCCTCATGAGAGGCTTCTAAGAAAACTAAAAAGTCATGGGATAGGAGGCAAAGTCCTTTTGTGGATTACAAACTGGTTAAAAGACAGGAAACAGAGTAGGATTAAATGGTCAATTTTATCAGTGGAAAAGGGTAAACAGTGGAGTGCCTCAGGGATCTGTACTTGGACTGATGCTTTTCAATATATTTATAAATGATCTGGAAAGGAATATGAGTGGGGTTATCAAATTTGCGGATGATACAAAATTATTCAGAGTAGTTATTTATTTATTTTGGATTTTTTTTATATACCGAAGTATAGCGTTCTGTCTTCACTCCGGTTTACATGAGAACAACAAAATACATATAGTTAACTTAGAACCTTGTGTAACATTCTAACCGAAATTTTATATGAATACGATATTACTTAATAGAACTATTAAGTCATTCCTTGAAAGAGCAAATAAACCAAATTAACAAAGAAAGTGTTAAACAAGAGTCTTGATTGATCGGCGATAGGGGTCTGAAAAGTAGATCGGAGCATGTTGGGTGGGGCAGGTCAGGTCTTAAGGTGGGTTAGGTGGGGAAGAGGGAAGGTGGATAGAGGGGGGGGGGCTTAGGGGGTGGGAGGCTGTGTGGGGTCGGGGAAGGTGTGTCAAAAAGAGGGGTCGTCGACGTGTAATGGATCAAGATGTGTGTGTATTACTTAGCCCACGCCGTCTCTGAACATTTGGCTGAATAACCAAGTCTTTAGCTCTTTTTTGAAGGATTTGATGTCGCAAATTGATCTTAAGTGTTGTGGTATGGCGTTGTAGAAAACGTTTCAGTTTTTAAATTATTGTTGTGAAGATATTGTACCATATAGAACTGAGGGGCAGTAAGCATGGAGTCTTGGAAGACTTTCTTGACAAAATCATCTAACCTATGGTCCTTCCCGGGAAATGAATCTGAAAGAGTTCTTGCCTCTTTTTTGTCAGGGAACACTAAAATGTTCTGTGGTGAGCAGTGCAGCAAGGCAACTAAAAGTAGGAAAACAAGAGAATTAAAAAAATAAAACTTTTGAAAAAATATAAGTAAAGAGAGAGTACACATCTGTGCTGTGCTCAGACAAAAAAGGACTAGGGGGCACTCCATGAAGTTAGTAAGTAGCACAGTTAAAACTAATCGGAGAAAATTCTTTTTCACTCAATGCACAATTAAGCTCTGGAAATGCTGCCAGAGGATATGGTTAGTGCAGTTAGTGTAGCTGGGTTTAAAAAAGGTTTGAATAAGTTCTTGGAGGAGAAATCCATTAACTGCTATTAATCAAGTTGACTAATAGTCTAATTTTAAAAAGCCCGCATGTGTAAAAAATGGGGATTACACGCGAGGCCAAGCCTTGCGTGTGCCTCACACATTTTAGAAGAGGCCCAGCCAGGTGCATAACCCTCATTACACGCAGATGTGCCGGGTCCTGCAAAAGGGGCAGGGAGGAGTGGGGGGGGGGGGGGGGGCCGGGACAGCGCCATTAGCCACTGTCCTGGGGAAGCGGGCGCCAGCAGCTGGATGGCACGTGGAGATTACTTCTGCTCCAGAGGAGCAGTAAGTAATTGAACAAAAAAAAAATTTGAGTAGCTAGCAAGGGGTTAGGAGTTGGGGAGGAGAGGGGAAAGGGTAGGAAGGGGTATACGGAAGTCCTACTTGCATTGCCTTTTAAAATTCCGCCCCCTCCCCGTGCGCGTGGTGGCCACCCGCACGCACAGATGTTAAAATCCGCATGTACCTGCGGATATCGTATTTTATAATATGCGTGTGTTATAAAATAGCCACATCCATGTGCAAGCGCTGAGAACCGCAAGCGGGTCTTAATATCAACCCCTTAAGGAATAGCCACTGCTATTACTGGCATCAGTAGCAAGGGATAGACTTAGTTTTTGGGTACTTGTCAGGTACTTGTAGCCTGGTTTGGCCTCTGTTGGAAACAGGATGCTGGGCTTGATGGACCCTTGGTCTGACCCAGTATGGCAACTTCTTATGTACTTATGGCTCACAAGGCAATACCCACTCAGGAACGTCTGCATATGCTCAGTAGAGCTCAAAGCTCTACTAGCTAGGAGAGAGAATTTAGTTTGGTGCCACTGGATGACGTCACCCACATGTCATGGGTAATTCAGCCTAGTTATCAATGGAAAAATGTATGGGTTAAGTTGGGAAAATGGAGGCAACATTTTTTTTTTTTACACTAAATACATTAATTTTTTTAAATGTCATCACTCATTTGGGCTTAGAACTACAAGCCCAAAATGTGGATATTAATTTAAAAAAATTATACAACTAAAATACAACAAAAAATTGCCAAAAGATGTAGTTTATTTTCTGACCTGCATGGGATTAACTTTTACTGACTGTTCAAAGCACTCCGCACATTCTTTGAACTCCTTATTTCGAAGATGGAGGAGACCCTTTGAGCGCTGGGCACGGGCACTGCGATGCTTGGACAATTCCCAGGCCTTGTCGTAGTACTGGTGATCCCGCAATACATCACCAAGCAAGCAATACAAATTAGGAGTTTCCTTTTTCTTTAGTTCTTGCCTCAGAATTTTTTCTGCCTAATTGGAAAAAAAAAAATCACACAGATGAGAACAAAATTTACATTTATTAACAATATAATGGCATTTATGGATCACAAATGCATTATTTATAAAGGCATACATTTTGAACCCTTGCTGTAAGGGTGGTGTGGGTTTTGAACACCAGCCCTGGAGGTGGTGGACCACAGCTCTGTAGAGCAAGCTATTTTACCCATGAGGAATTGGGGGTAAACCCTGTAGTGTTTTTACCTTTCCGGGATGTTCTTAAGTGTCAGCCAGCAGAGAATTCTCTGCGACAAGGTTATGTGAACTGGACTGGGTCTCTCTCTGTTAGAAAGCACACGTTTTGTTTCTTTCTTTGTTTTCTGCTTTAAAGAGCATCAACTGAAAGCACAGATATTGTGTGTTTTGTTAGACCCAAACAATATGTTGCAGTTCATAACCAGTACATATGGAAGAAAAAAATCCAGTTTCCATTACTATATAAGGTATAGTTCTCATTTAACAAAAACTGAGTAGAAAATACATTCCATTTGTGTTTCAAACATTCTGATTGAGAGCTTAGTTGGAAAAAACTTGAGTAGTGAGTCACATATCTTCTATATAATATTTTCTTTACTTGTTAGTTTGGGGTTTTTTTTCCAGGAAATGAACCACCACACACCTGTCCAGGCCACCAACTTTCAGAGACAGAATGACATACAGGAACTTGGATTTCCCAGAGCCAGCATTCAGACAGAAAGCATTCTCCCTTCAGATCTCCTGTCTGCTTCCAGCAGTCTCTCATCCACCCTTGCCCATCTGATACCTAAGAATGCTCTCTTGTCTTATGGTAAGAGATTTATAGCCAACAACTTATAACAAACCGAAGTGACAAAAACACTGGACTATTCATTATCTATAGAACTCAGGAAAAAGACCTTAGAATCACTGTGGAAAATACATTGAAATCCTCAATTCAGTGTGCAGCAGCAGCAGTCAAAAAAAGCAAATAAATGTTGTAAATTATTCAGAAAGGAAGAGAGAATTAAACTATTCTAATGCCTCTGTATTGATCCATGGTGTGACTGTACCTCGAGTACTGTGGTCCAAGAAAACAAAGAGGTAGGCGATCTATGATACCGCAGGGTAAACACAAAAAATAGATGCCTGGATCTTTTTCCAACACTTTATTGATGCAGAGACGTGTCAAATAAAAGTGCCCGACTCAGGCCAAGTTTCGCAGCCTTTCAGCCGCTGCCTCAGGGGCTACAAGTGAAATGAACAATCAATAAATATCTTAAAAATATCAATGTTAAGATCTCATAAATATTTTAAAAGAGTTTTTTTTTTAAAAGATTAAACATCCTTTATAAACATAAAGATCTGAAATAAAAAAAAAACTACTTAATCCGGAAAAACTTAATATAAAAAAACTTTTTCAAGAAAATCTTTTTAACAAGAAACTTTTTTATACATTAATTAAAAGGTGACAACACATAATAATCTAAACCAATCCAATATTAGGCATACTTTAACATTAAAATCAAAATATAATATATTCTAATACAAAAATTATTTTAGTTTACCTTCACTATTCAAATCAATGAGCTGCTTCATCCACCTTTTAATTAATGTATAAAAAAGTTTCTTGTTAAAAAGATTTTCTTGAAAAAGTTTTTTATATTAAGTTTTTCCGGATTAAGTAGTTTTTTTTTAATTTCAGATCTTTATAATGTTTATAAAGGATGTTTAATCTTTTTTAAAAAAAACTCTTTTTAAATATTTATGAGATCTTAACATTGATATTTTTAAGATATTTATTGATTGTTCATTTCACTTGTAGCCCCTGAGGCAGCGGCTGAAAGGCTGCGAAACTCGGCCTGAGTCGGGCACTTTTATTTGACACGTCTCTGCATCAATAAAGTGTTGGAAAAAGATCCAGGCATCTATTTTTTGTGTTTACCCCTTGAGTACTGTGTGCAGTTTTGATCGCTCCATTTCAAAAGGAAAAGCTAAATAAGTTAGGATTCTCCAGCTCGGAGAGATGACTGAGAGGAGGTATAGGGAGGTTTCTAAAATCATGAGTGGTGAGAACAGATTAAAAAGGAAAACAGAATAGCTATTTACCCTTTCAAACAGTGCAAGAACTAAGATGTAATTCCAAGAAGCTGATTGGTAGCAAAATTAAAACAAATTTAATAAAGATGTTATTTTAATTGACACACAACAAAGCTGTGGAATTTACTGCCAAGGAATGTGGTCAAAGTTAATAGTATAGCTACGTTTAAAAATAAAAATGGTTTGGACTAATGTCTGGAGGACAGGCCCATTAACATTTATTAGCCAGGTAGGCAAGGGGACTGCCACTTCCTCACCTGGAAATGAACAACATGGAAGTGATCTACTGGGTACTTCCAAGTTACCTGGACTGTTTGAGGCAGGACGCTGGGCTCGATGGACTTTTGTTTGACCCAGCACAATAATTCTTAGGCTATTATGTTTACTAGTCACTGGCACTGAATTAGAAGCAAAACAACAGTTACAGGGCAACCTGTCAAAACAAAATAAAAAATGTCTCAGCTCTGAACAAGCCAGAGCTTATGCACAATATAGGTAAAGTACAAAATTAGGAACAGTGTTCAATATTTTAAATAAAAAGTAACTATTAACAAGTGAAAAGATGTAAGGCGAAACATATAGCACAAACATTAACAGGTTTTGTAGGGGCTTACTATGACCTATAAAAATTAATAGAATTAGATTTTTTTGGCATTTTAGCTGCCATAAATAGATGGGTGGGTTAGAAGTGTTTTTACTTTTTGCAGATGTTTAAGAGATACAAATTTTCAAATTTAACTGTATTTTCACATCCATACTTCCTTATTAAAGAGGCAGCAAAAAAGAAAATATACTCCTCTTGATTCTTTTTTTATTTTATAACTTTAAAAAAAATATGTATAAAAGGAGAACATCCATAGTAGATCCATATGCAACTAAATTCAGAAACAGCTATCAAACGGGATTTCTCAGTCTGTGCCTATGGCATAACTCTTGGAAACAGTTCAATTCTTGCTTTCTTCACACACTTCCTCAGTTAATATGGGAAACTACCACATATAAACAATTTTTTTTTTAAAGCCACCTAAATATACATGTTATATGACCTGGAAAGTTTCCGCTCGGTGATGCAGTCGAGTGTCGATCCAAACCTGTTAAAATAAAGCTCAGTGCTGGCCTGGACATGCTCCTGGATGACTGAATTTTGATAGAGCATGAATATAAACAGAACAAGAACTTAACTGTGCGCATGCACGCAAACAAAATAATCACAAAGGACTGTATGCCTTTTTACAATGGCCAATTTTGCTCTCCCGGTTTTTTTTTTTCCTTGGCTTTCCTTGGTATACAAAACTTACAAGCCAAAAAACATGAAACAAAAGACAGTTGGAAAGGCAACTGCCAATCAGATTACAAAAAAGGAAGGCACAGAGACAATAGAGGACAGGACAAGCAAGACGGGGGCATAAAGACCAGTTCCCAGATACAGCAGTCATGTGAAACTGTCACCTGGAACATTCTTGTCTGCCAATAGTTCAGCACACATCACCTGATTTAAGTCCAAGAACCTTTCACTCCTCAGCTAAAATGGTGTATGCTTGACTACTATTGTTAGTTTTTCTTCTTAGAAATCTTAAAATTATAAACTGCACTGCCAAAATGCAGTCAAACCATATTCTGCAGCCCCTCAACAACTAGTGGAAATGAGAGGTTTAACATCTCTGATGTGCAGTTTTCATTGTCTGCTTGCTATTTAGCAAGCTTCATATTTTCCCTTGTTTGGCGTGCTGTCTACCAACAGAGCAGTAATTATCAATCCAAATATTGCTGGCCTGAATCAGAAAACACTCAGGAAAATATAATGACCTGCAGTGTCTTATAGTACTTGGTGGATTCTGTCAGGCCACAATTACTCAATTACTGTTCTGTGTGGTTTTTTTTTTAATTTTTTCTAAATACAGATTGATGAAAAAAAATTATAGCAGGAGCACTGTGGTTCTTTAATAAAACCACCTAAGGTCAGGCATGCATTACCACAGTAAAACAAAGTTGTTTACGTATAACAAATGTTCTCTAAAGAAAGCAGTTCATCACTCACATTCAGGTCTATCCAGTAAAGTGCGGCCGCGTTTACCCCGCTCCTAACCCGCGTTCTACTCCGGACATCGGACGACCTCTCCTGCCTCCAGCTGCTCGCGAAGATGGACGCCTGCACGGCCGCTGAAGACGTGACGTCACGATGTTTGGCGTCACGGCATGTGATGTCACGTCTTCAGCGGCCGTGCAGGCGTCCATCTTCGCGAGCAGCTGGAGGCAGGAGAGGTCGTCCAATGTCCGGAGGGGGGTGCAAAAAGTAAGTCGCTTTGCCGCTTTACACTGCCTGTCACTTCTTCTCTCCTCCCGAAGCAGGGCGCGAAAAGCAGCCTTGCTCCGGGAGGAGGGAAGAAGGGACGGGCAGTGTAAAGCGACGAAGAGGTGAAGCGACTTACTTTTTGCAGCCCCTCCGGACATCAGACGACCTCTCCTGCCTCCAGCTGCTCGCGAAGATGGACGCCTCCCCTAACCTGACATTATCACCAAAGGCCAGCTCAATGTCACGTGTGTTAGAGCGTCAAAGGGGACATTTCGGGCTCAGCCTTTGTTGATGTCATAAGGCTGGGGAAGCAGGTCAAAGGGTCAGTCACATGGTAGCAGGAAATTTTGTGGGGCACCACCAACTTCAGCAGTCGCCCTACACCCCTTCTACCAAGTACTTGTGACCTGGATTAGCCACTGATGGAAATAGGATACTGGGCTTGATGGACCCTTGGTCTGACCCAGTATGGCAAGTTTTATGTTCTTATACTGGCTTTCTAAACCTGCCAACAATCTGAAGTCATGATGTGAATATTTGCAGCTTGATACAAATTCACAATAGTTTAGAAACCACCAGAAAGAAATCTTCTATACACATAATACAGGGTGGCCCATGGAAAAGTAGCCTGCCTGTAATGCACTGGTATGTGAATTTGTATCAAGCTGTCCAGCTCTATAGAATCTATATGGGTAGAAATTCCATGTGTGTTGAAGAGAAATCAGGGAAGCAAACCAATTTGGCAGTGCAATAATAATGGGAGATTTCAATTACCCCAATATTGACTGGGTAAATGTAACATCAGGACTTGCTAGAGACAAAGTTCCTAGATGTAATAAATGACTGCTTCATGGAGCAATTGGTTCAGGAACCAACAAGAGAGGGAGCTATTATAGATTTAATTCTTAGTGGAATGCAGGATTTGGTGAGAGAGTTAATGGTGGTGGGCCACTTGGCAACAGTGATCATTAACATGATCAAATTTAAACTAATAACTGGAAGGGGAACAATAAGTAAATCTGCAGCTCTAACACTAAGCTTTCAAAAGGGAAACTTTGATAAAATGAGGAAAATAGTTAGAAAAAAATTGAAAGATGCAGCTGCAAAGGTTAAAAGTGTTCAACAGGCTTGGACATTGTTTAAAAATACAATTCTAGAGGCGCAGTCCATATGTATTCCATGCATTATAAAGGTGGAAGGAAGGCAAAACGATTACTGGCATGGTTAAAAGGTAAGGTGAAAGAGGCTGTTTTAGCCAAAAAAGCATCCTTCAAAAATTGGATCTTCTTAGTGTTTGGGTAATTGCCATGTTCTTGTGGCCTGGTTTGGCCTCTGTTGGAAACAGGATGCTGGGCTTGATGGACCCTTGGTCTGACCCAGCATGGCAATTTCTTATGTTCTTATGTTCACTTAGCTGGACAAAGCTAGAAAAAAGCTACCCACTTATCTGGACAACGGCACGGAATATGAACTTCACTGTTCTTTTTGAACAGACTATAAAATTTAGCTGGTACGTTTAAAATATTTTACATTTTTATGGGAACAAAAAACCAGCAAGGTTAAGAGAAAAGCATGCATGACAACCTGCAAACAGGTTGAGTCCACCTCCTCAATATCCATTTGGTTCTGGTTGGTCAGTAGGGGATATGGTAATACCTGTTATACTTATGGTGTTGAATCACTGAAAGCTTCAGAATTTCTGCAGTAGCTAAATGCCACTGAACTCCAGCCACCCAGAGCCAGAGCCAGACAATTTGGCACCTATGACCAAGTGAAAAAGTGTGTGCCTTCACCCTGTGCAAGACATTTATTTATTTATTTATTTATTTATTTATTTTGTATACCGACATTCGATCGAGATATCACATCGGTTTCCAGATAACAGGTTGAATAGGGCGAGAACTGCCCTATTTTTACATTGTAACAAGATAACAATTAAATTAATTTAAACAATAAAATAAAATAAATAAAATAAAAGACATGACACCATGAGCCAGGAAGACAAATGTTTCTCCTGCCCCTCCCACATCAGACACTCTGGATTTCTCCCATCTTCTGCTCCATCAGGTTCCCCTTTGGCTCCTCTCCCTCTCCATCAGGCACACCCTCCTCCCCTATTCTATTCTCTCCTACTCCATCAGGCAACCCCCTTTATCAACAGCCACGCCTTTCTCATCAGAAACCTCTCCTCTTCTATCAGATATCCTGCATCCTTGAGTCCCCATTATGCTCCCACAACCCCAAAACGTTTCCCCCCCTCCCCCATCACCTACCCACCGTGTGCTCCAGTGTCAGCTGGATTCAATGCAGCTCCCTGCAGCTTCTCCAGTCACTAGCACCACTCTCCCTGCCCCCCACCCCAAAACGTGGTTTAAATAATCCTGTGTGAGGGCTCTGTATGTACGAAGAACTGCGCAATTCAAACAATGAAGATCAATGAATTGTCTTGGAGAGGGGGAGATGATAGCAGGGAGGCCTCAGAGATACCCCAGAGCTCCCCCCTCTGGGGAAAGCCATGAGCATTACTCCTCCTCCCCCCGCTCTCTGCATATGGAAGCCAACAGTGTAGTGCTGCGCTACGGCACTCTTCTACCACTAGAACCTCAAAAGCCACAGTGGGCTCAGGCTAGCAACGGCACTGCTGCCACCACTTTAGTTGCCCTTACTGTACCCTAGGGTAAATTTTAAATACTGTTATGACATTTCAAACAGTATGACTAACTTCATCTTGTGCAGCACAGTGCAGCGAATACTGCTCTCCAAATATAGTAGCCAAGTAACCAAGGAGATGCAGGAATATAAAGTCAGTCCCCAAATTCAAAATTTTTCAAATACACAAATATTTAATTCATCAAATCAGCAACTCCATTGCTCAAAAGACACAAGAATTTTTCAACACAGGGTCCTCCGACACGGACCCGTATTTCACTAAACGCGGCTGCGTCGGGGGGGGGGGGGGGGGGGGAACAGTATTTTCTTTGTGGCATTCAAAGCTTTAAATTTTAGCGTCTTGACAGCGTTTCGGGCAAGGCTCGAATTTTGAATTTTGGGACTGACTTTATATTCCTGCATCTCCTTGGTGACTTAACTTCATCTTGTGAACATAAGTTCCAATGATGTCACTATACGCTTCTTCACATTTTTATTTGCAAGAACCGTACAGTGGCATCATGGGTATTTTTGATCTCAAGAATACTGATGCCACATTTAGTTACCATCGTTTACGTATTACCGTAGTAACTTCATCTTGTGACATTTGAATGCAAGAAGAGGTGCCCCCTGTCATGCAATAATACTTAACTACAATGTTTAATGGGCAATTTTCAAAATGGCTACTTACCTGGGTAAAAAGCTGTTTTGAAATTTGCCCAATCTGTATGCAGGTAAAAGCATACGCATAGTTCCACAACGCCTGAACAGTTTACCCACATTTTCATGGAGGCATTCCCATGATGAGGTTAGGCCGGGAACTATGCACACGGTTTTGGCTGGAAATGTATCCAGAGGAAAAGCAGGGGCACATTTCTCCAAGGGTTTTAATCCCTCCCCCCTTGGATAATTTTCAAAGGGAAAGTATGCGTGCACTTTTCCTTTGAGAACTGGTGAAAATTCTGCAACTCTGGGCTTTGCACCTGACCACACAGTTTTGAAAACTGCCCATATAATACCTGTAGCAGAATGCATTTTGTACTAAGCACCGAAGAGCAGCAATTACAGAATCTCCGATGGTACACACAGCTCGTGTCACCCACTTGGGCAAGTTCACTAAAGCCACTTTTCAGAGAAAGAACTGCTGCCCATCCTTGCACTAGGAGTCAAGGGCATGCTAAAACAGGGACCTTCGTTTTCAGTTTTTATTTTATCTTACCCAGGAACGTATCAATGTTTTTTACAACAAGAAAACAAAAACAGGAGACATGAGTGGAAAGAAATTACATCGTTTTTCAAGGCAAATAATGTACCCTGATAAATTCCTGGGAAAAAAATTAAATAAAAAATAAAGACGAAGGTCCCCATCTATAGAGAATTCAATTGCTGGCTATAGGACTGGGTATCCAAAACACTGCCAGTGGATTGTGGTTCCAGTTAAATGGACGATTTGTAATACTTAAAATATTCTAGTGATAGCTTTTCTTTCCTCCCCCTCAATTATTCACTTTATTAAATTGCCTTCAATTCCATGCTCCTAACCCTACGGCTGAGATTTCTCCAGGCAGACATCATCTTCCTTGTTCAATGTTTACTGTTTTGCTCTTTCTTAACATTAAGTAATAAATCCACTGTCGCTAGAGATAATTATAAAAGGAGCTAAAACAGTTTGTACTTTGGCTCCCCCCCCCCCCCCCCCAGATATCTTGATTTTTTAGGGATTGTTGTAATTTTCCAGACATGTGTGTTCCGTTTTCCGCTAAGACTCACAATTAAGCGATCACCAGGGCAGAAAGGCATCTCTTGACAACTAATGCCCTATTAAAGGAGCTCAGCTCTCAAGGGAATTAACTAACCGGGAGAGGGTAATTTTCGAAGCCATTTCCATGGGTAAAACCGTGCTTTATCAGCAGAAAGGTGCTTTCAGGAAGTTGCCTGCCTTCTGTGCATGTAGAAGTACATGGTTAATATCATGTGACGAGACATTCCTGGGGAGGGATTTGTACTTACATGTTTACTTTCAAATTTTCAAAACCATGCTTGCGTGTATTCTCAGGAAATCTACCTGCACAACTCAGAAGGGATAAATATGTGCAGGTAGCTTTCCTGGGAAAAGTTTTAAAGTTTATGTGTGTGCATAATTTCATTTTCAAAATTGGTGAAAAATCCACAGGTAATTTAGTCTGCAGCAATATAGGCAGTTAGAACATTACCCCCACAATGACCAAAGTGGAAATCACTGCGACTATTACGTCAGATTGTATAAGAGCTAAAAACAATGAAGTGAGCTGACAGCAGCGCTGAGGACTTGTGTTTGCGTCTGGAAGGGCCAGTGAGTTTTAGGGCACTACAGAGGTGATAAGCTCAGACCTTCCAGGTGGGAGGAAAATGGACTGCTCCTTCAGGAGTGATTCCTGCGACCCGAGTGGTCTTGTATGCAGCAAATCCTCCAAACTTCACCTTGTAAAGGAGACCTGCACCATCTGGGCAATTATCCTAGAGATAAAATAAAAAAGGGGGAAGGGACCTTTTACACTTTATTTGGTGAGTGAATTTATTTATTTGACAGAGGAAAGAATAGATTGCTAAATGTCAAGGGTACTTCCTGGCTGTTAACGTTTCCTAAATCACTCTGATTTCTGTGCTATCATCCCGACTATGTTCCCTTGTTTTGTTTTTTAATGAAAAATAAATTAGGATATGGTGTTTTAAAATATATCAAAATAAAGAGAGACAAGGCACATGGAAAGGAGGTAAAATGGTAAAATGAGTTTTCATTAGAGGTTTTAAGGGTGCACCCAGTGCAAAAAACTTCTGGATTTCAGAGAATTAGTTCATTCTCTGGAGGCTAGAGTGACAGAAATGGAGGAGCTGGGGCACACGGAGAAGTATATAGAGATATTCAGGGTCATAGAAGAGTGGTCCCACTTCTAGTTTGGCGGCCCTTGTGTTGCCTTGGAGAAATTAGGGTGACTGGAAGGAAAGCATTACCCTAGTGTGGCAGGAAATGATGTTGTAGCTAGGACCTGCCTTCCAGGTGATGCCTTATCCTCTAATATCTAATATTTGTCTCCAGGGGTATGTGCCAAGGAGGGAAGGGTTTTGATGGCCATTGTAGTTGGCGATTCAGTCACAAGGAATGTAGATAGCTGGATGTCTGGTGGATGTGAAGAGCACTTATACTGTAACTTGTCTGATTGGTGCACAGCTAGTGGACCTCACACATCATCTGGATAAGATTTTAGACAATGCTGGACGAAAGCCAACTGTCATAGTATGTCTGAGCACCAATGACAAAGCATGGGAAGGAGGTTTTGGAAGCCAAATTGAGGCTTTTAGATAGAAACATTGAAATCCAGAAGTTCCAAAGTAGCACTCTCAGAAATGCTTCCCATTCCACGTGCAGGACTCCAGAGACAGGCAGAGCTCCAGAGATTCAATGTGTTGATGAGAAGGTGCAGGGAAGAGGGCTTTAGGTTTGTAAGGATCTGGACAACATTTTAGACAAGGAAAAACCCTTGTTGAAAGGACAGGCTTCACCTTAACCAGGTTGTTACCAGGATGCTGGCACTAACATTTACAAAAGAGATGGAGCACCTTTTAAACTAGACCATGGGGAAAACAGACAGTTGCTCAGGATCGCATAGTTTGAAATAAGCTAACTTCACAGGATTCTGGCATAATGAGGAAGTTAGAATATCACAACAGCACTAGAAAACTACCCGTTTTTCACATAACATACAATCAAGCTGTGGAATTAATTGGTGGAAGATGTGGTTAAGGCAACTAGCATAGTTGGGTTTAAACAGTGTTTGTACAAACTCTAGAAGAAAAGTCCATAAATAGTTATTAGCCTAGTAATTTCAGGGAGACCCACCAATGGTCTGAGTGTGAACAGCAAGAAATTAGATCTACATTTAGGGATCAGCCACTGTTGGAGATAGGTTTATGTGGACAAATGAAGAATTTGCTACCAGAGAAGATGGTGAACACAGTTAGTATATCCGGGTCTTAAAAAGATTTTGACAAGTCCCTGAAGGAAATGTCGATAAATCATTAGCTATGTAGACTTAGGAAAACCACTGTTTATCCCTGGTTATGAGCAAGGAGGACTGGATCTATCTTCTGAGATCCTGCCAGGTTCTTGTGACCTGCATTGGCCACGGTCTAAAACAAGATGTTGGGCTTGATGGACCCTTGCCTGGCCCAGTATGGCATTTCTTATGTTTCTTATGTAAATCTGTAGTTGAACAAAGATAATTGCTAAATATAAGTGAAGTTATCACAGTCTGAGCATTAAATCACATTTACAATAATATTGCTTCCATTTTGTCTTCCCCATTTGTAGACAGACTGGCACAATCTGTCAATTTCAGTGAATTTTCAGTTGCTCTTTTCTAGATTCTAATTAAATAATTACCATTTTCTCAGAGAGGACTCTTTAGTGACACAAAAAAAAGTTTGTTTTTTTGGATGTGGTTTCATGTTTTAAAACTTCCAGTCTAATTCTTTTTCCTTTTTTTTAGAAGCTACCTAAAGTAAAAAAAGGAAAAGCTTCAACATCGTATTAAGCCTCAAACCACTAGGTAGCAAAAACTGATCTGAGATGGCTGGACAAGATCTTAATTCTGATCCAAGCATAACGAGCAGTGCAAGAGACCTAAGGCAAAACACAACAGAAAGAAGGGTGCTGACAAAAACCTTTCTCCAGACACATGGACCGACATTGTGACATGCTGCTTGGCATCAAAATGCAGTTTTGTCATTTTTTGATAACCAGAACTCGAATCAGTAGGTCTAATTATGATCAGAAAAGTCCTGAAGACTTGTATCATTACTTCATAACACAAACTGAAAACTATACTACTTTGCATAGTAGTGGAGTAGTTTTTAGCTCCCTGGCCTCCAGATCCAGGGAATGTATGTCACCAAAATTGACAATAACCTTAAAGTCTGTCTTCCAAAAATGAGAGGCAGATCCTCACAGGCAGGAACAGTGCCTTGTCAGAAATCTCCTCTAACACAAATGCCAATATGGTGTCTTGAGGGAAGGATGTGGTTTTTGAAGCTCTGCTCTCTGCTTACAATTTCCTTGTGAATTGCTTCCTATGCTGCATACTAAGAGAAAAGGATGGATAAGGGAGGATTCCTTGGCTCTTCCCTTACCTGGATATATTCAGCAGTGTATAGAGTACTTCTTCACCCCAATGGATCATTTACCTCCGGGTGGGTCCACTGCAGTTGCTGGTGAAGAGCGCATACCAGCACTGCTGGACATGCAAACCTCCTTGAGTCCTGGAGCACC
Source organism: Rhinatrema bivittatum (assembly GCF_901001135.1). Taxonomy (NCBI): domain Eukaryota; kingdom Metazoa; phylum Chordata; class Amphibia; order Gymnophiona; family Rhinatrematidae; genus Rhinatrema; species Rhinatrema bivittatum. Next base: position 161,010,102 of record NC_042617.1, read on the forward strand.
TTTAACTCCCTCTCCTCCTTTATATGACCTGACTGTGTGTCCGGGGCCGCTGACAAGACGGAAGGCATTGGAATTGCCAGCGGCTACTGGGGTGGATCCCTTAGTTGGTGCCATGTATGCTGAATCTGGCTGCTTTGTAGATATTTTGACGCTACCACTGGAACAGCTAATTTCGGTGGAAGAAGCGGAACACCCATGGAAGTTCAGTCCTGACTTCTACTCGGTTGGTTGAGAAGAACTGGCTGGGTCCCATGAGGAGATAGTGATTCCCCACCAGGAAAGTTTGGTAAGCGCTATCCATTAGTCGAATTTGGCCAAGCCATCAATTATTACTCTGGATTCTGTTTGGACTGCTTTAGTATCACTGGAAAATTTTATTTCTTCTTTAACTTTAGTAATGTAATACATACAATGGACCCCTTAATTTCCTCTCATACCTCAAAGATTAAGGATTTGGATAAGCGGGTTAATCAAATTCAGTCAATCCAAAGCAGACTGTTACAAACAGATGTGATTAATGCTAAAAGGTTGGAGAATATGGAAAACTCTCTAGATAATTAAATCTAAGTGTTGAATTTTCCTTATATAAATTGAATATCTCCACATGACCAATTAAAAAAATATCTTCAAGATGTTTTGAAAAACTCAGCTGACATTTCCACGTGATTTCTTTTGAGAGGAAAGAATATATTTTTATTGGAAACCAAATGCCGGCTACTGCTATTTACTGATCTCTCTGCTTGTTTGGAAACATCTGGAGAGGACCATGTTGAATATCGTGGGATTTTACTTGTTAGCTTTGTTTTTCCATCTGATTATGATTTAATTTTAAGGCTTCTTCTACATAATAGAGATAAGCAATACTATGGTCAAAAGATATGGATTTCCCCTGATATCACTAGGTCTACTCAACAGCGTAGGAAGAGATTCTTAGTAATGTGTCAAGAGGCTCATCAGTTGGGAGCCAAGATAATAATTTATCATCTTTGTAAATGTGTTCTGAAATTTAATACCACCAGACATGTCTTCTTTGAACCATCTCAACTGAGGCTTTTCCTTTATTCACATACTCCATCTGATATCACAAATCCTGTTGTTGCTTCTCTAAATTATTGCTTTTTTCTTTCCTTTAATTGGGTCTATTGTTTTTATTTGATGATTTTGTTGTACATTTTTCTTTTCCTTTGTAATATAATTTCCTATATTCCATATGATCCTGACTTCAGTGACAAACTTGTTTGCTGTCTAGTTCTGTTATACTTCAATAAAAATAAAATTTAAAAAATGGGCCTCACTCTGACAGGACAAACAAAAAGAGCTCCTTACTCTTCAAATTCCAAACCAAAAGACCACACACTCTAAGGGTCTGACCCTGTCCCCTCCTGGTCAGAAAGTCTCAGAGGGTGCTGCTGCAAAGAATGGTCTGTCCCTCTAGCTGTAATACCAGGGCAGGGAACTAGGGCCATCTGGTGGAAACCTTGGGGTCTCTACAATATGATTGGGTAGCTCTTATAACCTATTTGGAGAGAGACACACTGGTTCCCATCCAACAGGAAGTTCAAGAACAAGAGATAGCCCTCCTAAGAAACTTTTGTAGTGGCACTGGATAACATACAGAGTGCTACTGCAGGCTTGGAGAAGGCTCTGACTGCAAAAATTGAGTGTGTGTTATCTACTTCTGCTATACTACATATCATGGAAACACAAGCACAGGTGAATGGTGACTATGGGATACGACTAGATTAGCTTGACAGACAGTTTAGAGAGCTGCAGAGATATGATGTGGCTCCTATTAAAAAGAATATGGTTTACTGTAAATTGGAGAATCCTGAAAATCAAAGTAGGAGGTTTAGCCTTCAATCGTTGAACTTCCCAAGATCTCTTTTAGTAACACCACTGGATATGTTGAAGAAAAGTTATCAAGAGATTTTGGAAGTCCTGTTAGATTCATACTACCTGCTGCAAAAGTGTTTTCCTTGCCTACTGGCTACAAATGTGGGGATAGATTGAATAAATACGAGGGAATACTGATTTTGCTGCTTTGCTGGGAAAATTTGTGACTTAAAGCTTGGGGTGGGGGAGAGATGTTTGGGTAAACTGAAATTCTGCATTATGTTTGATTGGTTAATTTTTCAGTATGTGTTTTATTTAAAAAGAAAGATAGATTAATTTTCAGTTCTTTTTTTTCCCTCCTGCCCATCCCAACTCTTAACTACCCAAGCACAGTCTTTGATCTGTAGTCTTCTCAATTATAAGGAAGAGAGACAATTTTTCACAATAAGAATCAATCAGATTTAGAAAAAAATGAGGGAGTAACCCAACCCTTATCAATAGATTAACTGTTGCCCCTTGCAAGCCACTGCAAACAAAATACACCAAATACATTTATAGGACTTTACATCAGATTAAGCATCCCTACTCCTTAGCAGCATTAATTAACTAATAACTCAATAATATTAAGATGCAGGCAGCAGTCAAGCAGTGAGATGTAGCATTTTTTGCACTAAGTGCCAAATATATGATTATCTACCTGTAGGGAGATATCTCACGTTTTACCACTGAATCACCAGATACGAATCATAATAGCCAAGAAATGTACAGGCCAGTTGCTGACAGGCCCCAAACACTGTCACAGCAAAAGAAAGAACCTATGTCCCTAGCAAAACAGCACTGTCTCAGTAGAAAAAGAAGATACTTTGCCCTGACACACTGAAAGGTACTTTATCAAGATGTGCCTGTCTAAATAAAAAAAAATGCAGAAACACAATACAACAAACTCATAAGCAGAAGTCTTGGATCAGCCAAGGCAGAGTCCAGAGTTCAGAAAGACCCCCACCTTTGGAAGGGGGGGGGGCAGCCGGAGATGAAGAAAAACGCTCTAGCACACAGCTTGCCATACAGACATGGAAGTTCTTCCCCTGAAGAAATGGGGAGGGGGAAGAAAACCTGCAACGTGGCAGGGCCCCCACCTCTGAGGAAATGGGGAGGGGGAAAAAACCTGCAATGCGGAAAAGACCCTCCCCACCCACCACGTGATTATGTATGAGCTTATACATATGTATCAAATGGAAAGTATAAGACAAGAGGCAAAGAAGAACCAAAGAAGAGACCCGAAAAAGTGTAGGACCCCCTGGGGAAGTGAACTCTGAGGGGGAATACTGAGAAAAACCCTGAAACCAGAGAAGGGACCCCTGAAAGAAAAGAAAGGGGAACCTGAAGCAGAACACCAGCCCTATCGAGGAGGGAGACTAGGTGTGGCCAAGAGACTGGGGCAGGAGACCAGAGAGAGGAAACACCCTGTTCAGGTGTGGAGTGTGACATGGAGTCGGGGACGGTGAGGGACAAGAGCAAATCCAGATAGCCTGACAAGTACCAGAGCCAGAAGCAAGCCTATTCCAGGACTGCCTGCCTGCTCTGCCAGTACCAAGCCAGGAAGCCTCTCCCCTGCCCACCTTCTCCAGATCTCCAGCCAGCATATGCTTCAGAGATAAAACAGAGGGATATCATCTGAAACTGGGACCAGGGGTAAGTAAGTTAGCCCCAAGTATTAATATATTAAGCAGGCTAAGGTTTATGGCATGTTGTTACCACTCATGATAGCAAATTTTCTTTAGGGAAAACTGGTGCTTAGTGGCCAGGATGTTAAAGACAAGAATTGTTATTTTCTAAATGCTAAACCCTGCCAAATCTGACAAAAAAAATTCTGTTTCTGAGGAGAATACAAGTCTTCTTTTCCTGACTTAGAATTGTGAAGTAAGGTGGGAGGGCAATTGGAAGTGTCCTGTAGCAGACAGGTCCCTGCACCCCTAAACTTGCTTATATACCCATTAGTGAGAGATTTTGTGTGTGCTCTCAAAGCAGAGAGCTCTAGACTCTCAGAAAATGAGTTTGATCTCTGAAGGTTAGAGTAGCAGACCTAGAGGCAAACCAAAAAAAGACCTACAGGGAGATTGTAATAAAGCCGTAACTCCAGCATGGCAGCCCATATGCTGCCTTGGAGGAGCAAGGTCACCTGGAAAGACAGCATTACCTTGGTGTAGCAGGAAGAGATCCTGCAGCCAGTACCTGTTTCTCCAGGTGATGCAGTATCCTTTTGCACCAAGGACGAGCCTCCAAGGGTATGTGCCCAGGAGGGAAGGGTTATGGTGATATGATCTTTAGGAATGTAGATAGCTAAGTAATCTAGTAGACATTTGGATTGTTTGGTAACTTGCTTTGCCTGATGCAAAGGTGGCAAACCTCAAGCGTCACCTGGACAAGATTTTAGAAGGTGCAGGGCTGGTTGTCATAGTGAAAGCAGGACCAATGACATAGGAAGGTGTGGGACGGATGTTCTCAAAGCTAAAGTTTTAAGTAGAAAGTTGAAATCCAGAACCTCCAGGAGTAGCATTCTCAGAAGACCCCAGAGGCAGGCAGAGCTCCAAAGTCTCAATGCATGAATGAGATGATGTTGCAGGGAAGAGGGCTTTAGATTTGTTAGGAAATGGGCAACCTTTTGGGGAGGTGGAAGCCTATTCTGAAAAGATGGACTCCACCTTAACCAGGGTGAATCCAGACTACTGATGCTAACATTTAAAAAAGGAGATACAGCAGTTTTTAAACTAGAACATGGAAGAAAGCAGACCGTCGCTCACAGTAGCACGTGGTTCAGAGGGAGCTATCTTCAAAACATACTAACATAATAGGGAAGTTAGCATCTCCTGATAGAGATGTTCTATTAAAGGCAAAAGTAGTCCAGGTGCCTTTAGGTAAAGAGCATATTGAGTTAAAAGACTCCAAATTATCACGTCAAGTGCTAGAAAGGTTTTAAATACAAGCAAAAAACATACTTTGAACTTTCTGTATGCAAATGCCAGAAGTCTAAAAAATAAGATGGGGAGTTAGAATGTATAGCACTAAATAAAGAGGTAGACATAACTGGCATCTCAGAGACCTGGTGGAAGGGGAATAACCAATGAACAGTGTGATACTGGGATACAGATTATATCTCAATGATAATGTGGATCAACTTGGAGGTGGCTGGCATTATAAGGATGGCATAGAGTCAAACAGGATAAAGATCCGGCAGATTAAATGCACTGTGGAATCTTGAAGGATAGAAATTCCATGTATGATGGGGAAAAGTATAACCATGAGGGTATACTACCACCCACCTGGTCAGAATGAACATATGATGACATGATAAATTAAGGAAGCTAACAATTTTGTCAATATAATAATGGAAGGTTTCAGTTTCCCCAATACTGATGAAGTAAATGACACATCAGGATATGCTAGGGAGGTAAAGTTTAGAGATGAAATAAATGAAGTTTCATGGAGCAGCTGGTCCAACAACTGACTAGAGGAGCAGCTATTTTAGACCTAATTGTTAAGGGAACCCAGGATTTGGTGCAAGAGCTAATAGCAATAATGATCACATCATAATCAAATTGGTCTTAACTGATGAAGGACATCAAGGAAAACTACTACTCTAGCATTTAACTTTCAAATAGGAGACTAAGCTAAAATGAGGAAAAAAAGAAATAAAATTAAAAGATGCAGCTGCAAAGGTTAAGTTTATATCAGAAATGGACACTGTTTAAAAATACAATCTTGGAAACTGTTGTTATTATTATTATTTCTGCCCCCTTGATTTAACTATTAATCCTTGTCGTGCCCCTTATATTACCCTTTGTCCCCCCACCCTTCCCCCCCACGCTGGTATCAACATCTCTATAAGCGCATTGAAATTAACGATTTATGTTTCGACTTGTGTTCAAGGTTCCTTTTCTATGAGGTTATATGACATTGAAATGTGATCAAAATGTTTTGATGGCTCTAAGTAGACTGTATCATGTTCTCATGTTCTGTTTTCTAGAGGATAACTGTTCAATAAACAAATTTACACCAAAATACAATCTTGGAAGCCCAGCCTGGATGTATTCCACACATTAGAAAAAGGAAGAAGGAAGGCCAAGTAACTGCTGACATTGTTAAAAGGTGAAGTGAAAAATTATAGTCAAAAGAACCCTCTTTCAAAAAATGGAAAGAAGCATTGGCAAGTTAGATGCAAAACATTGATAAAGTAGGCAAAGAGAGAATTTGATAAGCAGCTTGCCACAGAGGCAAAACACAAAACAAAAACCACATAATAAAAATCTTTTCAAATACATCCAAAGCAGGAAACTTGTGAGGGAGTCAAGGGATAAAAGGGGCATTTAGGGAAGATAAGGCCATAGCGGAAAGGCTAAATTAACTGTTTGCTATAGAAGTCCATATTCAGAAGCATTTAGATGGATAACTCAGAAGTTAATTAGCTAAATGAATATTTGGGCACTTAGCCAGCTAGAATTTAGCCAGCTAAATTAGGGACGTTCTGGGGCTATAACTGGGAGGTATTGAGTTAGCTGGCTAAGTTACCCAGCTAACTCTATATCCAGAATTAGTCTGATTACTTAACCGGCTAAGACTGGTTGGGCCAAATAGCCAACCAACTTTAGGACAGCTATCTTTAAGATAGCCAACTACATTCAGTAGTGTGGCTGCACTATTAAATATACCTCCAAAGTCAGCTGGATAAATTTATCCAGCTAACTTTGCCATCTGGACAGTGACTAAATGAGGACTTCTAAGTGTTTACTGAAGAGGATGTTAGGGAGATACCTGGGATGGAAGTCTTGCTTCACCAATCTGCTACAATTTTTTGAAGGTACAAACAAACATGTGGAAAATGGTGAGCTTATGGATATAGTGTATCTTGATTTTCAAAAAGCTTCTGTCAAAGTCTCCCATAAGAGACTCATCAGGAACTTTAAAAATCATGGGATAGGAGACAATGTCTTAATGTGGATTGCAAACTGATTAAAAGATAGGAGACAGAGTAGGACTAAATGGTCAGTTTTCTCAATGGAAAAGGTAAATAGTGGCTTTCCCCAGGGATCTGTACTTGGACTGTTTTTTTAAACATATTTATAAATGATCTGGAAAAGAGAACGAGTGAGGTGATCAAATTTGCAGACATAAAATTATTCCATTAGGATTATGAAAAATTGCAGGAGAACCTTGTGAGACTGGGAAACTGGGCATTCAACTTGCAGATGAAATTTAATGAGAACAAATGCAAAGAAATGCACCTAGGGCAAAAAAGTAATCCAAACTGTAGTTACACAATGTTAGGTTCCATATTAAGAGTCAACACCCAGAAAACAATCTAGGCATCATCGCAGACAATACACTGAAATCCTCAGCTCAGTGAACAGCGGTGGTCAAAAAAGCAAATTAAATGTTAGGAATTTTTAGGAAAGAAATAGAGAATAAAATAGAGAAAATCGTAATATCTTTGCATCACTCCATGGTGGGACTGAACCTAGGATACTTTCTGCAATTCTGGTCACCACATCTCAAAATAGATAAAGAAGAACTAGAAAAGTTACAGAGAAGAGCAACCAAAATGATAAAGGGGATGGAACTGCTCCTTTCTGAGGAAAGGCTAAAGAGATTAGGGCTCTTCAGCTTGTAGAAGAGATAGCTGAGGTGAGATATGATAGAGGTCTATAAAATCATAAGCAGAGTGGAACAATAAATGCAAATTGATTGTTTACTCTTTCCAAAAATATAAAGACTAGGATACAATACATGAAATTACTGAGTAGTACATTTAAAACAAATTGGAGAAAATAGTTTCATTCAATACACAATTAAGCTCTGGAATTTACTGCCGGAGGATGTGGTAAAGGCAATTAACATAGCTGAATTTAAGAAAGTTTGGATAAGATCTTAGAGGAAAAGTTCATAAACTGTTATTAACCAGAAAGGCTTGGGGAAAGCCACTGCTTATCCCTAAATGCAAGCAGCATGGAATCTAGTATTTGTGATTCTGCCAGGTATTCTCATCCCGCAAAATAAGAATACAGGAAGTGCTGGAACCACGAGTGTTGAATTATCTCGGGGCCAGCACAGGAAGAGGAGCTATGGAACAGCTTTTCTCCACAAAGAAGGAACAGGTTGGCAGCAGCAGTGGAGAAGGAATGACCCATGGACCCAGACTGCCTGGTCTGCGTGTGTGTGTGTGTGAATGGGAGCCTGCCTGGGATGGGGGAGGGTGTGTGTGTGTGTGAGAATGGGAGCCTGCCTGGGATTGGGGGGGGGGGGTGTGAGAGAATGGGAGCCTGCCTGGAATGGGTGTGTGTGTGTGAGAATGGGAGCCTGCCTGGGATGGATGTGTGTGTGCTCAATTTTGCCGGCGTCGGTTCTCAAACCCGCTGACAGCCATGGGTTCGGAAACCTGACACCGGCAAAATTGAGTGTCCGGTTTTCAACCCGCGAGCCAATTTTAAATTTTATTTTTTTAGACTATTTTTAACTTTTGGGACCTCCGACTTAATATCGCCATGATATTAAGTCGGAGGGTGCACAGAAAAGCAGTTTTTACTGCTTTTCTGTGCACTTTCCCTGTGCCGGCAGAAATTAGTGCCTACCGGAGTGCACTGTACTGTATTGGCCTGCTAATAGGAAGTGTATTAGTGTTTTAGGGCTTTCGGAAGGTCAAGCCCACCACACCCAAAACACATCACAATCAGTTCCATCTGTCTTTTGCAGGGATTTCTAGTTGGCATCACAGCAGTGCATATAAATATAATGTAAGTGATTTTTATCTCTGAATACTTTACTTTGATATTTTTCATGTAAAATATAAATGAATAACACTTAACTGTCTTTGGGGAATGGGGAGGGGGAGGGGGGGTCGCATTGTACAATGCTATAAGGTTCGCCTAGGGCACCTAATACCCTGGCACCAGCCATGGGTTTGGGAGGGGGATGGTGAAAGTTTTTAAAGTTTGTATCACTGAAGGGAGCTGGGCCCAGACAGAGAATGAATAAATGGGGGGGAGGGGAATGGATTGGCCTTTCCTGGAAACAGGATACTGGGCTTGATGAACCCTTTTGTCTGACCCAGTATAGCCGTTCTTAGGTTTCCTGATTTCTTTTTGAAACATTTTATTTAACAGATGAAACAATACTGTACAGGACATGCAGGTAACATTGTATGTACCCATACAACAAAACATAAAATATATGGAAAATCATGCACTACAATGGCCTCTCCCACCACTTCAACCTTAACAGATAGAAGTACCAATGAAATAGTGTATATATTCCCAAAATTTCTCTCGCAAGGAATAAGTGATTTTCTCTATTTGCACTATATCAGATAACTGCAATTTCCACTGAGAAGGGAAGTTGCAGTTAATGCCAGATTAACTCTACAAAGGTGGAAGGTTTTTTTTTTTTTTTTTTTAAATAGGGAGCAAGAGGTGGTTGCATTACGTAACACCTAAATGCTCAAATTTCCTTGGAAAGGTGAAATTAAGTTAGAAGGTAATAAATGTGTTTTATGAGCCAAACCAACTTTATAGTTTCCTGCAGGCTAGAACAAAGCCTATTTGTCATTCCATGATCATCTCAAGTCAATCTGGTTTGGCTGTATAGTACTTCTTGAGTCTGTTTATGTGCATTTGGATTTTAAGCAATGTATTACATCTGTCTCTCAGATGAGACATAATTATACATGATGAATTGTATTTCTTAGATTTTCTGCTTTAATTTTTTTTTATACTTATACCGTGGATTTATTTTTCAAGATTACCTTGACTGATGTATAATTAGCAAAACTTCAATAAAGAACACTATGTAATGATGTAAAATGAAGCAAGAGGTCCTGTAATATAAACCAACAGGTTAAAAGGCCCTAAATTACCTTCCCATGCTGTCCAGCCTTTTCATAGCAAATCACCGAATCTTCCCACATTTCCAGCTTTTCAAAGATCTTAAGTGCTGAACTAGTGCACCCTAGGTCAAAGAGCAAATTTGCCAGCTGACGCTGAAAAATATTAAACCAGAGAATACATTTACTGCAGGTTATACATTTATAGACATTACATTACTATTAAAATGTATGTAAAATATCTGGACCTTTGGAAAATGTGGGGGGGATGACTGGTTTTCACCAAGGCAATACATATTTTAACAGCTAGCACTTACTTCTAAGGATGTGAATCGTGTGCCTGATTGTCTTAATGATCGGGTTCGGCTAGAGGGGGAAAAAAATCTGATCGGTGGTGATGTGAATCGGAATAGGTTCCGATTCACATCGTTATTTTTTTTTTAGTAAGGCCCGACCCTTTAAAATTGACCCCTTACCTTCCCCCACCCTCCCGAACCCCCCAAAAACATTTTACGATTACCTGGTAGTCCAGTGGGGGCGCGGTGACCGATCTCCCGCTCTCGGGCCATCGGCGCCATTTTGGCTGCCACTCAAAAATGGCGCCGATGGCCCGATAAAAAAAAAACCCACCCGACCCTTTAAAAACGACCCCTTAGCTTCCCCCACCCTCCCGAGCCCCCCAAAACGAATCTCTTACCTTCCCCCACCCAGGGAGGGTGGGGGAAGGTAAGAGATTCGTTTTATAGGGTCGGGGTGGGTTTAGGGGTTTTAGGGTCGGGGTGGGCTTAGGGGTTGTTTTGGTGTGCCGGTTTTCCCTGCCCTCCCCCGATTTACGATTTATCGGGGGAATTTCTATTGTATCGCGACTCTTAACGATTTTTGACGATTTAAAAAATATCTGACGATTTTTTTTAAATCGTCAAAAAACAATTCACGACCCTACTTATTTCTAAGGGGGCGGGGGGAACAACTTGCTCCTTTAAGTCTACAAATATTTCATTCTAAGTGAACTTGGAATAAGGTTATCATCTGCCCAAATATTTCTCAGATGCAAGTCTGTTCAGCGGGAAATCTTTCATGAATAATGGTTACTCAAAGTTTTTGTGTGTACACACGAAAATAGGCTTTCAGAATATCAGAAAATAGCCCAGACCTAACTTGAAACCTTTTGAAATGGTTTGTACTATCAAGGCTACTGTCTGTACCTGCCCCCCTGAATGTTGCTATATGGATTGCAATGTACCTCAATAGCCCAAAGGGGTGGCATTTGGGAACTGTAAAACATCTTCAGGCGTTCCAATGCAGATGGATTCTGCTCCTCAAACTGGTCTACAAGAGACTAAAAATATAATTTATTAGCACCAAAATTCTAACTTATTGCAAGCCTGCATGCTTTTTCAAAGTTTCTTAAATGTGCATGGTCCTAGGCAATAAAATCATTTTCCCCTTTTTCCATCTGTACAGATGGCAGTAAATATTGCCACATGTGATGGTTAACTTTGTGACTTATCAGCTTGTCTTAAACAGATCTCAATATATGTTCAGTTTCTGGCTTGATGAAAAATTGTACAGCCAACTTTTCAAATAAAAATTACAATTAGAAAGAAAAAAAAAAGATTGCAATCTTCAATTTGAACTATTAAACAAATTAAATCTGCCTGGATGTAATTTGCCTTGACATTCCAATTTAAAAAAGTGTGAGCAGAATCCAAGTAAATATGTACAAGTGTTGGAAAAAGGGGAATTTCATAGGCTTGATTTGCTTCTGCCAATAGGGCCCACAGGAGATTAAAAATCATACCAAGAAGCTGTAATACACAACAGTTTGATTTGAAAAGATAAGCATTTGTGCATTATTGCTCATGAAATGTGCTATACTAGTAATTAATGCAAATTTATTTATCCAAAAAACAGGTACAGTCTGAATAGAGGGTCCTGTAGGCTTCATGACTATCTTGGCCATGTGCATAAAACCTGTCATGGAAGGATCACAATGAAAGGGGATGGGAAAATGTTTCTATGCTCATTCAGCACCTGTCCACTTATTTTTTGACCCGATAGTTTCCTTCTGCTCCTTTGGGCTGAATCAGAACCAGGGCCAAGATCTCTTGCCATGAGCCTTCATTTGCAACATCCCATGGAGTTTATTTTATTTATACATTCAATTTATATATTACTATTAACTAGAATGCTCATTGTGATTAACAATATGTATTAAAATAAAAATCATAAAAACATTTTAACATACAATATCATGACAAAATTACAGTAAAAAACACTGAATAAACATCAAGCACATTCATATGGACGTTATAACATGTACACCGATATAATAAAGTGAAATAAATAAATAAATCTACATAATCTCAGTCCACTGAAAATTCCAACATAAAACCAATGTTCTCAAGTATATGCCAAAGAAACAACCAGGCTTTCAATCACTTACTAATCTCAAATGGGAGAGAATTCCAGAATTTAGGAGTGACAACAGAGAATATTCTAACTATAAATCTCTCTAACCTAATTCTCAGATCCCAGGAACACACAATAACCACATTTGAGATGAACCAAATTCATTGGTTCAGGAAGTAGGCAGAGGCCGTGTCATGGAGTACGTTAAAATCTAGGCCCAAAATCTTTAACTGGATGCAAAATTCCACTGGGAAGGCAGGGCAGCTCTTGGAGAATAGGAGTCAGAGTCTGTCATTTTAAGGCCACCTATTGATCTTGAGGGAGTATTTTGTGTGAACTACTGCTTTCTCAAAGACATCTTTGGTAAGCCCATAAAAATGTTACAATAATCAATTCTGGTTAAAAATAAAGCTTGGACTACCATCCTCAGATCTTTCGGTGTAAGCAAAGCCCTGATCTGACAAATGGTTTGGAGATTTTTAAAAAGCCATTATAGTTATCCCTGATATTTGTGACTGCATAGTAAGTCTGGAATCTAACCAAACTCCGAGATCTCAGACTTTACTACTTATCAATAGCTTCTGACCATTGAGCTGCCTAGAAAACTCTGGTGGCTGGTTAGTCACATCCCACTCCAACCCATAGGGGTAGATTTTTAAAAAGTGCGTGCGCACATGGACGCACATGTTATAAAATCTGGGGCGGCGCACAAAGGGTGGGTAGAATTTGGCAAGTTTAGCATGGCGACGCATCACGGCCTTCTCCAGTTCCCTCCCAGTCTGCTCCAATTAAGGAGCGGACTGGGAGGGAACTTCCCTAGCCCCTACCCCAACCTCTCTTCCCTTTCCCCTCTCCTCCTCTCCCCTTATCCTATCTACCTTTGGTTTTTTTTTTTTATATTTTACCTGTTGCTCCCCCAAAGGAGCAGTAGCATGTTGCACGTTCCGGCACACTGCCGGCGTGCTTCCCCAGCACAGCAGCAAATGGCTGCTGTACCAGCAAAGCCCCGCCCCGTTTCTTCAGTCTGGCTCTTGTGCACGTAGCGAGGGTTACATGCGCAGCTGGGCCCCTTCTAAAATGCGCACTGTGCATGCAAGGCCCGGCCACATGCCTAACCCCCGGTTTTTTACGCGCGTCGGCCATTTAAAATCGGGCCAATAGGGTTTAGGTCTTAACACTTAACTTTAGCTTACTAGCGACACACCATGCAGAAACTTCTGCCAGCATTGATTTATTTCAGATTGATCTTCTATGCCCTCGGTTTCAATGGAAACATAATCGGTATGCCACCTGCAAACAGATAATGGACTCCCATCCCTGTCAACAATCTGCAAATTAGTCACAGGATGATAGCTATCCTCTATCAGATCAAGACACTGTTCTAAAGAGTCGGCTTCACAACTGCCCTCTTAGCTTCCTTTAGTTCAGTCATCACAGTGCCAGCGCTGAGCTGGAGGCCAAGTACAAGAGCTCCCTTCAGAAACCTGTAATCATGAGTCCTAAATCCAGCCAACTAGATGTTGATGATGCATGAGAACCACGATGAACTTCCCCACTGGGACTGTAAATGCCGTCTCCACAGCAACCCCAGGCCTGACTGACCTGAAAAGCAGAAGACCTGAGCTGGGAACTGAACACAGGTTCCTCCGCAAATCCCTACTTTGCTACAAAATATGCTAATTAATAGTAATGGTGCTGTTCTGGAATGTTAACATTTGCTGATTGCAATCTAAACTAATATTACCAACTCAATTCACACAAGATGCTCTTTAAGGGGGTAAAAATTTCAAAGCCACTTGCGCATAAACATGGTTTTACTCATGTTAAATAATCATGAAGCACACAACACCATTACTCAAGTTGTACCTATTTTTTGGATAAATAGACTTGCACCAATTACTAGCATAGCACCTTTCATGAACAATAAATTCACAAAATGACGACACGACTGCAAGTACAAGCAAGCATGTAACCTAATTATGTGTGTACTTCTACAAGTACTCTTGGTGGGCATTCTGAGTGAGGAGGGACAGAGTTAGGGGCAGGGATAGGACTTGTGTGCAGAATACTGAATTTCCAAAAGTCTGCATGTACATTTACATGCACAAGTTCCGCATGTAACTTAGGCATATCCTGGAGTACGTGTATAAGTTACATTTTCAAAGCAATTACTTTACTGCTATGTGCACTGCTCTAAAATTACTCTCCCTGCACTTTGATAGCAACTTTCAGTCATTGCCTACCCAGGCCATATTTCAACCAGTGATCAAGAAAGGAAAATGTACACTATCCTTGTAGCACTTCATGGCGACATTTACTCCCTGAAGCCAATTCAAATTTCACAAAGGACATTCTGGATATTCACTGGTCCAGTGTTTTTGTGGTTGGTGATTTACACTTTGTGCTTCTTTTTTTTTTTTTTTTTTAAATTCCCCTCCCCCCCCCAATCAACTTTAAAACAAACAATGAAGGATATGCAGCCTAGAGAGCAAGGGGGAGCAGAGGTGGGGGTGTTAATTAAATCAGCACTGTCAGCACAAAGCTCTCATAATCAAGAGTCAGGACAAACAGAGACATAACCAGACAGTAAACTAACCAACATGGTCAAAATATTTTGAAACTGTCTGGTTTTACTTCACAGAAACCTGATGGCAATAAAGAAGCTGCATAATTCTGCTGAATCTGAAGTTTTCTTTTATGTATTTCTGATTAGTTACGTACCTGTGAAAGTAACACAGGTCTGAAGAAAATAATGCAAGTTGCAAAGACATTAAATAAAAGGTAATGTCTTATCAAGCTCTGTCATACTCAAGTACAAAATATGTAGATACATTAAAGAAGAGAAAAATGCAGCATGCCCAATTTAGCAAAGATGGATATAATTAAAGTCTAAAACAATGTATTTACCAAGGAACCCTGTGTTGCTTCCTATTTTGTGCCACATGCATTATGACCCAGATGTGCTGAGCATTTTTCCCAACACAAAACTAAGCAAACCTCGTACTTCATCTGGCTTCATCTATTTTTTTTTTTTTTTAACTTTCATATTACACTAAGAAATTCCTAAACTTTTGCATCTACTATGAGGCAACATATAAAGTGCCTCTCATGCAGGAAATTCGCCTTAGAAGAGAACAATCTGGCTCCTCTAAAAGATAACCAATTAAAATAAAGAATATATGTGCAATTCCTCTGAATGCAATCAATATTAAACAATCAGAGAAAAATATATACCATAACCACTCAATATTATTAGAAACCATTTTTCAATCTGTTTATTAACAAAAGATCATTTCACGAAGCACTTTTTAAAAAACACATTCACCAAATATTACATCCACTATAAGCCCCACAAATAACATTTCAAACCCATTAATTTTTAACATGTATTAGCGACGCATATATATTCTACCCATCATTCATACCTCAATCCACACATATTCATACATACATCTCCTCCAATCATACTATATAAAATCATACATAACAGAGAGAACATTCCCTAGAACAATAACTAAAATATTCATCACCTACAATATATTCCCCAATCATACCAGAAAATGAGTTAAAAATTTCAATGCCTAGAATTATATTTCTCAAAACATTGAAGACCCACTATCGAACCTAGATACTAACCAATGGATGATGCTAATCCAATCAACTTGACTCCAAAATACACCTCCCGACGAGGACCCTCGTTTCACTCTTGACGGGCTTCTTCAGGGGAAATCAAAACTGATTATCTTATTATATCTTCAACTTGTATTGATCTTCTAAGGCATATCTCCCATCGGCTTCAACAGTCATGCGCCGCTTCTCACGCCATTCCAAACTTCTCCATGTGCTATTAACCAGTTTGTAATATATACACAAAAATCTAATTCCATAACAAAATCCTATAAGCATTCTCAATACCTATTAATATCAGATATATATACACCTACCGCAATACATAAATGTTCAAGTTCACAAAACCCGGAATTTCACCAACATCCTACACAGCATAATCAAAAAACCTACAATAATAAAAAAACGTGCATATGCACTCAGTCACTACCTATTATAACAAACTCACAATGCACCCTAATTAACTCGCAATACAGTATCCACAATTGATATTTTCTTCCAAATAGCGCTCCATGAATATCATTTCAAGCCATCTGCTGACACTTAACTCCTCCACGGCATCTGAAAATGTAATCTCAACAATGTCATACTTATAATCCAAACCACCCAATCCGTGCACCAGGATTGGGTGGTTTGGATTATAAGCCCCTACCCCGTCTCCAGTAACAATCAGAGATTCTTGCAGCCAATCAGAAGAGGTATACAATGTTAATGCCAATAGCTATTATACAAACAACGCTCCCGAACTCATACTCATCACACCCTACATTTCTCTAAAAAGAACATCTTGTACTAACTTACCTCTCCCCATATACCAAAAAATTCCTCTAGGCATGTATTAAAAACGTCATGCACTAAAAATTCAAATTACTTTTTAATGTCCATTACTCCACTATATCCCAACCTAAATCTATACGACCCATGATCTAAATAACATGAACAAACAAGTCACATAAATTTCATAATTTCCTGCCCAAATCCCTCTGATACCCAATTAGAACATATGAACTTGGGGGAGTAATATTCATACAACCCATGCAGAATATATATATATATTTCAATATCCATAGAATGCATCCCACTCTGTGTCATCATTAAGACCATAGGGTTGGTATGTTTTCCATGTAAAAATATCTCTCTGCTCAATGCAGGATTTCCCTCCCCCTTATTCTGGAATAAACACTGTTGTATTACAAAAAACTTCAATTCCTCTACCTGATGACCACATTCCCGCCAGTGAGAAACTAGAGGAACTCCCCTTCCTTACCCAATCTCAATCGACTCTTATGTTCTATAATTCTCATTTTGATTTCCCGCCTAGTATGTCCAATATACACCAAATTACAAGGGCATACAATCACATATATAACTCCAACAGAACAGCATGAAAAATTACCCCTAATAATTAACAGATATTTTAATGTGGGCGGACTAAATGATTTAATGACCAAATCATTACAACACACTGAACATCCACCTCATGTATGTTGCTCCCACTCACATTCCATATCATATTCACTATTAGTCCGTGCCAATAAATTCTTAAATTCTTACCCTTTTTCATAGCAAAAACAGGTGTTTCCGAAAACCCAGGTAGAGATTTCAATATCGGCCAATGTTTAAGAATAATACTTTTTATATCCCCAGATTTAGATGAAAAAGGGATACTGCATACTATCCTATTAATATGGTTACGTGAACCAGATAACAGATTTTCCCTGTTGGCATATAGTGCCCTTTTATATGCATGTCTGATACATTTATAGGGGTAACCCCGTGCTGTAAATTTGGATATAAGGTCCTTAGCACGGATCTTATAATCACAAACCAAAGTACAAATCCACCTATATCTCAAAAATTGGCTTATCGGAATACTTTCTTTCAATTTACGGGGATGAAAACTGTGAAAATGCAGAACAGAGTTCCTGTCTGTGAGTTTAACAAATATTGAGGTAATGAGTTTATTACACTGCTTATAAACCATAACATCCAAATAAGATATCTGAGACTGACTCGATTGAACAGTAAAAGTTAGATTAGGATCAAATTAATTCATTAAGGCAATAAACCTTACAAAATCCTGCTCATCACCCATCCATAACCAAAACAGATCATCTATATATCTTTTATAAAAAGATATACATTTGAAAAACGGGGACGAATATATGTACTGTTCTTCAAAAGCGGCAACATACACACATACCACTGATGGAGCAAGAGGAGAGTCCATAGGAATTCCTTTCACTTGTTTAAATAACATGCCCTGGAACTGAAAATAAAAATTCTGTAAAACAATCTCTGCCAACGGTATGATAAATGTATTTCTCCAATGGGGAGTCTCTAACCGTATCAAAGCCTGGTATATAATACTAAGGGCTTACTGTTGGGGGATATTTGTATTTGTATCTTGTATTTGGCCTAACCCATCTATCATATTGATGAAATGTGTAGAATCTTGTACATAAGATTTTATATCTTTAACCAAAGGCTGCAATATATTATCGAAAAATTTGGCAAAAGGCTCAAAAATAGATTCAATCCCCGAGACTATTGGTCTGCCGGAGGACTATAAGTATGACGTCATTGAGATTACGTTTTCAGATGCTGTGGAGGAGTTGGGCGTTAGCAGGCAGCTTGAAATATTTGTGGAGAGATATTTGGAAGAAAATATCGACTGTGGGTACTGTATTGTGAGTAGTGGTTAATTAGGGTGCATTGTGAGTTTGTTATAATAAGTAGTGACTGAGTGCATATGCATTATTTTTTTTTATTATTGTAGGTGTTTTGATTATGCTGTGTAGGATGTTGGTGAAATTCCAGTTTTTGTGAACTTGAGCATTTATGGATAGTGGTAGGTATATATATATATCTGATATTAATAGGTATTGAGAAGGCTTATGGGATTTTGTTATGGAATTAGACTTTTTTTGTATATATTACAGACTGGTTAATAGCGCATAGAGAAGTTTGGAATGGCATGAGAAGCAGCGCATGACCGTTGAAGCCGATGGGAGATATGCCTTAGAAGATAGTGAAGGCTTCTTTACAATACAATTTGAAAATATAATAAGATAATCAGTTTTGATTTCCCTTGAAGAAGCCCGTCAAGGGTAAAATGAGGGTCCTCGTCGGGAGGTGTATTTTTGAGTCGAGTTGATTGGATTGAAATCATCCATAGGGAGGTGTATTTTGGAGTTGAGTTGATTGGATTAACATCATCCATTAGTTGGTATCTTGGATCGATAGTGGGTCTTCAATGTTTTGAGAAATATAATTCTAGGCATTGGAATTTTGAACTCATTTCTTAGTATGATTAGGGAATATATTTCAGGTGATGAATATTTTAGTTATTGTTCTAGGGAATGTTCTCTCTGTTAAGTATGATTTTATATAGTATGATTGGAGATGTATGTATGAGTATTATTTATTTATTTAACATTTTTATATACCGAAATTCATGTAGCAAAGTTACATATCAATTCGGTTTACATTATAACATTAAACAGGCATGACCAAATGCAATGCAATTACAACTAACAGGAGAATAAAACTTGGGTCAAGTAAACTGGGGATTAAATAAATAACAAACAAATTACAAAGAATATATTAAACAGAGAATACATTAAAGAATGAGTGAGGTTCTAGAGAGGACCTGGCTAGATATGAAGTAGTCACTGTACAATCTGCGGATATTTGGAAAGCTTGAGCGGAATTGTCGTTATGGATAGAAAGCTTGTTCGAATAGCCAAGTTTTGAGTCTCTTTTTAAAGGCGATAGGGCAAGGTTCTTTCCGTAGCAATGGTGGTAGAGAGTTCCATAGCGCGGGGCCTGCTGTGGAAAGAGTACGTTTATTTAATGAGGTTTTAATGGTAGGGGCGAGGAGAGTATCCCTATAGGCTGTTCTCATCGGTCTGGAGGGTAATATGTGGCTGGAGAGGGATGTTGAGTTCCAGTGGAATGAGCTTGTGTATATTTTTGTGTATGATTGTTAGTACTTTGTAGGAGATTTTAAACTTGATTGGGAGCCAGTGTAGGTTTTTCAAAATGGGGGTAATATGATTTCTTTTGTTAGATTTAGTCAGAATCCTGGCTGCAGCGTTTTGAAGCATTTGTGATGGTTTTATGGTGTTGGTTGGGAGGCCGAGTAGGAGGGAGTTACAATAGTCAATTTTTGAAAAGATGATTGCTTGGAGAACTGCCCGGTAGTCTTGGAAATGGAGGAGCGGTCTGAGTCGTTTCAGGACTTGCAATTTATAGAAGCCGTCCTTAGTGGTGTTATTAATGAATCTCTTAAGGTTTAGTTGACTGTCCAATATGACTCTGAGGTTTCTAACTTGCGAGGAGAATGATAGTTGACCAGTAGGGGGTATGTTAGCTGTGGCATGGTTACCATCCTGTGTGACAAGGAGTAGCTCAGTTTTCTTGGAATTAAGGATCAAGTTAAGGCTCATGAGTAGGTTGTTGATGTCTTGGAGGCAGACGTACCAGAATTCTAGTGTTTTTTGTAGTGATGCCGTAACCGGGATGAATATTTGTACGTCATCTGCGTAGATATAGTGTGTGAGTTTTAGTTTGGAGAGAAGCTGGCAAAGCGGTAATAAATAAATGTTGAAGAGGGTGGGGGATAGGGAGGAACCTTGGGGGACTCCCCAAGATGAGCGAACTGGGTGAGATTCGTCATTGTTGACTCTGACTTTATAAAATCTGTTATGTAGGAAAGATTTGAACCAGCTGAGAGCAGTGCTTTTGATGCCTATGTCAGATAGCCGATCCAGGAGTGTTGCGTGGTTTACCGTGTCAAATGCGGCCGATAGGTCGAGGAGGATGAGTAGGCCGGGATGTTTTTTATCTAGATTCAACAAAATTGTGTCCATTAGAGAGATTAGGAGATTTTCTGTATTTCGGGCTTTTCGGAAGCCGAATTGAGAGGGGGCTAGTATTATGTTATCTTCTAAGTTCTCCGAGAGTTGCTTATTGACTATTTTTTCTAAGATTTTGGAAATGAAGGGGAGTTTGGCGATCGGATGAAAGTTGGAGGGGTCATCTGGAGACAGGTTGGGTTTTTTCAGGAGTGGTTTTAGGATTGCGAGTTTCAGAGGGTCTGGAACTGTTCCTTGCATTAGTGAACAGTTAATTATGTCTGCAATTGGTTTGGCGACTGTTTTTGAGATTGCAATGAGTAAATTGGCGGGTATCACATCTGTGGGGTGCGAGGCAGGTTTGAGCTTCTTTAGGATTGTTTCAATTTCTAAGGATGACATCGGCTCGAAGGTTTCAAGACTCGTGTTCTGTTGATGAAGAGAGAAGTGGGCTGGGGGCGGAAGAAGAGCGTTATTGGCATTTAAAGGTCTGATCAGATCGGTGATTTTTTTCTTGAAAAATGTGTCTAACTCTGAGGCTTTGCTGGCAGCTTGGTCGTCTGGAATGGTTGTGGGGGTAGGTTTGGTGAGAGATGATACGAGAGAGAATAAGGCTTTAGGGTCGTAGATGAAGTGGTGTATTCTCTGTGTGAAAAAGTCCCTCTTTGTTTGGAGGATGGATATCCGGTAGCGGTGCATGAGAGATTTGTAAGCTTCCAGGTTTGATGGGGAAGGATTTTTCCACCATGTATGTTCGAATCTCCTGATTTCTTGTTTCAAGGTTTTAAGCTGAGGGGTGTACCAAGGTGTATGTGTGGATTGTATATGTGGATTGAGGTATGTGTGGATTGAGTATGTGTGGATTGAGTATGTGTGGATTGAGTATGTGTGGATTGAGTATGTGTGGATTGAGTTATGAATGATGGGTAGAATATTTATGCATCGCTAATACATGTTAAAAATTAATGAGTTTGAAATGTGTTATTTGTGGGGCTTATAGTGAATGTAATATATGATGAATGTGGTTTTCAAAAAAACGTGCTTCGTGAAAAAATCTTTTGTTAATAAACAGATTGAAAAACAGTTTGTAATAATATTGAGTGGTTATCATTTATATTTTCCTCTGATTATTGTGCAATATCTTCTAAGAGATAGGCAAGAGAAAGAGAATTGTCTCAGGCACATGACAACAATGTGCATAGCATGTATTGATGTAAAACCCGAAGCAAAATATGAAGATTATGTCCAAATAGCTTTCATTCACTGGTGTTAGTTTACAAACTAAAAGCGCAAATGCCTAATGGCAGAAAGTGGTACCTAACGGGCAAATCATGTCCAACTGTCTGTCACCGCACCGACCACATTTCAACTGACAAACCAAACAGATAGGGGTAAAAATTAAGATGCAATAGTTGGGGAGGTTGGTTAGTTGATTATGATAGAATTCAACTTTTGGTGGCAAAGCATTACTGAGTAAACAAATGCCATTCTGACATATGTGCACTCCCAGTGGGAATACATAATCATTACTTGTTCCAAGAAAAGTAGCACACATCGGTTATTTTGTGTCAGATGCTCAAAGGGTTACACAGTCAGTTCATATAGGATGCTTGGAGGTGGTGCTATGTAAAATAAACTTTTTTTCAGGATTAGATCAATGCATTAGATACCTTATGATTAAGATGCTAAAAAAGAAATTTTGATTTATCCAATAACATAAGACATTCAATATTAAAATGATTAGACACTTCAGAACAAACTTAGAAAAACAGACAGACAAGGACTTTCCAACTCACTACCAGTTATAATTTAGCTGGCTTTATTACCATCTCATTGTTGGAAGACAAATAGCAATACATCATCCTCTAGAACAGACAGCAAGGAGTTAACATTCCCTGGCTGTGTCACCTAACCCTGCATGGGAAGAAGTGGGACTGAAAAAAAGTGACCTAGATAGGATGTAACCTGTACTATTGAATCTGAGTCTCCCTTTTCTCCTTCCTGCTCATTTTGTCTGGTCATATGGGTACAATCACTAGGTAAAAACCAATGTAACTGTATATAATATTTTTTGGTTTTCTATCCCACTTTCCCAAGTAAAGATTGCAAGTTGCCACTAAGGAGTGCAGAGTTATTCTTACTTCACAGTGCTTCTTTTGGAAGCACAGTGATCCCCTACTGTACACACCTGATTATGACACTGAGCAACAGGATTGGGCCAGACTGGTGCCAAGAAAAACACACAGTCTGGGATCACCCTCCTAAACCTTCCTTTACGCCATCTCCTTCTTTCTACTACTGCAATGCAATCTTGTGTAGTCAATCCTCACCCTCTGCCTTTATCTACTCATTTTCGGGCCGATTCAGTAAAGTCCGCGGGAGAGCGGGCGAACGCCTGATCTCCCGAAGCGCACACAGGCCACTTGCCTGAGCGCGCGATACAGTATTTAAATGAGGCCCGGTGGTAGAAACGGGCAAAAGGAGGCGCAAGGGACACTAGCGCGTCCCTAGCGCCTCCTTTTTGACAGGAGCGGCGGCTGTCAGCGGGTTTGACAGCCAACGCTCAATTTTGCCGGCATCTGTTCTCGAGCCCGCTGACAGCCACGGGCTCAGAAAACGGACGCCGGCAAAATTGAGCGTCCAGTTTTCAACCCGACAGCCGCCGGCCGACTTCAAATTTTTTTTTTTATTTTTTTTACTTTTCGGGACCTCCGACTTAATATCGTCATGATATTAAGTAGGCGCTAATTTCTGAAAGTAAAACGTGCGGCTTGGCTGCACATTTTACTTTCTGAATCACGCGCGAATACCTAATAGGGCCCTCAACATGCATTTGCATGTTGAGGGCGCTATTAGGTTCGGTGGGTTGGACACGCGTTTTCCACCCCTTACTGAATAAGGGGCAAGGGAAAACGCACGTCCAGTGGCAGGTTAACAGTGCGCTCCGTCGGAGCGCATTGTACTGTATCGGCCCGTATGTTTGGACTAGCTGAAGGGATTTTAACTCCTGAAAGCCAGTCAAGAAATGTATTAAATTCAGGCAATAAAAAGGTATCAACTTATATATTTTTATTAACTTTTAACACCGAACATCTAAAACATGAAATTCAGAAATTTTAAATTTTACTCTCTGCTGCTAAGAACTTTGATTTTTTTTCTGATTTTTCATTAAATATTAACGTTATCACCGAAGCAACAATAATGGGGAACCCTTCTATTAATATCATATGAAATTTAACACTGTGGCTTGTAAGGACAAAGGTATTACCACTTTAGAAAAAAAAACAGGATTAAAAAATGAAGGACAATCTGACATGCATTCAAAGCCCTATAGACATGGCAATATTTGCATACACTGCATTTTCCACTTTCGCGGTGACTACAAGCATTTGAACTTAATTGTGTACCACATGTCTATCTCAAAATTCCTAAAAGTCCAAAAGACAATATTAAAAGGAAACCTAAACCACCATATAACTTTCCATTAGATGAGGCAATCTGGTATCTTAATTAGATTATTTTAATTGTAGGCTGAATTGTTTACAACAGATTTTTGTAGTACTTTTAACTTACTGATTAAAGCTGGTCTAAAATGTTATATTTATAGTTACCGCTCTGGCATTTGACACCAGAGAAAATGCAGTATTTCCCCTCTGCCTGTGGCTTTGTTTTACCTAATGCTCTACCCCTTGCAGGCTCTTTTTTCAAAAGCCTGTCTCAAGTATAGCTGGCTTCAGCAATGTTCAGCGCATCACAAACATCCTTCTCAGGGCTATTTAAGAACACCATTTCCAAAAATTGCTCACAATGGTTTAAATGTTCTCATCTAACAAAAATTTGTAGAAAAATAAGGCAACCTCCTCTCTTCACTGCCTCCCCTCCCCCCACCAGCTCTCACCGAAAAACTGCTGCAGAGATAATATGAACAGCACAGAAGATGGAGCACCTCCGAATGTTTCTCCTTTTCTCTTTTTTCTTGTCCCTACCCCTTACAAACCCATGTCTGTAGCTAGACAGGAGCTGTAACATCTGAGAGCTGTCAAAACTTTCATCATGGAGACATTTTTTTTCTTTAAATATTTTAAACAATGGACGCTAAATTTGAGAGAGACAGAAGATAAAAATAGGCCAGCCTAGTGGCACAGGGGAAATGCTGTGCTCTGCTGTGCAAGCTCTGGGTTTAATTCTCAAGCAGGCCGATGCAACATGGCCACACTAAAAACGTGCATCCAAAATGGGCGTTTTTTGTTTTTTTTTAAACACGATTACAATCACCTCTCCTAGGCATCCGATGCAATAAGCAAATGAGCTGCCGCATTAAAAAGGATGTTCTAGGGATAAATTGTGCATCCCTAGCGTGTGCACGGCATCCAGTGCCCAGGAGACATGGCTGTGTGTGGGTTAGGAAAACGGACGCTCAATTTACTAGCATCCACTTTATCTCAAGGCAGCTAATTTACCGACACAATATGCACATACAATATATACAGCCCACAGCGTGTATATTGTGGGTATATATTGTGCCCCCCAATTTTTTTTATGTCAAGACAATTTTTTTTTTTTTTGCATGGTGCTGCTTTTTTTTTATTGCATTTTTTTTTTTTTGTTGTTTTTAAGTTGAGCCCTTGATGCATGGGAAGGCTTTATACCTGCTCCGGGGTGTGTGTTAACATGAGTGCTGAGCTGGGCGTACTTTACTGCATCGGCCCCAAGGTTAGTTTCTGCTGCCCATATCACCTGGGGCAGTGGTGGTAGTGTTCACATCCCCCTAAGGTTGGGGGGAGCAGGAAGTCTCAGTTTTCACTCAACAGTAATAAATACTGGCTGGGCTTAAGGTGCGGGTATACTGGGTTGGAGAAGGAGCAGCTCTCAGTAGCTTCTAGCTAAAGACCTTTGCAGGAATGACTGTGCTAGATGGGGTGGGAAAAAACCCAAAACTCTTGGGTACCGACAAATGAAGGCTTATGACACCATAGCCCAATGGAAGTTAGTTTTGATTGAGACGAAAGTCCAAAAGAAGCAAGAAGAAACTAGCAAGCCAAAAATCATAAAACTGAGAAATTTTAGGAACAAGACTAAGTCAACTAAAATTGGGGTAGCTGACCTGACCACAGAAGAAACGGTCCAAAAAGTAACACAGTGCTTGATTCACCTTAACCCTGATGCAGGAAAACATCCAGCACAACAGCGTTGGTGCAAACTAAAATTCACATTTCAAGTTAAAATGCAAAGCAAAAACAAAACATCCCAACAGCTCAGAGGCCCCAAATACCTTGAGAAAGTTGTGAAACCCCCTTCACTGCAGCCTTTTAAGGATATCCTTCACACTGAATAATGACATAAGTTACCCACCTCCGTTCACCATCCATGAGACTTATAATCCCATGCAAGATATTTCAGTTGCCTCCATAATTGCCAACATCATGTGCTATAGGGTGGGGAACCTCAGTGAACACATTCCCATCAGCAGAACAAGGTCAGAAAGCCAAGAACACTAAAAACCTTTGTAAAAAACTGAAATATTTATGCCCCTGAAGCAGAGTCGAAAAGTCTTTATCAGTCAAGTCTAGAGGGCGTGAATAAAGAGGAGGCAGCAAAACACTGCACGGAGCGGCAGTTGCCACAGAGGCATTCAAACACTGCACGGAGCGGCAGTTGCCACAGAGGCATCCAAACACTGCACGGAGCGGCAGTTGCCACAGAGGCATTCAAACACTGCACGGAGCGGCAGTTGCCACAGAGGCATTCAAACACTGCACGGAGCGGCAGTTGCCACATAGGCATTCAAACACCTCACGGAGCGGCAGTAGCCACAGAGGCATTCAAACACTGCACGGAGCGGCAGTTGCCACAGAGGCATTCAAACACTGCACGGAGCGGCAGTTGCCACAGAGGCATTCAAACACTGCACGGAGCGGCAGTTGCCACAGAGGCATCCAAACACTGCACGGAGCGGCAGTTGCCACATAGGCATTCAAACACTGCACGGAGCGGCAGTTGCCACATAGGCATTCAAACACCTCACGGAGCGGCAGTAGCCACAGAGGCATTCAAACACTGCACGGAGCGGCAGTTGCCACAGAGGCATTCACAGAGCGGGATGCCAGTGGCCAGTAGTTGGTGTTCCACCTTCACGGAGCGGAAGGATGGAGGGCTATCTCCAAAAACAAAAAACAAAAAACAAAAAAAAAACAAAACAGGGGTGGGTAAGAGTATGGGGTAAGGGTGTGGCCTACTTGTTACAGCAGTTGCTACCCCTAATTGAGCTGGACGTTCACTTGGATGCAGATACGGCGCTGCTCTCTAAATTGGTGGTGGGGTGGAGGGGAATTAGGGCTGGAGGGTACTGGAAGCCAATAGTAACAGGTGGGAGAGAAAAAAAAAAGGGGAAAAAAATGGATAAAGTGCGTAGCTTGCTGGGCAGACTAGATGGGCCATTTGGTCTTCTTCTGCCGTCATTTCTATGTTTCTATGAGGCTGTGAAAGTCTGTTCTCTTGGCTGGTGTTTTATTTTCTTATGGTCTATATGGATTTAGATTCCAAAGTCTCACATCATAGGCCTCTTGGTGTACAGTCTACACTATTTTGGCAGTCCTCCTCTGCCTCTACTCGGTCCATATTCTTTTGGATGAATAACTTACAGAACTGGGCACAATACTACAGAGGAGTTTTTCACCAATGACTTTGTACTGAGGCAAATGGATATGGATTTTTTTTTTTTACCTGTACACAGATAAGACAAAGTGACAGTTTGTTTATCTCAATCATATTTTGTTTTAGTAAAGTCCACCACTTCTTGTACAACTGGCGACAATAAAATGGCTGCATTGTGCTTCCCGGAAGGGGTTATCCACAAAGAGCAGCATCTGCAACCCTAAAGGGGGTTGAGTTCCATGTGGAAATCCAATCTGCTTTGGGTAAACACGAATGAAATTGCTGCTGGGCAGACTAAATGGGCCTTTTTGGTCTTTAGCTGCCATCATTTACTACATACATGTTTTCCTACTTGTTCTCCTTGTTATATCTTTCACAATTCACTCTAGTATTGCTCTGTTTTACAACCTGGAAGTCATCATATATGATCATTACCAAGATCCCTCTCTTGCTTAGTGGATATTAGTATCTCTCATCCCTCTTCCTTCATATATTGATCCCTTGGGATGTCTATAATCCAAATGCATAATTCTACACTATTTTTTGTATTAAATTTTAGCTGCCAAGCATCTAATCACTCTTCAAACGTTTAGATCACTCCTTGTTGTTTCTGTCTATGCAATCAGGAGTGTCCACTTTGTTGAAATCTCTGTATTATCTGCAAAAAAGACAAACCTTTTCTTCTAATCTCTCTATAATGTCAATTAAAAATATGGAACAAAACCAGCCACAGGACTGATCCCCGAGGTACCCCACACTGATAATCTTTTTGTCCTTGGAGAGAATTCAATTTACCACTATTCTCTGTTGTCCATCACTAAACCACTTTTTATCCCACTCAACCACCTTAGGGTCTATACTCAGGCTGCTCAATTTATTTATGAGTCTATGTGGGACAGTGTTAAAAGCACTACTACAATCCAAATACAACACCATCCAGTGCTCAACCCTATTTTAATTCTTTTGTCACTCAAAGAAATCGATCAGTTTGTTTGACATGATCAACTTCTGGTAAAACTGCTCTCCTTGATTCTATAATTCATTATGATTCAAGACATTCCTCCTGTCCTTTCCTTTAGCTGTGCCTCCTTAAATTTACTCCCACTGAGGTCAGACTAACTGGCGTGTAGTTGCCAATCTCCTCCCTATTTCTACTTTTATAAAAAGGAATGGCATCTGTCCTTCTGTAGACCTCTAGAACCATTCCCGTCTCCAATAAATGACAAAATAGAAGCTGCCAGAATCTCTTAGATCCCTTATTACACTAAGCTGTATCACTTCTAGCACCGTTGCCTTTGTCCACCTTCGGTTTTTTTAGTTCCAAGCAAATCCTGTCTTCTACAAATGGAGTGATACCTACCCCCTCTTGCTATCTTATTCTTGAGAACTATCAATGGCCCTTCTCCAATCACTTCTTTGGTGAATACCAAACAAGAATCTGTTTATTATTTCTACTTTTAGTCACCTCCACACATTCCTCCTTTTTACCCCTCAATCTTACAATCCCACCTCTGCAGTTCCTCCTTTTATGGTTGTAACTCCCTTATTCCAGGTTTTCTCAAAAATAGGCGAGGCCACCTTCACATGCTCAAGAGGTTGAGGAAAACCTGGCCGCCTATCTAGATCAGGGTTCTTCCATGAGGGAAAGCAAAGCTGTAAATCTCAAGTGGATCACAATCCCAGGCTTAGAATAAACAAGTCCACTCGTCAAGTGTTATGTTCCAAAACAAAATATTATACAGTAGTTAAAATCAAGTAAAGCACTACAAACACAGAAAAGCTCTACAAACACAGTTCTTTATCTAATATTCAAATGGTAGACAGTCAGAAGAGAAAAAAAAATCATTAAGTTTCAATTTCTCATGCTGCTTGAGTAACAAGTGCAGGAATTAGGACCTCCTCTGTAGGATCTCCTCTGTTCTCTGTGGGTTCCTCTTCTTTAGAGCCCTAAATGGGACTTGAGATCCTCCTGAATGTATCCATCTCTTATCTTTTAATTTTGGGAGAGAGCAATATGGAACAGACTTTCCTATTGGGATCTGCCAAGCATATCCGGGCTGGCCAATGTCAGAGACAGGATACTGGGCTCGATGGACCATCAGTCTAAACTTGCATGGTATCTCTTATGCTCTAAAGTACACGAGGATCAATAACCTATGTACTTTTACCTGCAGGAAAAAGTAGATGGGCTCGGAGGTGGGGTTAGGTCAGAGAGTTTATGGCATGCATAGTTTTGTGTTTTCGAAACTGCACATATTTTGAAGGGAAAAGGTATCCACACAAAAAAGCAGTTGCAAATCTCTGCAGATACTTTTTCCCTAGATAGCTTTCAAAGGGAACGTATAGCTGTACTTTCCTTTGAAAAGCAGTGCAAAGTCTTTGGATAAAAGTAAATGCAGACATTACTTTCAGGCACTTGAAAATTGCCCCATGAAGGCATGTCAGCAATGGCACGATATGAACAAAGTCATAGCATCCAGTATCCTCAACGTGCGCCAAGCTGGAGTCTGTTGACTCCTAGTATTTTTTTTTACTTAAAAGATTTATTAGCCGCTCAAAGACATGGTTCAAGGTGGAGAACAAATTAAAGACATTCATGATATAGACAAACCACAATAAAAAACAAAATACAAGACAGCATGGGAAAATGAACCTCAAAATTAATCCACATAAAATCCATGCTCTTCGGACATAAACCTGCTTAGCGACATTGGTGATACATTAAATTTAAACTGCTGTCAGATGATTATAAACAAAAAGCTACAGTACTGCAAACTACTTCCTGAGTGATTGCCTGAATACTAACAAGTTACGAATCTACTACAATCTGAAGCTTACAGAGAAACCCCTCAAATAAGCGTCAATCCCAAAGGCTTGTGGAAAAAAAATCGGTACAATGTTGTCAGTGTTGTCAGGTAGCAAGGCTTTTGCTGGAGTTTTATCTGGCAGAGTCGAATGAAAGTCAATTGAGATGACTGAATAAGTTTTAACTTGGGAAAATTTCTGACAAACCCTAGCAGCTCCAGGACCCAGATGCTAATGCATGTGGATTTTTTTCCACATGCATTAGTTGCTCTTCATCAACTAAATATTCAACTAGGATAAAACAGTCCCTAGTTTCTATAAGTATGCTGCAATGTCCACTAAGCATTACATGAAAGCACAAGGGGGCCAATGATAGGCAAACAGCGGTACTGGAGATAATGTATTCTTACTAGAAATCTGAAATACTTCCTGTGACTGGGGTATACACATCCTTGAGACAAGAATACAGTCGGACTCCTTTGTTTAGAAGAATCATTTAAGCTTTTTTTCATTAAGAACATAAGAACATGCCATACTGGGTCAGACCAAGGGTCCATCAAGCCCAGCATCCTGTTTCCAACAGTGGCCAGTCCAGGCGATAAGAACTTGGCAAGCAGAAAGCAGTGTTTACAGGCTGAGAGAAGGGGTGAATCATGGCCACTGATCAAGGCTCACACCTAGTGGACTGACTCGGAGCTTATGAATGCAGGTTTCTGGAAGGAGCCCTGATGCATGGATATTGGTTACAATGACTAGACTAGGTATGTTGGGGAAGGGGGAAAAGTTAAAATAGGGAGAGGGGAGTCAAAAGAAATCTATTCAAAGCCCTTAGGTCTAGGATGGGACAGAATACCTCAGTTTTCTTGTGTACTAGCAAATACCTGAATAGAAACCCTGCGACAGTACAAGCTAGGCTACCTTGGTCAGTAAGAGAGATAAGAGCTTCTTTTTTTAGAACTTCCAGAAGAGTAGGAGAAATAAATATTCCCTTTTTCCAGGGGTGATTTGGTGGGGTTCCCCACAGCTGCAACCTGTAGTCTTTGTAAATATCTGGAAAATCCAACTTTCTGAGGTAACCAGGGGCTAACAGTTTACATAAAACTTTAGCCTTCCTCCAACAGATAGATCCTTTGGCACAGAGTCTGGGTTGCTGAATGGTGCTTTCATCTTCTGTGATTGTGTAGATGAGGCCATGAGCTCTACCATTATAGGAGGTAAGTGCACTGATGATGCTGCCTCTTTGGTGGAAAAAAAAATGTTGACTTGTTGGACATCTTTTGATTGCATCATCTGAAGCCACTGGCTTTCTTCTCTGACACTGTTTCCCTTGAAGCAAAATGAAGAGATGAAATCATAGAAAAATGCCAATTGAGGTCACTGAATGAACTACATCAGGTCAAAATTCCAACATTTAAGAACTTAGTACTTGCTGCAAAAACCTTCTATAATAAGGATTCAAAGAAAGCAGGAAACCAAGGATTGCTACCTTTCTGAAGGGTTGAGGAAAACATGTCTAACCAGATCCGCTGACAAAGGACTGTGGGGGACCAGATGCAGCAGTAACAGAGTAAGAAATCTCACGCAGGTCAAGTAAAGCCTTCAAGGCTTTTCAACAGTTGTGGAAGAAATGCACTTCTTCATCGGCACTGGATGTCATTGCATAATAGTGTGGCTGACTCTTGCAGTTTGTCACTAGAGACGAGTGATGCTCTTCTACAATGAGAATGTTGAGTACATTTTTTTTTTTTTTATAAAGCACGGACACATTTTATATTTCTAGTAACAGGGAGGCAAGACATGCCCTTGGCTCCCTGTACGTTCCCCCTCCCCCCCCAATAAAACACGTACACAGTTTTGGCATATATAAACAGGCTGCAGTTTATTGAATTAACCCGAGCCCTATAACATACAACAACTATTAACCTTAACAATTCAAAACAATCCCCTCCCCCTTAATCCACCTCCCCTCCGTCCCCCTCCCTGTACCTCTACCACCTCAATCCAGTGGTAAAGCGATCCTTTTCCCTCCCTCTTTGCTCACCCCAGTGAGGGAAAGCTTTGGCCTTGAGCATTAGCGCCCCCCCCCCCCCCCCCCAGCTCTTTGGCCCTCTCGTGCAGCAGCCCCTCCAACTACACAAGACATCCCCCCCCCCAAATAACTTTACATCTTCCCCCATCACAGCTTGGGCTTGGGTTTCCGCCTCCACTGCGACAACTCCTCATACCCCTTCAAGTACAACCATCATTACAACTCCTTAGGGCGGGAGGGAGGGAAAGCCAGCACCCTGCCACCAAGATGCTGCCAGTCCATGAAGTGAACGGGCACTGCCACGTCACAGGCGACGGCTGCACAGCCAATCAGGGTACATCGATTCGAATTGATGCACCCAGTGTGTTGGGACAGCCCTCCCCCCTCGAGCGTTGATTTTGGCACGCTGGGACGCCCCCCCCTATCACCCTCTCCCCTGGCCCATCGCCCGGCGCGCTCTACCCGTGTTATGCTCCTCGAGACAGGACAGGCCTGCTCAGATTCTTAACATAGGGAGGCGAGACATGCGCTTGGCTCCCCGTACCTCACCCCCCCCCCCCACCAATAAAACACGTACACAGTTTTGGCATAAACAGGCCACAGTTTATTGAATTAACCCGAGCCCTATAACATAACAACTGTTAACCTTAACAATTCAAGACAAGCCCCTTCCCCTTATCCCACCCTCCCTCTTTGCTCACCCCAACAAGGGCAAGCTTTGGCCTTCAGCATTAGCCCCCCCCCCCCCCCCGCTTTTTGGCCCTCTTGTGCAGCAGCCCCCCAACTACACGAGACACCCCCCCCCCCCCCCCCCGCCTCCAAATAACTTTACATCTTCCCCCATCACAGCTTGGGCTCGGGTTTCTGCCACAAACAAGGACGTCTTATTCCGTCCTTGTTCCCCCACTGCGGTTGTTTATAATCTCACAATTTCCCTCTCGAGGCCTTCTGCAGTGCATTATTGAAAAGGTCCATACAGACCTCCGATAAATGAACCCTGTCACCGCTAAATAACCCCACCTCCACCTCCCTGGACCATTCATGCTTTACACTAAATCCCCCTTCCCACCCCATCCACTTCCCCATCTGCTTGTTCATCTTTGTGACCCCGCGTTTCCACAAGGCCAAATCAACCACACTATGATATCTGAGCAGTCTATCCGGATGCTCGGCCACCTAATCATTATTTGGGCTAAGTCTTTCTTCATACAAGTCAGTAGGTCCCCTACATGACTTTTTTCCCCGATGTCGTTACCCCCTAGGTGTATTAATAAAATCTTCAGCGCCCCCCACAACACTATCCGCTCCAGCAGGAAGGGTAACAATTCATCCCACCCCATGCCCCTTCTGCTAAACCAGGCGAGCGTCCAGTGCCATTTCTCCAAGTCCAGATGTTCTCCGTAAGGCCTCCGCATCGCCCTTCGTTGCACCCGATGCATAAACAAGTGGCCCACGATCCAGGCACTCCCAGGAGCGGGAATGACCCCCCCACTGCTCTGCAAAATAAGAAACTTCCATTAATCCCTGAAACCCCTGCCCTCCGCCAACACTGCCATCCCTTCCTGCCTCTTATGTGGTACCTTACATTCACACAAGACCGGAAGGCCTGAGACTTCCATCTCCCAATCCCCTGGACCCCCTCCGCCGGTATACTACATTCCGCTGCCGAAGTGGCCGCTCCTATCCTGAAGGAGTGTGAACTGTAATCTTTCACCTCCCACCCCATCCTCCGTACCACCATGCTTAAAACTTGACTAAATTGAAATCTGGTTAACGGGGTCCCATCTTCATGCACTAAGAACGGTCCGGAAACTACCGGTCTCCAGGACCCATACTCCTGCAAAGTCCTTACCGGACATACCCAAGGACTCGCGGCCGGGAGAAGTGTAATGAACTGGCCCCTCCCTCTCTGATCCGTCTTAGACTTATGCACATACAAAGTGACCTTTCCCTCATTCACCCGAACATGCTCTACCCGCAACCCCCGCTTGCTCACCGTATTCCTAGATTTGGCCACTAATTCACTAACCTGCATTGCCCCGAAAAAGGCTAGTGAAAAGGCCGCCCTGAATAATAAAACCTCGTAATTGGACCAACATCGGATTGGCCTCTGTGTGTCGTCCGCACTCCCCTTACCCCTCTGCTACCCTCCCAAAACTTGCTTCACCAGAAAGCTAATTAACAGGTTCCCCCATCCCCGTAACTTCTGAAAAAAGGAAAACCCCGCCACCTGCGCCCTGACTGCAGTCACGGAATACCCCTGACATTTTGCCCACAGAATAAATTGAACCACTAGCCCATCTGCCATGGGGCCACCCCGCCTCGAGCAGGAACCGGATTACAGCTTTATGTCCCATAGTATAAGCCGCCCACGTGGCCAGTGCCACCAACTGCCGGATCAATCGCCATTCCTCTTATTCCCTAGGTTCCACAAGTGCTCCGGAAAAGCTTCTGCCACAGACTTCGCATGTGGCACCACCTCACGGAACACCTTCCATTGAAAACGAGAGACAGCATCAGCTATCACGTTTTGTACATCTGGTACGTGCTTAGCCCTTACACTCAAGTTCCTACCTAAGCACAGAACTACCAATTCCCGTAGCAACCCCGAGACCGGACAGTGGGCAGACAACCGGATAATCACCTGCACCACCCCCAAATTGTCGCCACCAGAATTCCACTCTTATTCTGCAGCTGATTCCCCCAAATTGTCATGGCCACTACCATGGGGAATAACTCCAAGAAGGTAATGTTTCATATTCATCCACTCTCTACCCAGTCCACCGGCCAAGGCTTTGCGCACCATTGCCCTCTGAAATATACACCGAACCCAAAAGAGCCTGCCGCATCCGAGAAGAACTCAAAGTCTTGGTTGGAAGTCTCGTCTTCCAGTATCAGTAGTACCCCGTTAAACGAATCCAGGAATACCTTCCACACCCTTAATTCCTCCTTAATCCTACAGGATTCCCGAATATGATGATGATGACCTGCCCGAACTCCCACCATGGCAGACGATAAATGACGTATAAATGCCCTCCCCATGGGGATCATCCTGCAAGCGAAATTGAGGGAACCAATAAGTGACTGCATCTTGCGCAGGGTCACTGAGTACCTGGCTCCACCTCCTGTACTAATCCCTCAATTTGCAAACTTTATCCAGCGGTAACTGCGATACCATGGCAACCGAATTCAGTTCTATGCCTAAAAATGTTAACCGGGTGGAAGGGCCTTTCGCCTTGCCCGCCGCGATAGGTACCCCCAACTTTCTGGATACTTCCAAGAACCCATCCAACTGCATTTGACAGAGGTTAGAGTCTCCCGTGCCTACGAATAAAAAATCATCGAAGTAATGCAGTAACTGACTACAACCCGTGTACCGCTCGGTCACCCATTGCAAGAAAGAGCTAAAAGCCTCAAAGTAAGCACATGAATCCGCGCAACCAATCGGCAAGCACTGTTCGATGAAATACTTACCTTGGAAGGAAAACCCCAATAACTGCAGACTCGTGGGATGGATTGGTAACAACCTGAATGCGGATTCGATATCAGCTTTTGCCATCAAGGCTCCCCAGCCCGCCCTCCTTACCAAGGCCAACGCCTCGTCAAACGAGGCAGAGCGTACCGTACATTTGCTTCTAGGAATGAAGTAGTTCACCGACTTCCCTTCCAGGTAAGATAGGTTAAGGATTAGTCTGAATTTGCCTGGCTCTTTTTTCGGGATCACCGCCACAGGTGAAAGGTGCATTGAGGAAAAAGGGGGCTCCCCAAACGGTCCCACAATTCTCCCCATCCTCAATTCCCCTTCCAATTTCTCCTCAGCTATGTGGGCTAACTGCACCACCGACCGTGCATTCCTCACTCGCCCTCCAGACCCCGGCCCCGTATATGGTATTCTGAAACCCTCTCTAAAACCATACGAAAGAAAATGCGCCGCCTTACGATCCAGATAATGCTCCAGCCATCTTGTAATCTCCTGGAATATTATCGGCGAATCAGCTTTCCCCAATCCAACCTCATGGCTTGGCCCCTTTAGTGAGGGCATTACTTTGATTCTGCCCGCACTTGGAGGCGGGGTGTGCGCCATTGCACGTGGCGCGTGTCTGAATTTGCAATCTGGGAATAAGCATGTCGCTTTATTATACCTCCAACACACATCTTGACCCCGGCTGCTCCTTTGGTCCTAGCCCCCGCCTTGCCTCCTGTCCCTCGAAAGGAGCTGGCGCTACTCCCCCCACCCCTGTGGGCCCAGGAAAGCCGACTCCCGCCCTTTTTGCACTACTCGCACTCTTATTCTTCATTTGCATCAACCACAAATTGATGTCCTGCATGCGCCAAGACATACGTCTGTTACCAGCCATCCTATCCCTGACTTTGTCATCATAATTGAGCCAAACCCAACCTTCGTAATCTTTGAATGTGCCTAAAATACTATCCCCATAAGCCAGAAGGGCCCCATATTGTGTGAGCTCAAAGTGTCCCACCACGCTAGCCAATCGAAGGAATCTCCAAACCCAATTCAAAATATTTTTGGACACCTTGGGACCCCTAGAATCCTCTCTCCGCTTTTTCATACCCTTCTTCCTATCTTTCTTCCCTCCTTGCCTCCCTTCCAGAAGCCTAAATATGTTAACATACTTACGTCTCCGAATCTGCCTTCTCAACTTGCTCGGTACCCCCTCCCATAACTCTGTCAGCGAAGCCAATGCCAGATGTCCCATGTCTTGGTCCCGGACCATCCCTTGCCCCATGCCGGCCTGCACTTGAATCACTATCTGTGGAAGACGACTATGAGGATGAACTCTCATCCGACTCAGAGTGGTGGGAACTGGACTTCTTTAGCTTCTTGCCCGACCTTGCCTTACCATGCTCCTGTGCCGGCATGCACTCAACCTGTTACCCCCTCTCCCAGAAAGATGGCATGTCCCCACCGACTCTCTCTCCTCCACCTCTAGCCCACCGGGCCTGCGCCGTATGACCTGCCGCTCTGACAGTCGTTCTCTCCAGACTTCCTGGCATGATGTATTGGGCTGCTCCAGTTCAGGTGCGGCTGCAGAAGAACAAGCACAGGCAGCAACACCATCCTTCTGCTCGAGCTCAGGCCAACCTACATTAGTCAGCCTGCCAGCCCCTCCCCCACAATTCCTCCATGCCAGGCCTGCCAATCCCCGCACCCCATTTTCCAATCCGCACCAGGCGCTCCGGCTCTGGTGGAACTCACGCTCCCCACGCACCCTCACACAGGCCAACCCCCGAAGCTCATGCCCCCCCCGATCCCCTGTCGACTGCATACCCTTGGCAGGCTCGGTGAGCCGCCCGCCTGGTTTCCCGCTGCGATCGACCCTGGGCAGAGGCGATCCGTTATACCACTCCCGGCTGGGAAAATCCTCGTGGTGCTCGTCCCCTGCAGTCTCCAGGGCAGGATAACTCCTTGGTCACCTGCCCAAGCATGGGGGCAGGCCTGTGCCCCACTGATCGGCTCTACTGCTCCCTCCACACGTGTGGCGGGAAGGGGCCAGTGTTCCCGCCTGGACGGTGGCTGGGACGCTGAAGAGGTTGAAGGATCCCTATTGCAGCGGCTGGGTCTGGACAAGG
Source organism: Rhinatrema bivittatum (assembly GCF_901001135.1). Taxonomy (NCBI): domain Eukaryota; kingdom Metazoa; phylum Chordata; class Amphibia; order Gymnophiona; family Rhinatrematidae; genus Rhinatrema; species Rhinatrema bivittatum. The sequence continues at coordinate 161,047,783 of NC_042617.1, forward strand.
GGGCCTTGTCTTTCGCTGAAACCCTCGGAGCCCTGGAACCCACTCAAGGACCCGTAGGCTGGCAGGCTGGCCTGCCGCCAGCAGGAACCTGTGCTGCTGCTGGCCCGATGGCATGCCCGGGGGAAGAAGGGGAATCCCTTCCCGAAGCATTAAGGGAAAGATCCAGAGGCTGGAAAGCCTCCTCGCAGCTGGGGGAGGGGGGGGTGATCAGGACAGCTGCGGGGCCTTGGGGCCGCTCTCTCCCAAACCATTACTCAGGGACAAACCCCCTGGTGCACTTGCCTGCTCCGTGAACTCCTCTGGCGCCCTACTCGCCACACTCCTTCACCGTCCACTTGTGTGATGACTGCCGAGGCCCCGCCCAGGCCTGGTCGCTCTCTCTCTGCCCCTCCTCAGCATAGTTGTCACGCTGCAAGTTGTGCAGCCGCTGTAGGGGGAAGCCCAGGTGATAACCTAACTTGATTAAAACTATTTTTTTTTTTTTTGCTCTGCCGCACGAACAGGCTACTGCGTTCCCTGACCGCAATGAACTATCAAAGTACCCGGAATGTATTATTATTTAATTAAATTTTACTTTGCTCTGGCGAGGGAGACAAAGCCAGCACCCTGCCACCAAGCCGCTGCCAGCCCACGAAGTGAACAGGCACTGCCACGTCACAGGCAATGGCTGCCCAGCCAATCGGGGTGTATCGATTCGAATTGATGCACCCAGTCTATTGGGAACCCCCCCTCCCCGAGCGCTGATTTTGGCATGCTGGGCTGCCCCCCCCCCAATCGCCCCCTCCCTTGGCCCATCGCCCCGCGCGCTCTACCCGTGTTATGCTCCTCGAGACAGGACAGGCCTGTCCCTTAGATTCTTACTATTCACATTGTTTTTAATTTTAGAAAGTGCTGTGGGAAATGTTCCTTTACAATTTGCAGTGGAACTGTCCCCCATCTTCAGTCCCATTATATGTACAGATGCAGTATAAAAAAAATACAGCAGGGGGCATGTCAGCAATCCAAAAAATATGACACTCAATGCCTCCTGGTACTTTATAATCATCTAAATGGTGATGCCTGAGGTTAGAACATTTGCATTACTAATCTAAGTTAAACCATTCTGTAGTTCCAAAATTCTCAGGAGCCAGCTCTCATACTGCTTAGTAAGGAACAAAAAGTGGTGAAAAAGTAAAAATCCAAACCACATTTATAACCGTCTCATTCCACCCCACACAAATTAATAAATTAAAACAAACAGGATTTTTGAAGATTTTACTTTCTGAACGGATGACAAAATCCAGACTACAGCCATATGATTGCTGAGTTCTTCTACATAAGAACCTGTGCAACTGCTGCAAGATGACTTCACAATGGCAAAGCCATTCTCTCTCCAAGGAGGAGATCATGTGGAATTTGAGAGAGAGAAGGCTGATTGGCTAACAGGTTTTTTTTTTAGAGCCTTGTCAATACTGTACGCCAGGTCATAACGCCATGTTTGATTTCTATAGTATGTGCCTCGCTAAGCACACATTTTGCTCTCGTGGATTGTGATACCCGTAGTTTTCAATGGAACCACAGCTTTCATACACAATGCAACTATTTTCATTTCTTAATTAATACCACCATTTATTTTGTTTTGTAAACTTATTTTCCAAGGTGATGTACTATTTATTTATTTAAAAGTTTTTCTATACCGTCATTAAGTTATTTACCATCATAACGGTTTACAATAGGGCACGAATATTAAAAAATAGCTAAAACTTTACAAAGAAGGTGCCATTAATAATCGGTAACAACTGAATCGTTATAAACTATTTGATTTCTGACGTAAGATATCCATTGGTACCTGTCTCTTGGATGGGTACATTCGGTTTATTTATTACTACCACCAACTATTATCAAGAATGTGACTGGCCAGAAACTTACAAAAATGCAAATATTGAGAAGGAAGCACTCGGAGCTGAAGAGAGAAACGCTGCATTTTGTTTTTGCTTAGATATGGATGACAGCTGTCTGACAAAAGAATAAAATGGGCTACTGTTGGGGCTCTGATGAAAGCCGCAACACCTAGGGGAAAGGGTGGAGAGGTACAAGAAATGGCAGGAAGGAGTTTTGAGTGGGTTGAAATAAATGCAACTTCTAAGAGTTTCAAAGGAAAACAAAAAATGCCATCAATGTTGTGCTTCCTAATTTACTTGTACTTCACTCCTTGCGTTTCTACATATTTGAGAAGCATATGAACAAATTAAATGGCGTTCCCTTAAACAAAAAACAGCTGCATTCATTTATTTCAGACAGCAAATTTAACTCAATCTGTCTCTCCAGCTTCAGCGTGAATATGTTTTTGATAAAATCAACAGAACACAGGAGTCTAAAAATTTGGAAAAATATTTTACTTATTTAAAAAAAAAAAAAAGATTTCTGCTTGCTGTGTTATTTGCCAATCCAGAAACAATATCTAACAATAAAACAGTTGCACTTTTCAGATTTCCAACTTGTCAAGGTAAACTTACTCTTGCTATCAAATTCAGATCTCCAATCTGCTCAGTCCAGAAGAGAAAAACAGCAATATAGCTGAACACTGCTTTCAGAGAGAACATTTCAGGGTTGCTTCATACAATTTGAGGCTGGGATGAATAACCATTTGGGAGGGCCATCGAATAAAAGCAATCAGTGTTCAAAGCTAGAGCAGAGGCTGCACGAGAGCTCAAAGAGGAGTGATTTGAGACAAAATGATAGTATAATGAAGCCAATTTGGACTACAGTACTTTGAGCACAGTATGCATTAGCTGCCTCATTACCCCTTTCAAACACACAAGGTTGCTCAATGTTGCTCAATGTTGCTCGGATGGCCTTAGTCCCCTACAGAAAAAAGCGGAGAAAATGTACTGAGCATACTTAGGCTGTAAAGCTTGCACATAAAAAAGAGAGGAGGCCAAAAATGCCTGCTCAAACGTCTAACTCCATACCACCTTTATTTGTTCTGGCTTCATAGGATTGAAAGGAGAAACCCCAAGCACTCTCACAGAAATCCTCGCTTCTCCCCGTCCCTCCCACCACTTAAGACAGGACCAAACTTTACCATGAGTGGCGTGGGAAGATAATACATTACGTGCTGCAGTCTTTATGGTTAAATATATTTTTATTTATTGTAACAAATGAACAGCCAAAGCCAGGGTACGTACACACTCTGCTGCACCCCGACACCATAAATCACAGAGGTACAATCAACCAAATTCTCCCACCCCCTCCCCAGAATCAGCCCTCCATAACGCAATTTGGAAGACAACAAAATAAAAAGAAACAGTGTCCTGGGTGACAATCTTCCAGCAGATATCAGTACAAAGTCAGGTCATTCAAAATTAGACTTCTCGCTCGAGGGGGTAGATGCTGCAAATATAAATCCCATGTTTTCAGGAAGGATCTGTGCTTTTTCTGGAAATCCAATTGCTCTGCATATTTCTCCAACTGACACATGTGAAAGAGCATGTTCTTCAGTTGTCTAATAACAGGGAAATCCCCTAACGCCCATTTTTGTAATACACATTCTTTTTGCCAATAAAAGCGCCTTACAGCACCACAGTTTCATATGACCTGATGGAAAAGTATAGGTGCAGAAATCAAATAAAAACACTTTAGCATCTAATGTAAACATCACACCTGTTACCTCATGTAACAACGTCTGCAAGTCCCTCCAATAGTCTTGAATAAGCTCACATTCCCAAAAACTGTGCCCCAGCGACCCCACCACAAGGTGACATTTCAAACAGAAATCTGAAGGCACCAAATGACACTTGAATGCTTGAGATTGAGAGTAAAATATCCGCAAGAGAAATTTAAACTGTTTTTCTCTCAGCGGATCATTAATCATAATACGGCATACTTTAGAAAGACATTGGCCAATATAATCCCCTGAAATACTCATATGGAGCTCCCTATTCCACCCTAACGCCATTGCTTATATCCAGGACCTTTAATAAGGGTTTTGCAACATTTTATACCAAAAGGAAATTCAGTGACCATCAGAGTGATCTATGTCAAACAATTTGAGTTGAATATGCCTTTGGTCACTGTGATAGAGTCTATGATAGAAAGCCTCAGACTGCCTTAACAGACCGGCTCCAGCTATCTGGCCCGGTCCACCTTAAGCCAGACAGGAAAGGGATCCTCGGGTGGGTGCGTCTCCCTGAGGTAAGGGATACAAAGGTGACACCCTGAGAGAATTAGAGAGGCCCCAGGGAGAAGAAGGAAGCTATAATCCAATGCTGTGGTTGTTCTGGACATTTTCGTTGCTTGTCAGTCTGCTGAGGTAAGCAGCCATTTGCTCCTCTTCTGTTATGTACTTTTGAAAATAAACTGATGAAAAGCAGACCATTCTCCAGTCTGGTCTGTTCTGCGGCCTACCCCAGCCATAGACCGCTCCAAGGGCATCACAATCACCTTGTAAAGCCTTAAGGTCTAGAGACCTAAGATAATAGCACAGTTGGAGATAAGAAAATTATCTCCTCATGGAAATGTCAAATTCAGAACAAAGGTCAGTATATGGAACAATAGAGCCATCTTCCCTGAGAACTTGTTGTATAATGTGAATCCCTTTATGGACCTAATCCCTGAAAGGGCGAGAATGGGATCCCAGACTAAAATCATCATTCCCAATAATAGGCAAAAAATGAGAGATCCTGTAATCAACATTGGTAAGCCTACAATACCAGTGCCATGTTTTGATAATGGGAACTATAAGCACACTTCGCTGAAGGTAGGATGGCAAAGCCAAGTACAAGCGGTGTAAAACATAACACAGCTCTTGGGGAGCCACCAAGCCCAATTCCAGGCTCAATGGGGTGAAAAGAGTGGTCCCCATTAACCAGTCCTCCGCATGAACCATATTACATGCCCCATTATAGTACCTCATATTTGCTAGACCCAAGCCCCCATGGTCCCGTCGCCTCACTAACAGATTCAAGTATAACCTAGGCTGTGCTCTACACCATAAGAATGTACGCATTTGCCTCTCAATCCCGGCTACCTCCCTCCTTGTCAACCAGCATGGCATCTTCTGAAAAAGATAGAGCCAGCGTGGAAGAATCAACATTTGGTACAAATTCACCTGCCCCAGCAAGGAGACGGGGAGATCCATCCAGAAGTTCAGAGGTGTGAAAAAATACCAACTTAACATTCTCCATTTGTGTCCAGGAAACATCTCTGTAGAGCATGATCCCCAAATATTTAAAAGAATCATGAACCCAATTAAAGGGAAAACGAGTTCCTCACAAGGTCTGCACAGCATCAGTCATCAGTAGAGCTTCCGTTTTATCTAAATTAAGTTTAAACCCAGATCGAGCCCTGTAAGATTGGAATTCAGCTAGCAATGCTGACAGAGACGTGGTCACATCCATAATAGGGACCAATATATTATCAGCAAATGCTGAAAGCTTAAACACATGCTCATCTCCCCGCCCCAAAGATATACCCCTAATGGATACATTATTCCTCATCCTTATTAATAAGGATTCCAAAGAAAGAAGAAACAATAGCAGGGAGAGGGGGCAACCCTGCCAGGTACCGCCTTTTTAGCTCAAAACTCTCCGAAGGAGCCCCATTCACCAAAACAGATGCAGTCGGATGAGTATACAGCAACTTTACCACCTCACAAAAGTAACCATCAATACCCATGGCAGTTAGCACCTACATAAATTGCCAGTTAATCCTATTGAATGCCTTTTCGGCATCAAAACTAAGAAGAAGAGAGGGCAAAGGATTTAAATTGCTATATTCCATAGTGGCCACCACTTTCCAGATATTTACCACAGAGTTCCTCCCTCGGACAAACCTGACCTGGTCATCTCCAATCAATCCCAGCAAAAAGCAAGAAAATCTATCCACCATGATTTTTGCCAACTGCTTAATTTCAAAATTGAGAAGGGAGATAGGCCAATATGAATCAGGCAATAAGGGGTCGTGACCCTGCTTGGGTAGAACCATGATTATAAGCCAAATTAGGGGCCCAAGGGAAATGTCCTTTCACAATAAGTTCCTCATACATGTCCCCCAGGGGTAAGAGAATTTTAAGACACTGCTGTTTGGCCAAGCTTTCCCATAACCACTCTTTTCCTCCTCAGCCCCACCTGTCTGTCCTGACCTAAGCGTTCCCTCAAGTATTCTAAGTATTTGTAACAAAGCCGCCATTTTCATCCCCTTCTCACCCCTTTAACCAACCCCGCCATACCGGTTTTTTCACCCTTCGAGTACATCTCACCACGCTTTCACTTCACCTTCTCCCATATGTTGTTTTTACAAGTTTTATCTCCACTCTGTTTCAATGTAATTCAAAACACGTTCACTGTTTTATCCCAAGTTATGTTTATCCAGGTTTCTCTACCTTGTTCAATGTAAGACAAGACTATGTCATTGTTGTCATTTGCTGGTTGTAATGTAAACCGAAGTGATAATTAATTCTGTTAATTGAACCTCGGTATATAAAAGATATAAATAAATAAATCTCCCATTAACTTGAAAAATTCCCCTGAAAACCCATCCGAGCTAGGTGCCTTCAATAATGGGGTTTGATGAATTGCCCACTGTATCTCTTCCAGTTGAATCGGTGCATTCAACTTGTTTCTCTGGGAATCCTGTAACCTTGGTAGGTTAACGCCTCCTAAATATTTAACAAAATCTGCACGCTCTACATGGAAACTGTACAATTTGTCATAAAAAGATCGAAACATGGCACTGATACTTTTAGTGTGTTTAGACATGGCTTTCCTCTGGGAATCTACATAGGATATTATGCCTCTCTGTGAAATGGCTTTAGCCGCTTCCCAGAAAAGAGCTGGTGTTGCCCTGTGAGCCTCATTATACCATCCATATTCTTTCCATTTTTTGTGGAGATAGTCTTTAAATCCCTGATCAATATACAAGTGTCTAGGAACCCACCATAAGAAAGGTCTGTCAGTAGGATGAAACCCCACTAAAACAAGCCACACCATAGCATGGTCCCACACCTCCAGGGGTCCAATCTCAGCACTTTAGAAAAGGTGAGACCCTCAGTGAGCAAGTACTCTAGATGGGAATGGGAACCATGTGCCCTAGAGATGTGCGTATACTCCCGAACTTCATGGTATAGAACTCCCACATATCAATTAAATCTAAGGCATGACAGATATGAAACTCAACTCCCTTTGTCGTTCAATCTTCCCGCATGCCATGTCCCGAAGAATGATCAAGCTTGGGATCGGGCACACAATTAAAATCCCCAACTGTCAAAATAGACCCTTGAGCTTTGTCAACAAGCAATTTAGCAAGGTTTGTGAAAAAAGAATGTTGATACACATTCGGACCATAAACATTACAGTGAGTGACCAACTGACCAAAGAGCATACCTATAACTATTAAATATCTACCAATGGGATCAGTGATCACTTGAATCAATTGAAAAGCAACATGCTTCCCTATCAAGATGGTGACCCCAGATTTCTTAGGCTCCACCTGGAAAGAGTAGACCTCTCTAACCTACCCCTGTAGGAGCTTTGCATGCTTCTTCACATTCAGCAGAGTTTCTTGCAGCACAGCAATGTACACATGCTGCCTGCATAAAGTTTGCAATACTTTATAACATTTCAACACCGACCCCAAACCCAAGACATTCCAAGTGGCCATTCTGACTAAAGACTGCTGCTGGCGGCTAATTACCCAAGGCCCACATCAAGCATAAAGGTAGCATTTCCAATATCCCAGCCCAAGCCTCCCAGCCTACGCCCAGGCCAATGACAGCGCATCAACCCAGGTCATACAGTAACTAAGTCCCTCCAAAATCAACAATTTACCCCATTCCCTCCCCCAAAGGTGCCTTACCATCCACCTTTCCCTTCCCACCAATACCCCATCCCAAATCACCTCCCCATCCCTTGTGCCTGATGTTCCTTCTCACTCCAACCATGATCCCGATACAGAGGGGGACTAGAGATCTGCTGTCAATCGTGAAGATTCTCACCTCCCAACACAACAAAAAAAAACAAAAAACCATTAAAATGCGAAGAGTAAAATAATTGAAAATGAAAGAAAAGATAATGCCATTAATACTGGGCACACAAACCAGTAAACATTGGCTTCCAGAGATCAAAAGCGGAATAGCCTCGCTGAGGGCCAGTTATTACCAGGCAAAATGGAGGCTGATCCAATTACACTGTCTTCCAGAAACCAAATAGCTTAATAAAACAGCTTAACAAATGTAATGACTGAGACCACTGGTCTAGACAGCTCAACCAACAAGAAAAATCAGCTAACCATTTTGAGCTGCATAAAAGCACAATAAGAAAGGTCCAGTTGGGACAAAACCAGCATGCTGCCAACCACCGGAAGCTTTTTATCAGCCAATCCGGGCTTCTGACATCATGGGGAGGAAAGTGGTGGCAGCATCCACCGATTCACAAATAGTCACTGTGTTGTTGCAGGTAATCCTGAGTTTAGCTGGAAACTGCAGCACAAATGGTACTTTTCTTTCAATGAGTTGGGTGCAGATCGGTGCAAAGGCTTTACACTTGGCTGCCACCTGCACCGAACAGTCCTGAAAGATCAAAACAGTCGCACCTTCATAGTCGAGTTTCCATTGTCTGCGATAGGTTTGCAGAATCTCTATCTTATGAGCTGAATTCAGCAGCTTAGCAATCACAGGCTGCGGACTTGTTCTTTGCTGAATGAGCGGTGGGACTGCTCCACTCTGAATTTGTCATGCTTCACTCCCATTTGTGCTGCAGTCTTTAAAATAAAATATGTATGCAAACCTCATTGCCACCATCATTGTATTTGATTAAAAGCTCTCCTGGTCATAAAATGGTAACCCACCTTATTCTGATGTCATTCTACATATCAAACTGGAGTAAAAAGCACTCCATGTTTTCAATGCTAGGGTGGCCTGATATCTTTGATATGCTTAAACCAGGACACAATAGCATCAGAAAAGTAGGAACAGGTTTTGTTTTTCTTCTGTCTCTTCTGGCTGTGTTTAGGGATTAGCCTTTGGTATGGAGAGATCAATCGGCATTACTTATGATTAGCTAATTCGATGGGTGTTCCATGTACAGCTGATCCCTTGCGTGTTACATATATTAATGCCTCCTCTGTGATAAATTAGAGATTTATTTTGTTGATTTTTGATGAAAAACAGATTTACTGCATTTTTTATTACTGAAACTTGGCACATAACTGCTGATTCATTGGTTTTGAATCAATTGTGTCCTCCTGGTTTTTCCTATTTTCAACATTCAAGGGTAGATCGTAGAGGTGGGGGTGTTACGGGTATTTATTATTCTGGGTTACCAGTAAAACTCTCTCCTCAAAAACTGAGGTTGGGTGGTGAAAGTTTAGTAATTATATGTGGTCCATGGGCATTTGGAGTAGTCTATCAGCCATCAGGTTTACAAAAGTAAACTTGGACTCTTGAGTTTATTGCCTTTGTACAACTGCATCATCCTTTGTTGTTTTTGTAAGGATATACAAATTGATAATCTTAGACTTGCTACTGTAAAATTTTTTCTCTGTTCTTACTTTGCTAGGTCTCTCAAATTATTTCTTCCCTGTCACATAGGGCTGTGCATACACTGGATCCGTTAGTGCTTCCCAGTGTGTTACCAAATGAGAATGTAATATATAATTTAGACCTGGTGGAAGTCCCCTGGATAGATCATTTTAAAATGTCTTTCAGTTTTAAATCTGCTTGACCACTAAGACGTTTCAATTATTAATTGCCACACTAGAGGAGAAATTGATATTGATAGATTTAGAGAGGAAAAGGGACCTGCTGAAGGATCAACTTATTGAGACTTCTATGTAGCTTAGGCTGAATCTCTTTCCTCTACATTATCTTCTGCCACTAATAAAGTAGCTCCCATTAAGGTATTTAAGCATTCTGTGGTCTGCCTTCCAGTGCCATGGTTTTCAGCTTCCCTCATATGCTTGAAATATGAGATGAGAAGAGGAAAAGAAGCTTGATAGAAGCAAAAAAAACCCGTGAGGCAAAAACTATTTATCATTAGACAAGAGCATCTTATACATATACATTTACAGTCCAGTGGAAATCTTATTTTGTCTCTAAATTACATGTTTTTCTAAACTACCTTCGGGATTTATTTGGTCTTGTCACTTGTATGATGGAATTTCCAAGCGAGTGTAATGAAGTTTTGTGCTGTGAAGGGATGCACAATACTGTACTTCTAAGATGGAGAAATTACTACTTACTTGATAATTTCCTTTTCTTTAATAAGGATAGGGGGATGCACGACCAGTTGGTTATGCACCTCTACCAGCAGATTGAGATGGAGCAAAGCTGACGTCATGGTATATATATATATATATATATATATATATATATATATATATACACACACCCTTGCATTGACATCAGCCTGCCAGTATTCTCTGCAAAAGTCAACTATGGACAAACTAAAAAAACTTGATTATTAACAGACAACCACTCCAGTACTCAGCTAACAGGAAACCACTGAGCTCAGTCAAGGAGTGTAATAACACTAGTCTAGGGATTGGATTGACACTTACCAGTAATCCCTGGAACACGCAGGACAATAGCACCAATACCTGGCAGCTGAGGGCAGGAAGGTGGAGCCACCTATCCTTATTAAAGAAAAGGAAATTATCAGGTAAGTAGTAATTTCCTTTCTTAGCATTCGGATTGGTGGATCCACGACCAGTGGGATGTACCAAAGCTACTCCCAAACAGGGCGGGAGGCTGCCCGGAGTCCGATTAATACCACACGCGAGAAGGCTGCAACCTCCCGGGCCTGCATATCCAGGTGGTAATACCTGGAAAAGGTATGTAAGGAGGACCACATCACAGATCAACAAATCTCAATGGGAGACAGCAATGTAATCTCTGCCCATGATACTGCCTGAGCCCTAGTGGAATGAACCCTAACCTGACTAGGCAGCGGCTGCTCAGCATTCACCTATGCGGCCGTAACTACCTCCTTAGTGCAGCGGGCTATTGTAGCTCGAGATGCCAGCTCACCCGGTTTACTCTCACCATGGAGTATAAACAGCTGGTCCATCTTCCTGAGAGTTCAGAAACCTCTAAATCCCTCAAAATATGCCTCTTGACATCCAAGGACTGTAACAGGTGATATTCATCCACATATCTCTCTCTGTCCAGAGTCGGCAGGGAAATTGATTCAAGTGAAAATCCAAGATCACCTTTGGCAAAAAAGATAGAATATGCACTGTATTGCCCCCCGGAGTCACTCGCAGAAATGGTTCGCAGCAAGACAATGCCTGCAGAGACTGCGCGCAGAACAAATTGTTACAAGATACACAGTTTTCAACATAAATAACCTCAAGGAATGGCTGCACAGCGGTCGAAAGGTGGGACCCACCAGAAAATCCTAAACCAAATTAGGATTCCACAAAGATATTGGCAACCGCAGGGAAGGATGAAGATGCTTCACCACTTTTAAGAAATAGGCCACATCTGTCTGAGCTGACAAGGGACCACCATTCACCCAACCTCAGAAACTGGCAAGGGCCACCACCTGTACCTTCAGTGAATTAAGGGCCAACCCTTTTCTCAATCCATCCTGCAAAAATTCCAAAATGCACGGGATCTTAACTGAACGAGGGAGAGCTCCTCAATCCTCACACCAAGCCTCAAACACTCGCCAGACCACACATATGCTAAGAAAGTGGAAAACTTTATTGTTCATAGCAAGGTGGCAATGACCACAGTGGAATATCCACACTTCAGCATTTGAGACCTCTCAATGGCCATACCGTAAAACAAAACAGAGTCGGAGCTTCATGAAGAAAAGGCCCCTGTCGTAGCAGATCCCTGTCTACCAGTAACCAGATAGGAGGATCCACCAGGAGCCTTCACAAATCTATATACCATGGCCTCTTGGGCCAATCTGTTGTTACCAAAAGCACCATCCACATGTATCTCTTGAGCCTTCAAAGCCTTCTGCCCAACCTGGGCTACAAGGGAAGGCATATAGTAGCTTGCCCACCAGTCACTCCTGCATGAGGGCATCAATGCCCAAGTACCTTTGATCTCTCCTGTGATGGAAAAAAATCAAGGCACCTTCCATTGTGAAACGTCACCAGCAAGTCTAGAAATGGGAGGCCCCAGCAGTCCACTATGAGCTAGAATACCTCATTTGACAATTCCCATTCTTCTGGGACCAGTCTCTCTGCTGAGAAAGTCCACGCTTACATTGTCTTTTCCTGCCATGTGTGAGGCTGAGACCTCCTGAAGATGCACTTCCATCCATTTCCATGAGTTGGGCTAGTTCCTGAAACACATGCTGGCTCTTGGTTCCTCTATGACGATTGATATAAGCCACTATCGTCTCATTGTCCAACATTATCTGGACCGCTCAACCCCGCAAGCGGCCGATGAATCGTAAGCATGCCAACCAGACGGCCTAGGCTTCCAACTAATTGATGCTCCAGAGAGACACGTCGGTACTCCAGCATCCTTCTGCTGTCAACTCCTGACAGCGCGCCCTCCAACCCTGGGCTTCCTTAGATGGTCTGCTTGCAACCACCACAGCAGATGTATGCTGATTGCCACAAGTAGCTGAAGCCATATTGAACAATCCTAAGACTGAGAATTCCAACGAGCCAGCAGAGTGCGCTGAAAAGGGTGCATATGCATCACTGCTCGTGGCCACCATCAATCCGAGCACCTGTAGATAAGACCACACTGTTGTGCGTATTTTTTCTGTCAATAGTCACACCTGCACCATCAGCTTCTGATTCCAATCTTCCAGCATAAACATCCTGCCTTGCTTCATGTCAAACCAAACCCAGAGATACTCCAGTGTCTGGAATAGCTGGAGATTCTTCTTGGCCAAGTTCACCCCTCAACCTAGTTACTGCAGAGCAAGGAGGCACCTTGCATGAGACCTGAAGGCTCTCTTCCAGATTCAGAATGTCTTGAACTTCACAAGGAATGACAGCATACAAAACATTTAAATAAATAAATGTCATCATTTATCTACATTTCCACAACTACCACCATAACCTTGGAAAGGTTCTGGGTGCGAATGCAAACACAAAGGCAGTACCTGAAAACTGATAATGTTATCACAAAACAGCGAAACACAGAAACCGTTGATGTTCCAGGCAGATGCAAATTGTTTTTGGTTTTTTTTTTTAATGTAGCTGGCTGGCAGCACGAAGCCACTAAGAAAGCATATTTTGCCAATTTTATATGTTACATTGGCTGCTGATTGAGTACTGGGTAAAATTTACAGTGCTTACTTTGGTTCATTGAGTTTTATATGGGACTGTTCTTAGCTATTTGAAAAATAGACTGGTTATATACCAGCCTCAGCGATCACTACGCTCTTCAGGCCAACTACTGGCTTTCCCAGCTACAGTTGTGCTCATAAATTTACATACCCCTGGAAGAATTTGTAAGATGTGTAGCATTTTAAGAAAATGTGAGTGATCAGACAAAACATGTCTGTTATTTTTAATGTGTTTCAAATTAATCTATTATGCATCACAGAATAGCACAATCATTAAACAAACCATATCAATAAAGGAAATAACAATATGGTCCTGTTCAAAAGTTTGCACACCCTTGAATGTTTGGGCTGATAATATATATTTTTATTTATTTATTTGGATATTTTTATATACCGTTGTTTGGTACTGGCCTTCACAACGGTTTACAGTTATACTCAAGTTCACATACACAGGCTGAGATGGCAATGAAGTATAGGTATCCAGACCTGTGCCTTGTTTTTAATTAGTGTTTGTATATAAATAGTGAATGAGTTTCTTAGCTCTTGACAAACTTGTGCATCCAGGGCTGCATAGACTTTGGTGTGTACCGAAACATGGAAAAAGCAAAAGAACTGTCAAAGGATCTGCAAGCAAAAGTAGTTCAACTTCATAAATAAGAAAAGGTTATAAAAAGATATCCAAAGATTTCAAAATGCCAATCAGTACTGTTCAAACTCTGATAAAGAAGTGGAAAATTATGGGTTCTGTTAATACCAAGTTACAGTCAGGCAGACCAAGAAAGATAGACAACTGCCAGGAAAATTTGTTAGGACACAAAGAAAACCCCACAGGCAATTTCTAGTGAAATACAGGCTATTCTGAAACAAAGTGGTGTGGATGTTTCAGCATGTACAATAAGGAGATACTTGAACGAAAACGGGCTACATGTATAATTGCCAGAAAAAAGCCTTTAATGCACCAATGGTACAAAACAGTCTGCTTAAAATACACCAAACAGCACCTAGAGAAGCCTCAAAACTTCTGGAACAAAATAATTGGGAGCGATGAGACCAAAATTGAACTTTATGGTCACAGCCATAAATGCTATATTTTGAAAAGGAATCAACAAGGCCTATGAAGTATAGTATCCCTATCGTGACGCATGGAGGTAGATCTCTGCTGTTTTGGGGGTGGTGCGCTACAGTGGCATAGGGAATTTAGTCAAAATTGATGGCAACACGAATGCGCCTCTTATCAGAAAATATTGGAGGAGAATTTGCATTCGTCAGCCAAGAAAGCTACGCATGGGGCACACTTGGACTTTTCAACATGACAATGATCTGAAACATAAAGGCCAAGTTGACCCTTCAGTGGCTGCAGCAGAAAAAAGTGACGGTTCTGGAGTGGCCATCAGTGTCTCCTGACCTCAACATCATTGAGCTACTTTGAGGAGAACTCAAATATGCAGTTCATGCTAGACAACCAAAACATTTACAGGATCTGGAGGCTTTTTGCCAAAAGGAATGGGCAGCTTTACCACAAGAGAAAATTAAGGGCTCATTCACAACTATCAACTGCAAGCAGTCAATGATGCAAAACAAGGGGGGCAATTACACGATATTAAGAACTAGGGTATGCAAACTTTTGAACAGGACCATATTGTTATTTCCTTTATTGCTATGGTTTGTTTAATAATTGTGCTATTCTGTGATGTATAATAGTTTAATATGAAAGACATTAAAAATAACAGATGCTTCATCTGATTACTCAGGTTTTCTTAAAAGTCTGCCAGGGGTATGTAAACTTATGAGCACAAATGTATTAAGGCTGCTTGGTTGCACCTACCCTCTGGAGCAGCCTTCCCCCTAGGTTTGCAGCAGGAAACAAGATTATAAGTGTTTTGGAAAAGCACCAAAGACACAGTTATTTTATTAAGCTTTTAATTATGATATGTAATTTTAATTGTGTTTCTTGGTTGACATGTTATTTAATTGTAATCCGACATGAACAGATTTTGGTAATATGGCCATAAATCTTATAATAAATCTTATAATAAAATAATTAAAATATTTAAAACGACTCCAAAAAGAAATTCAGACAGGAAAAAAGTAGGAGTAAGGTGAATAGGTGCTCAATCTTCCCCTACACTGGGCACCTTCAACAGAAAGCTCCTGAAAAAAAAAAAGTCAAGAAAGCACTGTCAGAGAAGGCCAACACCACAAGAACTTGGGATGTGTGGGCAAAATATTTTCAGTTCAGTTTGCAGTTTTTGGTGCAATTTGTGTTGGCCAAATTTTTTTTTTTTGGGATGTGGGTTGGGTATTTGGATTTTTCATTTCAGAAAATAGTGCACGCTACTTCCAGAAAGGAAAAATCTGAAATTTTTTGGGTTTTTAGACAACATTTTAGATTTATTTCAGATTTAACAAAATGAACTAAAAATGGCTTCATTTGGTTCAAGAAACACATTCATTTTAAATGAATGCACATCCCTGCTTGTAACATCTAAAAATCTAATCAGCTATGTCAAAACTTCCATTTTTCTGTGGCAGCTGAATGTAAATGTATGAAGTGTAATAAAGGCAAAATATACAAATAGATTCTGCAGTAAGAGTTAGAAAATTCTGTACCAAATTTTCTGAATTTCAGTAGCAATGCCATGGCACATTAGCATATCTGTGCAGATTTAATTATGGAAAATCTGTTTTATATTATAAAAATAGAGCGGTTTCCAACCTTGCTTGTGTATCTATATATTACGTTTGTTTGGATGGAAAAAAAGGGATCTCAGGTAACAGAACACAGGGATAGGAAAAGACAGCATTTTGGATGGGGGAAGAAAGGGAGATAGGACTAGAAGAAAACAGGCCTAGGGGTGGAAGAGAAGGTTGGATACTAGGACTGAGGGAGTAAGAAATCACAATGAGGGGAAAGAGGATCCAGATTGGAAAGGGTGGGGGGGAGATATCCTTCTCCTGAGGCTCTGTTCCTGTTCCCCTCTCATATTCCCACTTCCTCATGTCTGTTCTTCTCAATTCCCCCCACCATACCTACTCCTCTCTCTAATCTACCCCCAATCCCATGTGCTCTCTATTTCACACCCTCCACTCTCCCTGGCACAATTCTCTTTTTTCATACACATGCACCATCCTCTGGTGCTGATCCCCTTGCTCTCTCTCTCTCTGACTTACATACATGCACGTGGCACGGTTTCCCTCTCAAGCTGATCCCCTCTCTCCACTGGCCCAAGCCTGTACCCTCCCTCACTCATCGCTTACTCTTAAAGATACCCTACATCCCCCAGCCAATCTTCTCTCATATCACAGCTAATCCCCTTTGCCAACTAATGATTTCCCTTTCACACTGATCCAGGCCAGGAGGAGTAGGAGAAGAGCAGCAGCATCTCCTCAGGCTGCACTGGGCCTAAGTTACACTTTGAAGAGTAAGGAACACTGTACTGCCATGCGGTTGAAAGTATGAGTATGGCCATGACAGCAGAGCAGCAGGATGCAACTATGCTCACTTTCTCCTGCTGCCTGGAACAGCACTGAGATATCAGCAAGATCACGATAAAAGGAGTTAGCAACCAGGCCAATAAAGGGTGACCATTACCATCTTCAAGTACAGAAATATAGTAGTAAACCATGGAAGGCTAGGAGCTATTAAGATATGACTATCACCACAGAAGATTACAACCATACCAGCACTTACCCTATAGAACTCAGTCTCCTAGATCCTAAGCACACATGCAGTCACAGCGGGTACTCTGTGATACATCTACATACATGCATACATCTACATACATGCATATATCTATATCTATAGATATAGCTCATGATTATTATATATCTCTCTCTATTTATATATATATTAATCATGAGAAGAACCAGAAACTTAGCACCAGAAGCATAAACAGTCTGTGATCTTTGCTTACTGATGATGGCTGTGGTAGCAAACACATGCCTTCCTGGTTCCTTGGAAGAGCCAAAACCACAAGAGCACAATCAGTAACCCAAATTTACCTCTCCTCTCTTGCTCAACAGGAAAACTGGATAAAAATCAGATGTTTAGGCCAGATTGGCCTCCAGAAAAGAGTTGATATATCTAGAGACAGAGAACTGACCGATGCCAGCGGTGTTTCCTGATACCCTTTTATAAGGAGCCAGTGGTCATTACTTTGACTTCAACAGATAAGCTGTGACTATTGCCTTTACAGGAGGCTACACATCCATGCCACATTTCTCAGCACTGGGAGATGAGAATTCTAATCAGTCTGAATCTACTCGGGCATTCTTTCTCAGTCAGCTCCTCCAAATTTGCCCTGGGACAAAATACTATGCAAAGGGAGGCTCAAAATCTCCTACAATGTGCATAAATGAGAAAATGCATTCTTCGAGCCATTGAGGTGTCACTGAAATTCATTTGTTTTACTGAGACCAAATGGAGAGAAAGGCTTCGCGGTACCCCCTTTTAGACAGATTACTATTAATTTTGACAAATGAACATGGTGGGCAATAATCAAACTGCCCACAATGCAGCAAAAAGCTCAAGGGTAAATATTATCTGCCAACTTTGCATCAATTTTTAAAGTGAAATTACATGCACACTTGCTCTTCAAAAACTGACTAAGGGAAAAAGTATCCACAGACATTTGCTCTAACTATTTTCCTCCCCGGATACTTTTTCTGTGAAAAATAATGCACATTAGATTTTCTCCCCTAATCTACTTAAATACTCCACCAAGAATGCCTCCTCCTAATATGGCTAAAAGCATATATGCTGTCGAAAGCCACACACTTTTAGTTGTGCAAAAGATTAGTCTTGGGGGAATTCTGCAATACTGCGGAGTGCAGAATTCCCCAACTGCGCAGAATTGCCAAATTCTGCATAGAAAATGGCACAGGAGACCCCGGCATGCCACAAATGAAGCATGCGAAGATGAAGGCCCCAACGCCTCGTTTGCCGCGAAGATGAAGGCCCCGGCACACCGTTCACAGAAAAGATGAAGGCCCTGGCTTGCCAGTCGAGGGAAGATGAACGTCCCCATGTGCTGCGAACGGAGTGTGCACCATTTGCAGCGAAGATGAAGGACCCCTCGTGCCACAGGACATACTCCACTCGCAGCGAAGATGAAAGCCCCGGTGAGAGTGAGTGTGTGTGTGTGTGTGAGAGAGGAGAGGGGTGTGAGAGGGGACGGGAGGGGGAGGAGAGGGGGAGAGAGCGGGGGGAGAAATGTGAGAGGGGGGGAGGGGATGTGAGAGAGAGTGAGCAGGTGGGTGAGGGAGCAGGGGGGATGCTTGAGTGTGGATGCCAGAGAGAGGGAGCCTATATGAGGAGATTGTAGGACTGTGTATGTGAAAGAGATTGGGAGCTTGTGTGAATGAAAACGGGATCGTGTGTATGTGAGGGTGCTAGCATGTGTGAAGGGATTGTGTATGTGTGAGACAGAGTCTGTGTGAAGGGGTGCATGAGAGAGGCATAGGAAGCCTGTGTGAGGATGTATACATGAGAGAGAAAGGAAGCTTGTGTGGGTGTGTATGCAAGAGAGAGGGACCCTGTATGAGGGGATGTGTGTGTGTGCGAGAGAGTGAGGGAGCCTGTATGAGGGTGTGTGTCTGTATACTAGAGAGAGGGAGGGACAGAGGGAGCCTGTTTGAGGGGCAGTACTGAGAATGGGGTCAAACTCTGGGACTGGCGATAGAGTGGAAGGGGTTGCGCCTAGAGGTGGAGGGGAGAGATACTGGCATGTGAAGGAGTCGGGGCCTGAGATGGCAAAGTGGCCAGGGGAGTAGGGAGAGCGAGTGGGACACTCTTACAGTGAATTTCTATGGAAATTCTGCTCAAAATATTTAAAATTCTGCATCTCTAAGTAATAACTTTTTTTCTGTATTAATTTAAAATGTAAGTATTTAAAGACTGTCATGTAAATTGTGTTCTTTTGACCAATATAAAGTTTGCAGAATTTTGCAGAATTTTAAGTTTTTGTGCGCAGAACTTTAAATTTTGCACAGAATTCCCCCAGGAGTAAAAGGTGGACAGTTTTCACAGCCCTTTATCCTGGGTAAATCGGTATTTACATCTTATGAAAACTGTCCTCCGGATGTGTTTCAGTTATGCCAAGTGAGCCCTCCCACCTTTCCTCCAACTTCCATAGTTTTCTATTAAAGAAAAATAAAATAAAAGATAGTGGTTTCCTCCTACAGGGAGCCACCAGACAAAAGAAAGGTTAACTGGACTTATTCACTGCTGCTTGAAGGAGAAATAATTATATTCAGGGTAGGGAATTTAGGGAGACACAAAAAAGCTAAGTAACTAGGCAGATGAATAACGATATGGGGGCAGGAGAGAGCGAGCCTATGGAAAAAACATAGGTGGGTTCCATCTCCTGCATGCTCAGAATAAACTTTATTTAGGCCTCTGCAAATGGTTTCCAAACACACTGAATAGTCAAGTTTTTGGACTGTAAGTATTCAAGAAAATGCAATGTTTAGCTATTACCGGTACTCATCTTTTGAAGGCCAAAACCATAGAAGATGAGTAGATCCTACAATTAAGACATCTAACTCTGCAACAGGGTGAATTGTTCATTTAAACATGCCACTTGTTCCTTATCAGCCCGATTCTGAGGGTCTAGAACTCAAGATTTGTAATTTGAGCCATTCTCTTCACTAGAATCTTTTTCGCTCTGGACATAATCTGAAGTACTGCTGGCATTACAGTCTTCAAAATAGATCAAATATTGTATGCTCCGATTATCTTTGATATCAGTGCTCACGAGAATCCTGAGTGATTGCAAGAAGCTTGATCTGCTTACCTCCCACAGATTCAAATTAAATTTTATCGGCATATGCAAATTTTGTTATGTTCTCAGTGGAAGCATTCAAGTGGAACGCTGCACATTGCTCCTTTAGCAAAGCGATATGATTGTTTTGTGGGTTTTTTTAACAGGTTTGTTACATTTCCAATCTCTTGCATAAGACTTCTTTACAATAACATCCATGTCAAATTTATTAAAAGTAAAGATGACAAGAATGATTTGAAGCCTATACACTCAAGGTTGCTTCTTAATATTTCTTGCACATTAGATCCACCTGATTTCACGACACACTTGCCAACAGCAGTCAGTTTCTCTTTAAAGCCCACTCTGAAGAATGACCTCAGCATCCAACTTTGTACAATTCAAGATAATCTTCCATATAATTGTAAGTTAACACAATGAATTCAGTCATCCAGGGCTTTAATTTCCTTCAGAAATTTCCTTTAACTCCAAGCGGAACAAGACTGTATTAACATTCAATCAAAATAAATTCTGTTGGCACAAAGAAAGAAGCAAGTAATCTGAATATCTAACTAACCCAAGATGAAAATGTTATTTTTATTGCTCTGAACTGTAGCACATTTCCATAAATGCTCATACAGTAAGAAAAAGGAACACAAAAAGGAAACTGCTACAACATGGCCAGGGAATATTCATTTTCGTGTATTGTTCTTTATTTTTCCCTGGAATTTATTGGAGTTTATTATAAGAACAAAAACAGAAGAAAATCAGTTGAAAATGTTATTTTCCGGATTAATATTGGGAGTTTATTTTGGTGGACCAAAGCCCAGACCAATAGAATATTAAGCAGAGTCTCCCACCACTCAGTAGCACCCCCATTTCTAGTCTAATCCCCTACCTAGCAGGTCCCTCTTTTCCCCACCCCTGCACTGCAACAGCAAATCATCCTTACTGGTAGTTCCAGGTTTCTCTCTCATTCAGCAGCAGGCGTACAGTGGCTCCTATGCTCTTCAACAATGCAGTTCTGCTTTTGTGCAGGACCAGGGACCCTGCTGGGAAGTATTTCTGGCAGGCAGGGCCTCCCTTCAAACACATTCACAGCACCAGTCAGCAGGCACCTTTGGCTGCTTGGGGGGGTGAGGCAGCAGGATTTGAAACATAGCATGGCCAACACTGGAGGGCAAGCACTTTCACTGGTGGGAGTAGCGGCTGGAGGCTTCCAAACCACTCATCTGCAGCTAAGAAGCAGCTTTTTAGTCAGCCTAAAATTAGAGTGATTATCAGTTTAAACAGATTGCCACTTTTGGAAAAGTCCAGGAATTCATGGGTGAAAATCGATTTAAACTGAAAACAGTGACCCTAAATATGGCAACTAAATTCTATCATCTAAGCAGACATCTGTAATGCTAGTTTCATTAGTTTTTATTCATATAGTTTTTGTTGATTATATATATATATTTATCTCTCTCTAATTGTTTCTTAGTTTAAATTCTGTACTGTCTTCCATTGCCCAGGTTTTACGCTCCCTGTTTAATGTAACTTTACTTTCTACCTTGATGTTAATTGGTTTCCCCTCAGTTACATTGTAAACCGGTACGATAAGACCTAGTCTTGAGCATCGGTATAGTAAAAGAAATTAAATAAATAAATAAAATAAATAGTTGGCTAAATAAAGAATTCACAACTCTGGGATTGGAGGGTCATAAAGAGGTCTGGTTTTGAAGATATCCACAATAAATATGAATTTATTTTCATGCATTGCCTCCACTGTATGCAAATATGTATCATGCATATTCATTGAGGATGTCTTCAAAACCAGACCAATTTGTGGTAATCCAGGATTGCAGTTCCCTGCCCCATATAAAACCATACAGGCCGATACAATAAGAAGGGTGGGAGAACGGGTGCTCCGTGTTGAGCGCCCGCTCTCCCAACGCGCACCCAGTTACCTCTTCTGGGCATGCTATCCTGTATTTAAATGAGGGGTCGCGGCACAAGAAGGTGCTAGGGACGATTACGCAGCCCTAGCGCTTCCTTGGCCCAGGAGAGGTGGCTGTCAGCGGTTCAAAAACCAACGCTTAATTTTACGAAAGTCTGTTTTCCAAACCCACTGACAGCCATAGGTTAGGAAAACAGACGCCGGTGAAATTATTTTTTAAATATTTTTTTTTTACATTTTTGGTTCCTCCGACTTAATATCACTAGGATATTAAGTCGGACAGGGCACAGAAAAGCAATATTTTCTGCTTTTCTGAAATATTTTTCGGGCTGCTCAGAACTTAAATGCCCGTCCTTGGTTTGGCATTAATTTCTGAGTGTAAAATGTGCAGCTTGGCCATACATTTTTTTTCCAGTATCCCGGATGCATAACTAATAGCCTCATCAACATGCTTTTACATGTGATGAGCACTATTAGTTTCGGTGGGGGGATTTGGACACGCGTTTTTGACATGCTAAACCCCCTACCATATAAGGGGTAGTGGATGCGCATCAAAAACGCGTATCCAACCGCATGTTAAACAGTGCAGTCAGCCAAGCTCACTTTACTGTATCGGCCTGATAGTAATTTATCATCTGTTAAAGTACAATAGTAACATGGTGATGGTAGATAAAGAACTAAATGGTTCATCCAGTCTACCCAGCTAAATGTTTAGGGCCAGATTTTATAACATGCGCGCGGGCGTAGATTTGTTCGTGCAACCCGACGTGAACAAATCTATGACCGATTTTATAACATGCGTGCGCAGCCGCGCGCTTGTTGTAAAATCCAGGGTTGGCGCGTGTAAGGGGGTGCACAATTGTGCAACTTGCGCGCGCCGAGCAGCCTTCCTCCGTTCCCTCCGAGGCTGCTCCGAAATTGAAGCGGCCTCGGAGGGAACTTTCCTTCCACCCTCCTGCATCTTCCCCTCCCTTCCCCTATCTAACCCACCCCCCAGCCCTAACTAAACCGCCCCCGACCTTTGTCGAAGAAGTTACATCTGCCTCTGGGCAGGCGTAACTTGCGCGCGCCGGCTCTCCATCCCCCGGGCCCGGTGGCTGTTCCGGAGGCCTCGGACCCATCCCGGAACACCCCGGGCTGGCACCCCGCCCACGGCCTCACCCCTGGAACGCCCATTTTTTCAAGCCCCAGGGCTTGCACGCGCCACCAAGCCTATGCAAGATAGGCTCGGTGCGCGCAGGGGAGGCAGGGGTAGGTTTTCGGGGGTTACACGCATAACCTTTTGAAAATCTACCCCTTAGAGTTGTAGCTTCAAGTCCATGCAGGTTACTCCCATGCAGAAATTTTACTCCTAAAGTTGCGACTGGTTACTTCGTTTCTTCATTTATATTCTCAAGCCACAAATAATCCTCCGTATTTATCTCATACCCTTCGGAACTCCAGTATCATTTTTGCCTTCACCACCTCTTCTGGGACAGCATTCCATGTATTCACCACTCTTTATGTGAAGAAACACTTTCTGACATTGCTCCTGAGTCTACACCCTGGGAATCTCATACCATGAAACTCTGTTCTACAGATTCTTTTCCATCTGATTGTAGGGGTCTGTAATAGAGCAGACCCCAGGAAGGAGTGGAGACATGAGGAAGGCTCTAGCAGAGAATGAGCAACAGTCTGGAGTTTGGCAGCTATGATTTAACGCCAAAAACTGCAGAGCCATGCATTTGGGCTACAAAACCCAAGAGCACATTACAGTATAGGGCGGTGAAAATCTTTTAAATATGAAAGAAGGGTGGGATCTGGGGGTATTTGAAACTGATGATCTTAAGGTAGCCAAAAAGGTGGTGATAGCGAAAGCCAGAAATATGCCTGGCTACATTAAAAAAAAAAAAAGAGGTGATATTGCCCCTGAATAATTCTCTGGTGAGACCTCACTTGGATACTGTGCACAATTCTGGAGACCGTACCTTCAAAATGAGATAAACCAGTCAGTGATCTTTGGTCTAAAGCATATGGGGACAGAATTAAAGATCTAAATACGTATACCCTATAGGAAAGGCGAGATAGGGAAGATATGATAGAAATGTTTAACTACCTCCAATGTTTCCATGTACAGGAGATGTTCTTTCAAAGGAAAGACGACTCCAGAAAGAGGGGTCATGGAATGACGGTGAAAGGGGGTAGAATTGGAAGTAATCTAAGGAAGTATTTCTTTACAGAGAGGGTGGTGGATACATGGTACAGCATCCCAGTGGAGGTGGTAGAAATGTGGAGACAAGGATAATATCTGAATTCAAGATAGCATGGGATAAGCACAGTGGTTCTCTGATGGAAGGGTAGGGATTGTGGAGCCTAATAGTTGGGTGGATGGGCAGACTAGATAGGCTATATGGTCTTTTTTTTGCTGTCAAGTTTCCATGTTTCTAAGAGGTTTGGCCTCAGACAATTAAATACCTGAAAGGTATTAATAAATGATCTCATAATATGAACTAAAGAATTACAGTGCCAATTAGTACATGGTAAAGTACTGTAAACAATATGCAATAAAAGGTATTGCACAGAGGCAGTAATGTGAAATTTTATGCAAATTAACAGTAGGCACTATAAGATGATAAAGTATGTAACAAAGCAAAGTAGTTTACCTGTAATAGGTGTTCTTTAAAGACAGCCGTTCACTAAGGGGTTGATTTTAAAAACAGCATGCAGTTCCCAGTGTGCGCACACGGATTTTAAAATCCAGCATGCATGTGCATGCGGCCATTAGATTTTATAACATGTACGCGCCGGCGCACGCATGTTATAAAACCTGATGGCCGCGTGCACAAGCATGGATTTTAAAATCCGTGTGCGCATGTGCAGGCGGCGTGCGCAGAAGTACACACAGCGACACAATCGGGCCTTCCTCAGTTCCCTTCCAGTCTGCTCCAATTACCTTTCACAAAATTTTCTATTTTTATTACTTACTGCTCCTCTGGAGTGGCAGTAGTCTCCGTACGCCGGCTGGCTGCCAGCACACGCTTCCCAGGAACAGCAGCTAATGGCTGCTGTCCCGGTCAGCCTTCGTCCTGCCCCACCCCACCCCACCCTGCCCAGACCACGCCCCCTGCCCCTCCCCCTTTTTCATTCATTGTAGCATTTCCTAGTAAAGACTTGATTTTTATTGCATATAGGAATGTCCACACTGCAGAGTTTCTACAGCTGCTTTAGTTTTCTGATAGCCAAGGCCAAGCTGAGGGGCAATGTAGTAAAGCCCTGAAATTCAGTGCACAGTTTTATGCGGGTGCTAAAAAAGAATTAACTCCCGATGTAATAAGCAAATGGTATATGATTACATTGGGAATTAAAAAGGTGTGCTCAGCACAGGTTGATTGCACATTTTAACTTAGGTGATATCTCTTGGGCAGGATTTCTGCGCATAAAATTTTATTCATGTTTTGTGCGCATAAAATGTAATATATGCACACACAAATGTTTTTAGTGCAGAAAACATGTTTTGTACAAACAAATCATATTTATGTGCAGAAAACATGCTGAGCTCCTACCCATAGATATAGATGCCAGCACTGGAGGCTTTCATCCACCTCCGACCAGGAATAAAATTTCCAGCACTAAGAAAATATGAGTTAAGCCAGTGGACCTCTCTACAATTAGGTGTTAAAAACTAATGCCCTCATTAAAATGTGATTTCCAAGCAAGGGTGCTAAGCAATGCATTTTAAATGCATGTTTTTTTGTGCACAAAACTCCTTACTGTATCTGAAGTATAGTCAATGCACAAAAAATATGCATACAACTGCAGGTAAAACTGTGCACGCTGCTGGCTAAGCACACTTTATTACACTGGGCCCTAAGAAAGGGGAGACAGCTCAACTCTAGAGGAGGGTGGGTTTGTGTGCTTGGTGAACTGCAGTCTTCGAAGAACACCAGTCACATATAAGCAAGGTCAATTTCTGTGAAGACAAGCAGTTTACCAGTCACATTACTGGGACTCCCTAGCTAAGGATTGTAGTGAACAAAGGAGGAGAACAATCACCAACAGGCAAAAAAAAAAAAATAATAGTGTTCGTTGGGGAAAATATGTCTTTCTTAAAAAAAATAAAGAAAAAGGTAACAGGGAAGACAATCCAAACTTATAAAAATGGGTGCTGGAAGGGAAGGAGTTGAGCTCTACCCCTTAAAATGACTAAGGAGATGGAAAGCCTAAATATACTATTCCAAAGGGAGGTTATATTCAGGCAATAATGCAATGTTAATGTGTAACTGAACTCTCTCATAGGCTTGCCAATCTTTACAAGGAAGTTACATCTTAGACTGGCACCCAATGGTTCTCATAGCCCTAACTTGGGGGGCTTTAACATGCCATTCTAGGAGAATTCTGCCTTGGCATAACAGAAGGAATCACAAGTTTAGAAACTATAGGCCGGATTTTAAAAGGCCTGTGCACATAAAACCCAGGGTCTATGTGCGTGGCTGGGCCTTGTGCACGCCGTGCGAATTTTCATAGGGGCCCGGCCATGCGCGTAAACCCCTGTACGCTCGCAAGTGCCAGACCTCTTCAAAGGGGCGGGCTGGAGGGCGGAGTCTGGGCGGGATAGCGCCATTGTACACTGTTCTGATGACGACTCGCGCGCCGGCAACTTACTTCAGTTCTGGCCCTGAACTAAGTTGAACAACAAAACAAAACAAAAAAAACAAGGATAGATAGGTAGGGTTTAGGGGGTGGGGAGGTGAGGGGGAAAAGGAAGGGAATTTAGGTAGGGGGAGAGGGAACTGGCGAAGGCCCAATCGCGTCGCCACACATAACTTGCAAAAGTTCACCCCCTCTCGTGCATGCCGCCTGCACATGCGTGTTATAAAATCGGCACGTCCATGTGCACGCGCTGGGAATCGTGCGCACATGGACGCGCATGCGCATCTTTGAAAATCTACGTCTAAATGCTTAGTCACCACATTATCAAGTCTACTGAGAGTCAAACTCAGCCATCCCTCTCCTCTCTCCCCACCCCTTCAAAAAAAAACAAAAAACCCAAAACGTTTGCACCTTTATGGGCATGTGGCCTAGGAAAGAATGATGAAAGGAAAACTGATTAAGGTGGTGGTCTGACACTACCTTAGACAGGAAGAAGGGATGCTTACAAAGTGTAAGGTGGATAAGTGACAAAGGCTTGGAGTTCACAGACATGTGAGTTAAACTGACTTCCACAAAAAAAAGGCAATCTCCAGGTAATTGAAATCAAGAGTTCCTAGATTTTCATAAGTGGGTTAAACCACACTGATTTTAATAACTATTGTTTTGCATTAAGTGAAAACAGCAATTTTGTACCAACAACATATGTGGATCAATGTTCCCTCTAAGGATTGGGTTTCTGTAAGCCACAATTATTGTTGCTGAGCAAATAATTTTGGTTACATTACCCTGTGAGCTCTTTGGGCTGCAGTGGGATGGGGTCAGTTGCAGCCCCACCAGGCCTCCTCTCTTTGGACCATGGTACACTGTGCAAAAATTGTTCATGGCCACCCCCCCAAAAAAAAAAAAAAAATTGATCCCTGCTTCTCAAGGGAAAAGAGTAAGGAAGTCATACTGGTAAGATGAGGAAGAAGGGCTAGCACCACCCCCATCCGACTGACATGGATTATCTTTCCCCCTGACTTCAGCACTCTCCTCATTCCCCCACCTTTGCAGGACTGGCCTTAGAAATATAGAAATACGCATTCTCTAGATGTAGGGATGCTGCATCTACAGAATAAAAAGACATTTTTTCATTTTCTATCAATCATGCCTCCCTGGATCACACATCACCAGCAGAATTGAGCCAAAAAATCTCCAACACAAATTAAAAATTTTGTCTAAATAACCAAGAAATAGGGCATATCCCTAGACTATGCATACCTTGGTCTGCCATTAGCTATATCTGGCAACTTGGCTATAAGACATTACAAGAAAAACTTCCAAGGACCCTATATGCAATAAAGAAAGCCCTGGCCAGTTTTAGCCACCCAGCAAAACTATTTTTAAAATCATTTGACAGCATTGTATCAATTTAAGAAAGCGGTTATAAGAACTTATTCAGATGATTTTTTAATACCTCATAGGTTACACAAAATATACCCACAGATGTCAGTTAACTGTTGGAGACAAATTCAGAATAAAGAGACCATAAAGGATAAATAGAAATGTGTAGACAAAAACTGACAGGAAATCACAAGAAGCCAGATGCTGCATGCAGTGAAACATGACCATTCTTCATAAAACATCAAACAAAATCAAGCAATATAAATCATAAATAACGGTAACACCATACTAATAAAAAATAAATATTTCAAAACATCTGATGAATAAAACATTCAGGAATTTATAAGTGCTATACATTTCCCAAAACACCAATAAAATATTTCAAAACAGCAGAAATATCAAACACCATCAATAATTAAAACTAATAAGGGTTTAAAAATCTCCTGCTCTACATAGTGGGATTTTTTGATTTCCAGTTGTACTGAGACTGTCATGGATTGGGGGAGGTGGGGGCCGCACAACTATCTTTTCTCTCTCTCACACACAGACACATATACACTCCCTCTCATATACATGCCCATGCTCTCTCACATAAACTCTCTCTTTCACACACAAAGGCTCTCTCTCACACATTCTTATATTCCCTCTCTCATACACATGACCATGCTCTCACACAAACAGGTTTTCTCTCATACACACATTATGGGGGTGTGCATGCCTGTAAGAGACCATATGTGACACACACACAGTGTTTATGAGAGCCTGTGGGTCATATACAGATTCTCAGATACACACACACATATATATATGCATACAGGCCTCACACACATGCTCTCTCTCTCACACACACTCACACTCTCAGGGCCTCCTCCTCTCTTTAGGCTGTGGTGGGATAGGTTTCCCTCCATGGCTCCACCAGGCCTTCCAACCATAATTGGGCCACAGCAGGATGAATTCCACCCTAGCTCAGGTCTTCCCTTCATTTTTGGAAGGCAGCAGGATGAGCTCCATCATGGCACCGCCAACCTTTCTGCACAGAGGGGAAAAAGTTGTACATGCCAGTTGGAAAAGCTGTGCACGGGTGCACAGCTTAGAGAGAACATTCAGTGGCTCCATTATTAGACCAGAATCAATTCAATTCCCAGACTGTAGACCTGATCACAGAGTATGACAAGACTATGGTAATTCATATTCTTCTTATATACCTACAGAGTCTCTGTCTGACAGATTCACCTTGAGCTTATTCAAAAGTCTCCAATTTCATTTAACAATCGAGCGTTGTTCAAGTCTATGCACTGCTTCCTCATAGTGCCCAAAGGGGAATAATAGCTGGATATTGTATTTACTGTTAGGTTGACAAAAAAAAAAAGTATGACTATGAACTAGATTATATAGTAGATAGTGTGATATGATATAGAATATTTATGATTATTAACTAGAACATGTAAACACTGTGGTGTTGAAATAGAAGGTGAATGTTTACACACAGTATGTGATCCTTAACCAAGTCAGACTGTCTGCCTGCTTGCCTTCCTATTCCCACTTTTGTGGAGTGGAACTACATCTGCTTTCCTTCAGTCTCTGAGAAATCTCCTGTCTGCAAAGATAAAACTGAACATTGGGGGTCACAGTCAGTACTTAATTTTGCTCTTTCAATATCATGGAGTATACACCATTGTGGTCTTATATACTCTCATTTAAGTACTTCAAGAAGCATGCTGTTTCTTACTGGAAACATGGAACACTTTCCCTGTCATCTGTAAAATCTGCAATGTTTAAAGCCCAAATGATCTACAATGCATTTAGACCATAGACAGACAATTCTGGCTCAGGGACTGTGGCCACAGTACGTGTTAGAACTTAAGAGGTGGGCTGGTCCAGTGACTCAGCCTGGTCTTGCACACCCCAGGGTCAGCTGGGAATGCTGCAGAGGTAGCACTCACAAACCCTGCAGGGAAAGGAAGCGCGTCATCGTTAAAGGAGACACCTGGTGACCGGATTTACAGCCCATGCCTGACACGGAGCCCTGCTGCATCGCTCCCAAGTTTAGGAACATTCATGCAATGACAAG
The DNA here is from genome assembly GCF_901001135.1 of Rhinatrema bivittatum. Lineage (NCBI taxonomy): Eukaryota > Metazoa > Chordata > Amphibia > Gymnophiona > Rhinatrematidae > Rhinatrema > Rhinatrema bivittatum. Next base: position 161,077,801 of record NC_042617.1, read on the forward strand.
ACTAGGAAAAATTCTGGATGATCAACCTTCATTCCATGGGTAGTTGTGAATGAGGGTTTACCATCCAGAATTTCAGTGTTGGTTCCAACAGAAACAGAATTAGAAGACATGAAGAATTTCCAAATCTCCCCATTCCCAAAAAGAACAAAGAGGCAAACTCGTTTAGCTGAGGCATGAATGATTCCTCTGTCCCATTCCCTTTGTTGATTTACAGAAAAATATATGGACATTAACATAATACATTACAGTAATTTTGACAATTATAGAAAATATAAAACCTCAACTTCACTTAATTACACAGAAAGAATTCTAAGTCCTCGATGATCATCCACAGCAATGTTTATCATCATATTGTTTTCCCTCTTTCAATTTACTTCAAGTTTCATTTTGAGTTCTTGCCAACTACAGTACATACAGAATCTTTCCAAAGAGGGGCTTAGGAAACAGGCTGAAGCAAACATACATTTTATACATTTAAGCTCACAAAACAAAACTTCAAAGGAACAACAAGGCACAAGCTTAGCTGTTGTGCTTAGAATCCAAAAAGGCATTTCATTAATCATTATTCTTGAAACTAACACTTTCAAACAAAAACAAAAAATAGCATAATTTAAGGAGCCTAGACTCCTTCAAAAGCTATAAGTTCTTATAATATTTTCTATATGTAAAGTACCTAGTTCACAAAAATACGATTTCAAAATAAAGATGACTTTTAAAGCTATAATCTGTGGGGGGAAAAAAAAGTGTGCCATGATTACAATAAAGCACTGCATGCCAAGTTAACATAATTCCTGCAACTTGGCATTTACAATTCATCATAAGAAAGCTGCTACTTCCCAGTTCACCAGTCTAGGTAATTACAATAAAACAAAGCTGCTTACCTGTAACTGATATTCTCTATGGACAGCAGGATAAATCAGTCACACATGTGGGTAATGATATCCAATGGCACAGAGATCAGAACATTTACTAGCTACAGCTAGAAAAGTCTAGAAGGCTTTACTGATCATGTGCTGCCAACATAGCACAGTGATGCACTGCAAGGCCCCCTTAAATCATATATTAGATCTTATGAGAAACACATTTTTGAACTCCAGAGGGAGGAGGGAGTTCATGAGTGACTGATTTATCCTGATATCCACAAAGACCACTAGTTACAGGTAAGCTTTCTCCATGGTCTAAGCAGAATGAAATCAGTCACATATGTGCGACTCCAAGTTAAGGGTTTTACTGAAGTCTCCCATCCATACTCTTATATTAAGACAACCAGCACAAATGGGTGCTTGAGAGGAAGGAATTGAACAAAAGGTTTGAGTCAAACTTTAAAAAGATTTCTTAGTACTGACTGATCAAATGTAGTATCACGGTAAGAATCAATATCTAAAGCAGGGGGCCCATAAACTACAACTCATGGGGAAGATCCAGCACAGAGGATTTTTCTTCCCAGCCCTCTAAACTTTCCCTGACTGTAGCCATGGTCGGATTAAACTTTGGAGCAAAGTTTACTTACTTTTTCTTTTTTTTTAAATTTTGGCTCACACATGGGGTGGCACAGCTAATGCTGCAGTGTTGGCAGGGCTCCTGACCCCCAAGCCAGCAAGAGAGGACCCATGCGGTGACACAAATGTGGAAGCGCTGGCAGGGCTCCCAACCGTCTTCAGCAGAAGAGGTATTCGGTAGTGCAAATACGGAAGCGGTAGTGGGGTTCCCAAACCCATAAGAACATAAGATATGCCATACTGGGTCAGAGCAAGGGTCCCAGCAAACCCAACATCCTGTGTCCAAAAGTGGCCAACCCAAGTCACAAGTACCTGGCAAGTACCCAAACATTAAATAGATCACAAGCTACTATTGCTTATTGATTAATAGCAGTTTATGGACTTCTCCTCTATGAATTTATCCATAGATTTTTTTAAACCCAGTTACACTAACTGCCATAACCACATCCTCTGACAATGAATTCCAGAACTTAACTATGCTTTGAGTGAAAAAGAATTTTCTCCAATTTGTTTTAAATGAGCTACTTGCTAACTTCATGGAGTGCCTCAGAGTCCTTCTATTATCTGAGAGAGTAAATAACCGATTTACATTGAACTGTTCAAGTCCTTTCATGATTTTGTAGTCCTCTATCATATCCCCCCTCAGCCATCTCTTTTACAAGCTCAACAGCCCTAAACTCTTTAGCCTTTCTTCATAGGGGAGCCATTCCACGCCCTTCTCTGTAATTTCTCCTGTGCAACTGTATCTTTGTTGAGATGCGGCAACCAGAATTGCACACAGTATTCAAAGTGTGGTCTCACCATGGAGAGAAACATTGGCATTATGACATCCACCATTTTATCTGCCATTCCCTTCCTAATAATTCCTAACACTGTTTGCTTTTTTGACTGCCAGAGCACACCGAGCCAATGATTTCAATGCATTATCCACAATGATGCTAGATCTCTTTCCTGGGTGGTAACTCCTAAAATGGAACTAACATCATACAATTACAGCAAGGGTTATTTTTCCCTATATGCATCAACTAGCACTTGTCCACATTAAATTTCATCTGCCATTTGGAAGCCCTTCTTCCAGTCTCAGAAGGTCATCCTGCAATTTATCATACTCCACTTGAGATTTAACTATTCTGAATAATTGTGTCATCCGCAAATTTGTTCAACTCGTTCATTGTACCCCTTTTTCAGATAATTTATAAATATATTAAAAAGAACCAGTCCAAGTACAGATCCCTAAGGCACTCCACCGTTTACCTTTTTCCACTATGAAAACAGACCATTTAATCCTACTGTTTCCTGTTTTTAACCACTTTGCAATCCATAAAAGGACATCACCTCCTATCCCATGACCTTTTTGTTTTCTTAGAAGCCTCTCATGTGGGATTTTGTTGAACGCCTTCTGAAAATCCAAATACACCACATCTACAGGTTCACCTCTGTCCACGTATATTTACCCCTTCAAAAAAATATAGATTTGTGAGACAAGATTTCCCTTGGGTAAATCCATGCTGGCTGTGTCCCATTAAACCTTATCTAAATATTTTGTGATTTTCTTTATTACATTTTCCACGATTTTTCCTGGCACTGAAGTCAGGTTCACCAATCTATATTTTCCCAGATCACCCCTGGAGCCCTTTTTAAATGTGAGGGTTACATTGGCCACATATCAGTCTTCAGGTACAACAGATGATTTTAATGATAGATTATAAATTAATTGTAATATGTCTAAAATTTCATTTTTTAGTTCTTTCAGAACCCTGGGGGCATTACCATCTGGTCCAGGTGATTTATTGCTCTTCAGTTTGTCAATCCGCCCTACCACATTTCCAGGTTCACCATGATTTGGTTTAGTTCATCTGAATCTTCACCCTTGAAAACTGTCTCTAGAACGGGTATCTCCCCAACATCCTCCTTCAGTAAACACTGAAGCAAAGAATTAAAGTTTTTCCATGCTGGCCTTCTCTTCCCTAAGTGTTCCTTTACCCCTCAATCATCTAATGGTCCAACTGGCTACCTCGCAGACTTTCTGCTTCGGATATATTTAAAAAACATATTATGAGTTTTTGCCTCTAAGGCCAACTTGCTTAAAATTCTCTCAGTCTGTCTTATCAATGTCTTACATTTAACTTGCCAATGCTTATGCTTTATCTTATTTTCTTCTTCCAGTTTTTGAATGAAGATGTTTTGGCTACAATAGCCTTTTCATCTCACTTTTTAGCCATGCTGGCAACTGTTTGGTTTTTCTTCACCCTTTCTTAATGCATGGAACACAACTGGACTGTGCTTCTAAGATGGAATTTTTAAACAATGTTCATGACTATTGAACACTTAACCTTTGAAGCTGTATCTTACTGTTTTTTTGGGGGTTTTTTTTTCATTTTATCAAAGTTTCCTGTTTGAAAATTTAGTGCTAGAGCCATGGATTTACTTACTGTCCTCTTTCTAGTCATTAATTCAAATTTGATCATATTAGATCACTATTGCCAAGCAGCCCCACCACAGTTACCTCTCTTATCAAAGCTTGCACTCCATTGAGAATTAGATCTAAAATTGCTTCCTCTCTCGTCAGTTCCTGAACTAATTGCTCCATAAAACTGTCATTTATTCCATCCAGGAACTGTATCTCTCTAGCATGGCTTGATGTTACCCTTACCCAGTCAATACTGGGGTAACAAATCTCCAATTATTACTGCACTACCAATTTGGTTAGCTTCCCTAATTTCTCTTAACATTTCATTGTCCATGTCATCATTTTGGCCAGGTGGACGGTAGTATACTACTAGCGCTATACTCTTCCCCCAACACACAGGGATTTCTACCCATAAAGATTTGATTTTGTATTTTCTCTCTTGCAGGATCTTTATCCTGTTGGACTCTATGCCATCCTGGACAAAGTGCCACTCCACCATCAAGTTGTGCCTCTCTATCATTTTGATATAATTTGTACCCTGGTATAGCACTATCCCATTGGTTATCTGAAATGCCAGTTAAGTCTATGTCATCATTCACTACTATACACTAACTCTCCTATCTTGCTTCTTCAACTTCTGGCATTAGCATACAAACATTTCAAAGTGTGTTTTTTGTTGTATTAACATTCAGCTTTTTAGCTGATAAATTGGAATCTTTTAAGCTCAGGTGATTCTTTACTTATTAGTACATGGACTCAGTTTCTTATTATTGGAAGCTCTCTGTTGGAATCCCCTAACTCTAATGCTACATTAGTATCCTTTGAAGATACCTCCCGCCGAACCATATGCTGCTGAGCGACTGTCTGCTTTCCCCTTTGATTTAGTTTAAAAGCTCTTCTATCTCCTTTATAAAGGTTAGCACCAGCAGCATGGTTCCACCCTGGTTAAGGTGGAGTCCATCCCTTTGGAAAGGGCTCCCCCTTCTCCAAAAGGTTCCTCAATTCTTTACAAAACTGAATCCCTCTTCCTTGCACCTTCGTCTCATCCATGCATTGAGACTCCGGAGCTCTGCCTCCCTCTGGGAACCTGTGCGTGGAACAGGGAGCATTTCAGAGAATGCTACCCTGGAGGTTCTGGATTTCAGCTTTCTACTTAAGAGCCTAAATTTGGCTTCCAGAACCTCCCTCCCACAAACACACAAACTCCTGGTTTTTGCCTGCCTTTTGACTAGCTATTTAATACAGATACACAAACACACAAAAGAATATATCCCAATAGTTTACTTCTTCCCAAAACTTTTAAGTTCAAAAATTTCCCCAAGCAATAATTACCAATTCTCTTCAGCCACCAGCAAGGTGGTCCTCTCCTTTCAGTGCTCCTACTGGATTGTGGGAGATAGCAGAAGAGGTAAATGAGTGATGGTCTGATTCAGTATGGTGCGCTCAGCCGAGCGCACCTTTAGCCCCGGTTTGGCCGTGCGTTTTCGAAAATGCGCGGCCAAACACCACCCCCCCCAAAACTAATAGCGCCCGCAACATGCAAATGCATGTTGATGGGCCTATTAGTTATTCTCGCGTGATACGGAAAGTGAAATGTGCAGCGAAGCCGCACAGTTTACTTTCAGAAATTAACGCCTCCCCAAAGGCAGAAGTTAATTTCGGCCGGCACAGGGAAAGTGTACAGAAAAGCAGAAAAAACTACTTTTTTCTACACCCTCCGACTTAATATCATAGCGATATTAAGTCAGAGGTCCCAAAATTTAAAACAAATTAAACATTTTTAAAAAAAAAATTTTAAATCTGCCCGCAGCCCGTGGGTTGGAAGATGGACACTCAATTTAGCCGGCATCCATTTTCCGAACCCGTGGCTGTCAGCGGGTTCGAGAACAGACGCCAGTAAAATTGAGCGCCGGCTGTCAAACCAGGTGACAGCTGCCGCTTCTGTCAAAAAGGAGGTGCTAGGGACGTGCTAGTGTCCCTAGCGCCTCCTTTTACCATGGGCCCTCATTTAAATACTCGATTGCGCGCCCAGGATAGTGGCCTGGGCGCGTGTCGGGAGAGCAGGCGCTCGCCTCTGAACCCTGGCTCTCCCACGGTTTTTACTGTGTCGACCTGAATGTGAGGAGTGGGGGAGGAAGTAAAAGACAGGAGAGGAGTGAAGGCATGAGTGAGAGGCAATGGGTGAGGAGATGGGATGCAGTGAGTTTGAAGACGGGAGGAAGAGAGGGGGAGATGAATGGGAAGCAAAAGAATATGGGGGTATATGAGTGGGAGAGAGTTTACCACAAACATACAATCCTACCTCCCCATGGGCAGATTCTAGGTCCTGGGGAAGGAGGTGGTAGCAGGCAGAAGGATTCCTGGGGGTTGTGACAAGGCTGCAAATTTCCAGGAAATAGTTTTACTGATATCTGCCATGCCTCTGGGAATCCTATCCCCTGCCTCTCCCTAACTTCTTTCCTCATCATTTCAAATTATCACCACCAGTTTTCTCAGTGATTTGAATTGTCACATTTATTTATTTACTGCACTTATAATTCACATCTCTCTGCACACCCAAAGTAATAGACATAAACACAACAGAAAATAGAATTATTGCTCACAAAAGTGGCACAGAATAGCCATCCTTCAACTTTCTTCTGAAAAAGGAAGTAATCCTTAATCTGATTCATCTCCTAAGGAAAGCTATTCCAAATTTTTGGAGCTACAGCTGAAAACATCCAATGCCTAGATCTTTCATGAACACTCTCTCATGCATCAGTAACACACAATATTTCTAGATGGGAAGAATGCAAAGACCACTGCAGAATATAATACCAGAATCTGTCCAATAAATAAGTGGGGGCCATATTAAGACATTTGAACATGACACATACAATCCTAAAAGTGATATGGAAATCAACTGGTAGACTGTGGAGTTCCTGAAGCAACAGGGGACTGCTGTGTGTTGGATCAACTGGAAACACTTAAGAACCGAATTTCATAGATCCAATAATGGCATACTGCAGTAGTCCAGTCTAATCGCCAAGACCTGGATAACTATCATTAGGTCCTTAAACATGAAATAAGGCCTCATCTGTCTAATTAAATCAAGATGATAAATGGCAGAGCTCAAAACTACAGATGCCTGTGCCAACACAGACAAATATGACTATTTGGACTCCCAAATTAAAACTATATGTCTGACAAGCAGCTCCTATCCATCCACAGAAATACTAACTCCCAGAACAGGGGTCAGGTCGCCAACCCATAAGATCTTGGATTTCTTTGGATTGAGTTTCAATTTGTTCATCCTACAACGTGGGAAACTTCCTGCAAACAACCATTAATCCTGGCCTGCCTTCAAGGCCTCGATTTGTAAAAGGAAATATAATTTGGATATCATCTGCAAGCATGTGGTCCTTCACTTGAAAATGTTGGGAACCCATAATCTAAGGAACAGTTAAGTGATAAATATATGTACTGAATTCCATGTAGCTGCTTTACTTATCACTTCAATAGAGGTAGAGCCAAGATGAGCTATATAAGCTACCATTTTTCTTATTTGTGGGCTTTTTTATGGTTGTTTAATGAGAGGACTGCATTGGCATAGCAAAAGGAGGTACAATTTGAAATCCATTTTACAATTGTGTGTTTATAAACTGCTAGCTCAAGTCTGTTAAGAGTCATAGGAAAGCTGCATGTTTTTTTTTTAATATCTTTAGGTCTGTCTATGTAGCAAGACTGCTCATTCACAGTTTAAAGTATGTAAGGCCACATTAACTCTGAGTGTGTGGTCTGGGAAAGAAGATAAAAGAACAATAGACTGATTTAAATGGAAACCAGAAACTATTTTAAGAAGAATTAGGATATGTAAGCAAAATTATTTTGTTGTGCTAGAATTTTGAGTAGAATGGATAGATTACCAGTGCTTGAAAATTTCTGACTCTTCTAGTAGAGGTAACTGCAACAAGCAATACCATTTTCCAGGTTAAATATCTGAAATGAAAAGTTTTCATTGGCACCAGATAAGTGAGAACCATATCCCAAGAAGGTGCAGGTGGTTTGGTGGGAGGCTTAAGGTGGAAACATGATGGCAGAAAAAGACTGTATAGCTTATCTAGTCTGTCCATCCACTGAACTAATTTAGCTTTACTATTCCCATCACTCCTTCAGAGATCCCCTGTGTTTATCCCATATTTTCTTTCATTTAGATGCTATTTTTGTCATCACTATCTCCACATGGAGGGTGTTCCATGCATCCACTATCCTCTTTGTAATGAAATATTTCCTAAGATTACTTGAGTCTACTCCCTTTCGTCCTCATCCCATGATCCCTTGTTCTAGAGCCTCCGTTCTGTTGAAAGAGACTTGCTTCCTGTGCATGAAAACCTTGGTGTCAATATCTTCCCTACCTCACCTTACCTCTAGGGTATATATGTTTAAATTTTTAAGTCTGTCCCCATATGGTTTAGAATAAAGGCCACTGACCATTTTAGTAGCCACTCTCTGGAGTGACTCCAAATGGTTTATATCCTTTTGAAGATAACGGTTTCCAGAATTGTACACAGTATTTCAAATGAGGTCTCTCCAGATAGCATAAGCTTTTTCATGAAATGAGCTACTAGAGGATGATAAAAATTTGGTTTTCCCTCCTCATGATTATGGTAACTCTTAGTTTTCAAGCCACATTCTTTTTATTTATATATTTAACAACTCTTTATTGGAACAATTTAACAGTACAATAAACATAGTGAACGTGTCAACAATAAAAACAAAAATATGTCCAGTACATCTGTTCCTTTTTCTACATATACACACCTGCAAATAAGGAGCAAAATAAACAGAGGGCAGAAAACCATTCATTTTTTATCCAGAAAAGACTATAAAAATTTCCCAAGCTAAGACGCAATCTTTACACAAAGGTTTATGAAGTAATTTAAAATCTAACTCTTCAATGTGTCTCCATTCTCATAAGTATTATCCATAAATAAAAAAAAAGTGGGTCCTCTTTAATCCAAAATTACAAGTAACTTTGCCAACAATAGCAGCTCTTCTCCCAAAAAGGGGGGGGGGGGGTTTAATAAGAGCCACTTTTTGTATAACTAATACCACCTAGCACAAAACTCATACAGAATGACATAAAAAAATGTATGGATCAAATTACTTCTATGAATTTTACATTTAATACGTAGATCAGAAGTTGTGAGACCCATTCTTACTATTCTGTCAGAAGCATATTAGCTTCTATGTAAAATTCTAAACTGTATCTCTTGCAATTTTAAATAAACTGTAAGCTTACATAGATTTACGAATAATTGTTCCAGCTAGGTACAGGAAACATTGGTACCAAATTCAGTTGCCCATTTAGTCACTAATTTTGTCAGTGAAGTAGTTTATATAAATATATTGTATTATGTTTGGATCCCAAACCTCTCACCAAATTAGTAATTGATTGCGCAGCAAAAATATCCAGGACTCGTTGCTGCAGCGAAGACTTATAGATAAGCAAAAAAATCCCATGAGGGCAATTGAAATCTCACTTTAGCTGTTCAAAAATAAAAAATGGAGAAATTACTTACCTGACATTTTTGTTTTCCTTAGAGTAAACAGATGGACTCAGGACCAGTGGGGTTTATGCTCCCCTGCCAGTAGATAGAGACAAAGCCAGCTGACATCACAGTATACATAATCCTGCAGTGACCCAAGCAACTGTGGACAGACTAGCAAAAACTTGATTAAAAACATGATTAAAAACAGGTAACCAGAACTGTATTCAACCAACCATAAACACTGAACTCACATAAGATTCTAGGTAACCCAAGCTAGGGACTGGATGAACACGTAGCAGTAATCCCTTGGGACCCAGAGCTCCACAGGAGGACTATTGACTCACTCATGTGACAGCCGAGGGTGGGAAGCTGAGTCCATCTGTCTACAGTCTACACTAAGGAAATTGAAACTGTCAGCTAAGTAATTTCTCCATTTCCTAGCGTGTAGACAGATGGACTCAGAACCAGTGAGATTTACCAAAGCTACTCCCAAGCAGGGTAGGAGGCTGCCCGCGGTCCAGTCAACACTGCACGTGCAAAGGCTGCATTCCTCCTGGCCCTGCACATCCAGTCAATAAAACCTGGAAAAAGTGTGTAAGGAGGACCACGTCGCAGCTCGGCAGATATCGACAGGAGACGACAGACTAACCTCCGCCCATGACACTGCCTCAGATCTAGCGGAATGAGCCCTAACCTGAATAGGCAATGGCTTTCCAACATCCACATATGCGGCTGTGACCACTTCCTTAATCCAACGAGCTATGGTAGCCCACGAAGCCAGATCACCTTGCTTACTCCCGCCACGGAGAACAAACAGGTTAACTGTTTTTCGAAAAGACTCAGACTTCCAGATACCACACAACAAGACACTTAACATCCAAACAGCACTGCTTTTTCTTGCGTGGAATTTTTTCAAGGCTTATGAGCCTTTCTTCAGGCGCAGTCCTCCGCTTCCCCCTTCTCTATCCAGTCAGACCCTCAGCAGGTGGCTCCTCCCTCTTCCAGTCCTATGCTTAAGCACTGGGACTCGCGCTGGCTCCCTGCGGGAGTTCCCAACAGGAATCCGGATGGCACTGATAATAAGTTTGATCCGGATTCCCTGGAAGATGCGGACATTCCTCCAGGGCTGGAACCCTATCGAACCATGTTGCAGTTTTCATAGAGATGAACTGCTGGCCCTGATTTCCCAGAACGAAAACAGTTGGGTATTCCTGGTTCGGATGCTATGTCAGAGCCGAGGAAGAATTCCATTTTGGTTTCCTTACATAAAAGCCTCTTGTTTTTTTCCCGGTGATAGATGCCATCCAGGAATTCATTGATCTGGAATGGGATGCCCCAGAGGCAAATGTTAAAAGGAGTCAGACATTGAAAGTCCTGTACCCCCTGGATCCAGCTGGGAGAGAGCATTTGCATTTTCCCAAAATGGATGCCCTGGTATGTACCATGTCTAGCAGACTATGACCATAGAGGGAGGAGTGGCCTTGATGGATGTACATGATAGAAGGATTGAGGTATTCTTAAGCAAGCCTTTGAGGCAGTGGCGATGAATTTACAGATTGCCTCCTGTTGCATCCTAGTAGCAAGATCTTGTCTCCTTCTCTCTCAGGTGGTTGAGTCTGGAGGGAATTCTCGAGCAGTTATGGAGCCTGCTGCCACCTTTTTAGCAGACGCAAGCTGTGATTTGATCCAGACCTTGGCCAGAGAAGTGGCTTCAGTGATAGCGGCCAGGGGTCAACTCTGGTTATGAAACTGGTCAGCTGACACAGCTTCCAAAGCCAATCTTACCAAGATGTCCTTTAAAGGCTCACTCTTGTTTGGGAGCAAGTTGGAGAAACTGGCCAATAAGTGGGGCGAGTCTCCAGTGCCTCAGTTGCCGGAGGATAAGAAACAGTTACAGTGCTCCTTTGTTGTCAGAGCTAAAGAGTGGATGTTTGGATGAAACAAGATGTTTTGGTTATGTAACAAAAATGATGGAAAAGGTTTCAGTCAAATTTGTTTCCTTAACAATTGGAAGAGAGGAAACCATACTTATCTGGGTCTTTAATATAGTTCCTCTTTTTTTTTTTTTTAATTTCCAATTTTACTAAAAAGTTTTGGCTATGAGTGTGAATGGAGTATATGCATAGAGAAGTCTTGCCTCCAGTGGATGAGTAGACATCCAATGTCAGGCTGTGTTGGTAGCTTCGTCTGTAGCAGAATGTTGGAACCTTGTTGAGAATGGCAGCAAATCCAGTTAACTAATATACAGGGTTATTCATCAAAATGTGTTAGGCATTATGTAGGCGTTAGGGTCTTAACACCCATGATGACACCATAATGCATGTGGTATTTATCGCAACAGCATTGCAAATTTCTGAACTATATTGAAAGGAGAGGGGTTTGGGTAGGCTCTATGAAAATGAGGGACATTACGCAGCATGCAATAGTGTAACGCACGTTATCACATGTTTTTAACACCGGAAATAACTACACCTTTTTTCCTGGCGTTAAGCAGGGAGAGGGGAGAGTGGAATGGAGGGGGGAGAGAGAGAGAGAGAGAGCTAGAGAGCGCAAGCAAGAGAGAATGAGAGAGCGCCTCTGAAGTGGCATACAGTGCCCAGACAGACATTTTCTTATTTTGGGCAGGTCCTGGGAAGAGAGAGAGAGAGAAACTCTTTATAAGGCTCTCATAGTAGTCAACTATTTATATCACTACAGGAGGGCCACCTAGTAACTTGAGGTGAGGTTTTGGCAGTGGTCTAGGGTTTTGGGGCCAATTTTAAATGCACAGTGAGACTTGCATGTAAAACTGCACGTACCCTGGTAGACAGTACATCTAGCTAGGGCAAGAGAACATTGTAGAAATCTCATCTTTGTGTGACTTTTCTCACTCCAAATCACGCCAAATCTTCACTGATGTGTACTGTGCTGGTCACACGTCTCACTGTTTTGTTTTTTTTAAACAGTTAAGTTCACGCCAGCTGAAAACCAGCTATCAGACCAAGGCACTCATCTGGATATCACCTCAGAAATTCTCGACTGAGGGAGGGACTCGTATGGTATCACCACAGGAGAGCAAGTTGAATTAAATGTCCTTCTTTTCTCCTTCTGAAACAAAGCAATCACCAGTAAGGAGATGCATGTCCATCATCTGCTGGAGACGGAGAATACTGGCGAGCAGATGTCACTGCAGGTGTATATATACTGTGATGCCGGCTCCGCTCCGTCTCCATTTGCTGGAAAGAAGCCTCTAGAACAAGGGATCATGAGATTCAGGAAAAACCTTTCTTTACAGAGAGGAAATATTTCTTTACAGATAGGAAGTGGTGGAAATGGAAACAGTATCTGAATTCAAGAAAGCATGGGATAAATATAGTGGGATATCTAAGAAAGTGATGAGAATTATAATGCTAAATTAATTGGACAGATGGCAGAAAATGGTCTTTTTCTATTGTCATGTTTCTATGCTTCTATATAAGAAGGGGAAAGATGTCCAAGACTGTAGTTCTTGTAGTCCTGTTTCCCTTCTAAACATGGATATCAGAACCCTGGTTAAAGCATTGCAGCTGAGACTTAAAAGGATGTTGATCATTATGTATCAGATCTGGCAAACTAGCTTTGTTAAAGGATAGGTATCCACCTCCAACACCAGGAGGTTATTTAATATTTTGCACATTGACCGGCATAAAGGTCTCAGGTCTGGCAATATCTTTGCATGTGGAGAATTACATACCCGTGCACGTGTACAGTCTGATAACATAGAATTGTATATCTAAATCAACAATAGAAGAAACCCAACTTCGCGAGGTGGTGGGTGGGTTTCATGAGGACTAACATCCTGCTGTCCTTGGAGAACACTGTTACAGGTAAGCAACTCTGTTTTCTCTGAGGACAAGCAAGATGGTAGACCTCACACATGGGTGAATCCCAAGCTACAGGCTGCTTCCCAACATAAAAGGGGACCGACACCCAAACCAGGTGCCAACGGACACCACAACAATGGTACTGTTGGTAACAGAGGGGGAAATAGCCTGAACCCAAATAACAGGCCCTAGGAGGGAGAGTGTTGGGTTATATACCTCAAACAGATTCCAAAGGACAGATTAGCCAAACCTATTGTCGTGTCGGCTATCCCTATCCAAGCAATAGTGAGATGTGAACGAGTGGAAAGAACTCCACGTCGCAGCCTTGCAGATCACTTCCATAGGAACTGCTCACAAGTGGGCCACAGATGCTCCATGGCTTGAACAGAATGAACCTTGACATGCCCCCAAGTTGCAGTCCCCGCCTGGGTATAACAGAAAGAGATGCACTCTGCTAGACAATTTTATAGTGTCTGTTTGGCAATGCCCAACCTATTCCTATCAAAAGAAACAAAAAGTTGGGTGGACTGTCTATGGGCGTCTGTCTGCTCCAGATAGAAGGCTAAGGCTCATTTGCAATCCAAACTGTGCAGGCCTAGTTTGTCTTGGTGCGAATGGGGCCTGAGAAAGAATGTTGGCAGGATAATGGACTGGGCAAGATGGAAGTTAGTCACCACCTGGGGTAGAAGAGGGTTAACCTGCCCCCTATGGCTCCGTCCTCCAGAGGAATCGGCGGATTCTCATAGGGAGGCGCGGCCGGGACCCGAGCCCGTGCCTGCACCCCTCTTGCGCTGCTTGGTCCGAAAGGACTGATTCCTGGCCTGAGAACATGATGTCTGGTAGCGACCCCTGTAAGGAACAAAGCGCTGTGAACTCCTGCCCCTGAAGGGCCTTGGAAAAGCGCGCTGACTCCTTCTGCACCGATCTTCCGTCAGTCTAGACACTGGAGAGGCACCCCATGTACTGGCCAGTTTATCAGGGTCGCTGCCAAATAGGAAAGAGCCCGCAAGGGCCATCTGGTGAGGTGTGTCTTTGAAGGCGCATCAGCTGACCATTTCCGGATCCAAGGCTGCCTCCTGGCGGCCATGGAGGATGAAATCCCCGGAGCTGTTGTCCGGACTAGGTCTGATGCAGCCTCCGAGAGAGCTGACTTCATGTCAGCTGCTGGAGCGTTGTTCCTAATCTGTGACAAGCAGGCCCGCGTCACCACTGTGCAGCAGGTCGCGATCCGCAAAGATACAGCTGCCACCTCAAAGGTCTGCTTCAGAATGGCGTCCAGTCGCCGGTCATGAGGCTCCTTGAGGGCCGTCCCCCCTTCAACTGGAATGGTAGTGCGCTGGACCACAGCGCTAATCAAGGCGTCCACCGTAGGGCACGCCAGCAGGTCCCGCATATCCGGTGCCAATGGGTACATGCCCGTCAGGGCCCGGCCCCCTTTGAATGTAGCCGCTGGTGCCGCCCATGCAAAATCCATCAGTTGTTGTGCCGCTTGCAAGAATGGAAAATGGCGGGCTGTGGGACGAAGACGCCAACTCTGCCAGACACTGAGCCACCAGGTCGGAGAGATCCTCCATAGGAAAGAATCGCTTCAGGGTTCTATATGGCTCAATCCCTGGGGGAGGTTCCCCCTCGTCCGGGAGTCCTGACTCGTCTGGTGAAACCTCCTGGTCTGAGTGATCCGGACTGTCCAGCGGCGGGAGTCCCGCTCATGATAAGGGCATGAGGGTCCCGGAACAGGAACCATAGGAGCCACCACCGCAGTCACAGCCACCGCAGGACCGCAGAAACCGTAGGAACAGCAGAAACTGGATGGGAAGCCGTTTGCATCTGTACAAAGGCAGGAATCCCCTTCCAGGGGAACTGTCAGCAAACCGTGGCTGAGACCGGTCCTGGCCCGAGGATCTCTCGGCCTCCTCACATTGGGCACATAGGGAGGCTGGCTCTTCACTGTGGCCCTAAGCTGGCATGCAGAGCAGAGGCCAAGGGCTTTAATGCCTGAGGCAGGCGGCGCCGCCACTGAAGACGCTGCGGCGTTCTTGAGCCATTGAAAAGTATGCGCTGAAATACTTAAAAGAACAGGCGCCCAAGAATAAGAATATGTGGCAGCAATAGGCGCTTAATACAACAGGCGCCCAATAATAAGAATATGCGGCAGCAATAGGAGCTTAATACAACAGGCGCACAATAATAAGAATATGCGGCAGCAATAGGCGCTTAATACAACAGGCGCACAATGATAAAAATATGCGGCAGCAATAGGCGCTTAATACAACAGGCGCACACTACATAGAACATGCGGCAGCAATATGCGCTTAATACAACAGGCGCACAATACATATAACATGCGGCAGCAATATGCACTTAGTACAACAGGCGCACAATACTTATAATATGCGGCACAAATATGCACGATATGTTCTCAGCAGTAGGCGGCCATGAACACAGCTCAATTATATGCAATATGCACTCAGCAATATGCAGTTAGCAATACATGCCCTATAGTGTACCATAGGCCCTCAGCTATAAGCGGTGAGCGATACACACTCAATGGCAATCAATAGGCTCTTAGTAATATGCGGTTAGCAATACACGCTTAATAGCAGTCAATAGGCTCTCAGTAATATGCGGTTAGCAATACACGCTTAATGGCATTCAATAGGCTCTTAGTAATATGCGGTTAGCGATACACGTTTAATAGCATTCAATAGGCTCTCAGTAATATGCGGTTAGCAATACATGCTGAATGGCATTCAATAGGCTCTCAGTAATATGCGGTTAGCAATACACGCTGAATGGCCTTCAATATACTCACAGTAATATGCGGTTAGCAATACACGCTCAATGGCCTTTAATATGCTCACAGTAATATGCGGTTAATAACACACGCTTAATGGCATTCAATAGGCTCTCAGGAATATGCGGTTAGCAATACATGCTTAACGGCCTTCAATATGCTCACAGTAATATGCGATTAGCAATACACGCTTAATGGCATTCAATATGCTCTCAGCAACAGGTGGTTTAGCAATACACGCTCAGTGGCATTCAATATGCTCTCAGCAACAGGCGGTTTAGCAATACACGCTCAGTGGCATTCAATATGCTCACAGCAACAGGCGGTTTAGCAATACACGCTCAGTGGCATATGCTCACAACAATAAGGCAATATACGCACAAGGAGGAATAAACCTGCGCCGATTACCGGCACCCTACCTGAACGAGGCCCACAAAATGGCGCCCTCCTTGGCGTGCCACGCCGCCGATCCTCTGTTCCTTCGGAGACCCAAAACACGAGATGTACGCCTCACCTGAACCTCGGCACTTCTCGGCTGGAACCCAGGCGGTCTCCGGCTGCGGAGAGAGCGGGCAACTACCTTCACCACCGCGTTTGAGGATATGCACCCGCTGCCTCGTCCACGCCGGGACCGAGGCGCCTCATAAGCCTCACCTGAACCTCGCCCGGGGGCTGTGTCCCTGCCGCGATTCGGCCACTGGACCGAGGACTTAACCTCCGGGGGGGATCACGGAAATCACCCCGGGCAGCTCAACTGGGGGAGTGACCTTCGGGTATCACCGCAGGAGCGCGGGGCTCGATATTTTTGCCGAACGTAGAAAGTAGAATCTAGAATTATAAGAAAAGAGAAAAATTAAAGTAGTCTTGGAAAGCACGCTCAACTAGCGTGCAGGCACTCCAAACTGCTTTGGAGACGGAAATTACTGAGTTGCTACGCTTCCTGTGGGGATATATATACCCCGGGCTGACGTCAGATCCGTCTCCAACTGCTAGCACGCGGATACTATCCCATTTGTTCTGAGTCCATCTGGCTACACGCCAGGAAATGTGCTGTTCGTACCTCTAACTGAGCATGTAAAAGTCACCCCCCCCCCCCCCCAAAAAAAAAAACAACCTAGGCCACCACCACAACCTCACCCTGAGTTACTAATTGCCCCTCTTACAGTGGTATAAAAGGTTGACCAATATGTGTGCCTCCCTAGAGGCGCTCTCTCTCTCCTCCTCCTCTCCCTCTCCCCTTCCTGAAATGGGATAGGCGACTTTTAGTGCAAATCACGTTTCGGGCATATCGCACAGCATAATGCCAGGAAAAAAAGGTGTAGTTATTTCCAGAATTAAAACCCGCGATAATGTGTTACGCTATCACATGCAACGCTAAGCAGCCCTGAATTTAATTACTTCGCCCATTTTGGAAACATTTTAAAATTTCAATACGTATCTTGTGATGCATTTTTTATTGCGGGCATTAGGGCCCTAATGCCTGTGATAAGTACCTAACAATGTTCGTTTTTATAACAATTAAATGGTAAACATGCTTATAAAGATGGATAGTATATTTTTGCAGAAAACATGATTTGTCCTGAACTATGATTTCAGCCTTATTAATTAGCAATATCACAATTAAACATATCCTATGCCAAACCATCCTTCTTTCGATACAGCCAAAATTAACATCTTTCTTGGATTCTTCCTGATTACAATATGATGGCCACAATTGTCCAACAGACTGCAGGAAATATTAAGAACAGATCTGGGCCAGTCATAATACATACCAATACCTTTTAAATAGACATCCTGATAACAGAACTTTTTTTTTTATGACTATTGTGCTTAATTTCCTTTGCAGTTGTTTTGATAAATCTAAGCTTGTATATAAAAAGAATTTTTTTCTGATAGGAAGGTGGTCTATAATTTCAACAAGATCTGAGAATAGCACCATGCACAATTATCTAGGGATGGGAAAGCCAGTTTGAATTAGGTTCAGACCCCTTTCTCAATCAAGGACATTCAAATGTGGCTCAGATTATCCAAGCCACAGCTGACTATCCTCCACTTTGGAAAAAATCTGTTAACCCTGACTCTGCTCAGATTTCTATTTTTGAACCAGCTTGAAATCCGGATCACGGAGATTCACAAATCAAGACATCACTTTACAGCTAACTACTATAAATATGCCATAAGTGAAGAGAGGAATACTTGGACATTTATCTAAGGAACAGCATATAGTCTTGTCTTTCTGGAGCTTGAAGGAAGGAGAGAAAGGATTAAAAAGACAGACAACCTAGAGAGTCAGTTCTGGAGCTGTTTGTTTTGTACTCATACAGTCTTCTCACATTACTAGCATGAAAAAGTCAAATGCACAATAATTTACTGGGTCAACCTGTTCAATATCCTTATTCCCACTCACTAATTATAAATGTTTATCTGGATTTGCTCCAACTAATGGGAAAAGTCAGAATAAGCTCTCCAAAAATTCTTCTCCAACTACTAATTTTAAACAGGAGGAGCAGCAAGAACAAACTTTTTTCTCCTTAAAAAAACAAAACAAAAAAAAACCCAAACAGGAATTTGCTGTCCAGATCCCAAAAGAATTTTTCAGTCTCTCTTTTACACCCCTGCCAGCAATGACTGAAAAAAATTCTGCCCCACTTCTGACTAGAGTGAAACCAAATCAAAACAGGAGCTGAGATGGGGCAAGATTGCCTACAATAAACAAAAACAAGCTATGAGAGCCTCGGAGGACTTTCAAGCCTTCCTTCTGAGATTAAAACTGAAATGGGAAGCACTTCAAGCTCCTTTACAGAAAGACAATGCTGTAAATTCTGGCATCATGACAAGCAAATGCTTTGTAAATAAGATTTAACAGCTTGCCTTGATGTTATTAAATAACATAAGGAGCTTTCTCTCTCAGAGAACTCTGGTAATTTTGTATTTCTGATCCAACTTGAGAGAGTCAGACGTAAGAGCAGAATATGTTTAGCGGCTCATCTTTTGGATCAGTTGCACCACCATCAAGAGTCACCACCCTAGTGAAGCATGCTATAATAAACTTGGCATTTTACAGTCTGCTACTTCCCTTTCAGCCTAGCTGACGGCCGTTTTATGACAGATTTCCTGTTATGGACTAAGCTCAGACTGATGCACTCCCTGATAACCACTGTGCAAGTTCACTGCTTGGAAAAGCTAAAGATGACCTAAAGGTTTATGCCTCAAATTAAGAGAGAAGTTTGATGGAATGCAAAATTATAATTTACTACCTTCATATTATCTTCTGCTGGTTTCTATGTGATTCCTTAGTGATTTAAGGCTTCAGATTGTGTGTGGCCAAGCAGTGTAGCTGAAATGCCTGCTGCATCAATTCCTTGTTTCACGAGGTGCCATGGAAAATCCTGCTTAAAAGCTCCTCTGCCAATGAACACCACAGAAGTGCCCCTAATTTACTTGTAACGGTGAAAGAAGTTACATAATGGAACCCACTCATCCCTGTCCATAACCATTTCCCTCTTACACTCTTCTCCTCTCTCCATTTTCACATGATCTTCCCTCAGGACCCAGCACTCATGGCACAGTCAGGACCCAGGAGAGAGACTTTAGGGTAGCCATAAGCAATGGAAGGGCTGCATACACACAGTCATCAGTTGCTCCTCATCTTCGACTGGTGGGGGCACAAGGAACCTGCCAGCCATGCATAAGGCTTCTCACCTTCAGCAGCCAAGCCGCTCTAGCCGCCAGTGCGCTTAGGTGATGGGTACATCCACTGCCAACACTGCTCTCCGCCTGCGACATCAGTATCAGAGACTGACAGACAAAACCAAATACACAAGGGCTTTTTATTGCATAGAACACGATAATCCTGGTCTGTGTCTGCATAAAGAAAATGTCAAAGCAACTCAATTCTACCATTTACACTGCAGGCAGAAAAGTCTAAGCTTCCACAGGAAAAACAAAATGGCAGTCAAGAGCACTACATATCTAAAATGTACATGAATAGTGTTGGTTACCCTGTACATTTGTGCACAATTTAAACAAAAAGGGAAACAAATCTCATGGGGCTGCTGTGCATTAACAAAAATGAAGAGGATATTATATGTCTCAACTTCTATCGGTTCTTGATTTCACCCTCTCAACAAGATCAAGCCACTCCTTTCTAATGCTCCATGTATTTCAACGAAAGTTCCAATTTGTAAATTAAGTTACACTGTTACAATGTAGAACAACAAGATCAAGCCACCCCATTCTAACAATCGATGTATTTCAAACGAAAGATCCACTGTTACTATGTATATCGTTAAGTTACACTGTTACAATGTATTTCAGACATAAGTTCCAAATTGTTTACTAAGTTTCTTTGTTACTATGTAATAATAATAAGTCATCTTAATCATAAAATGTAAACCGATGTGATATACCTTATTGAATGGCGGTATATAAAAACAAATAAATAAGTATCTAGTAATAGCAGATTGGTTCATATTAAGATTTTAGAAAGAAACTCCAATAATTAGTGCTTGTCAGGTTCAAGTAAGGGGAAAAGCTACAACAGAGATAACATTTACACTTCGGGGAAACAGAGCAATAAGGGCAGATCTGGGGATGCTACTGGACGGCAATGCAAGTTGCGGGGGAAGGGCCTAGTTGATTTGGGGTTGTTGCTTTAAATGCCGGTTAATCTGTGTTGGGATACTTTATTGGAGCATAATGCACGGTAGTAGTACATGAAAGACATATGATGGCAGTTCTTATTCCTTTTTGGTTCTGATACACAGGGAGATATGTTAAGCATGACATATATGTGAAAATCTGTACCTTGTCTGCTTTAAAAAATAAATTGTATTTTTTAAAGCAGACAACATGTTTCCTGTCAAGGTGAGACATAGAAAAACAGGTTAAAACCTAACCCACAAAAGATAAATGTTTTATGGATTAGGAAAATGTCTTCTAGCTCTCTGCTATTGCCTGTATTTTTGGATTTAGGATTTCTCTCACTTTGAGTTCTCAAGTTAAGAGTTTGGATGTCATTCTTAATGAAACTAAGTACGGGTCCCCAGAAATTGGCAGTAACTTGCAGTTTTTGTTTTTTTTTTTTTCATTTGAGACCTATTCGGTAATTCAATCTGTATTAGCTAAACAAGATCTAGTTACTATGATTCAGGCCCTTGGTCCTAGTATGATTAGATTTTTGCAATTCCTTCTACATAGTACTACCTCAAAATAAGTTACATAAGATCCAAGTGATAAAAAAAAACTGTAGCATGGCTTTTGGTTGGCTGCAAGTATGAGGCTCATATTTCACCTGTCCTGTATCAATGACATTGGCTTCCTGTCCAGTACAGGATTAAGTTCAAATTATTAGTGATTGCCTCTAAGGCAATAAACATTTTTTTCCCCCTTTTTGCTTCCTGAATTGCTGTGTATGTTCTAAACAGGAGCCTATGATTTGCTGGGGCACATTTTCTGAAGCTTCCTCCCATTGGTAAGACTAAACTAGAGGCACCATGTTGGAGTTAAAGACAAGAAAAAAATATTGCCTCTCTCTAGCTTTCCAGCCTTAGAGTTAGATAGTGCATCATAATGCTTGCCTTCCTGTGTAAGATTTTGTAAAAAGGGAAAAGAAATGTATGCTGAGTTATATTATACATGATCTATGTTTTATTTGCATCTGGATTAGTCATTTTTCTGTCACTGCTGTTTTATTGTTTATATTATTTCTGTTATACTGTACATCACCATGGGCTCACAAGATACAGCGGTTTTATTAATGCAACTAAAACACTAAACAGAGGGGTCGAGGTCCAATGAAGAGTTATCAAAACCATCCCAATGAGATTTCAGGACCTAAATATTTAGACCGAAGAGGAGAGAAGAGATGGGGGGTGGATATAATAGATACAAATACCTCAAAATTATAAAACACTTTTCAGCAATTTTCAGAAAACATTTTCTAGAACAAGAGGTCATGATGTAAAGCTCAAAGGGGGTAGATCCAGTGTTCTTATATCAGCGAACCACATCACCAGGAGCAGCAGTAGAAAATAGTTATTTAAAGAAAGAGTAGTATGTGTCTCCTAGTAACAGAATTCAAGACGACACTAGATGAACAGAGTGAAGAGAAAATAGAGATCAATAAAGACGTGGCATTTTATCAGGAAGTAAATTAGATAGACAAAGTGAATCATATGGTCCTTATCTGTCATCTATACACACACACACACACAAATGGAAAACAAAAATGGGAGTTTACCCATATATTTTCAAATTAACATTTCAAGTATATTACATTTTTATTACAGCATACAAAAATATAAAAACCATACTTATTGCAGAAAATACCATCCACCAAAAAATGTGGAAACTGCATATCATACACATTCACCTATCTCAACCATACACAATCCAAGAACAGACAATACATACATTAAAAACTTATAACAGATACGATATAAATATCACAGTTTATGTATTTATTTATTTAGAAACTTTTATATACCGATGAACGTTGGGAACATCTCATCGGTTCACAATAAACGCAATGCAGCTAAAAGAGCTTTACAGTACCTATCCTCCTAATTCTCTGCTATATTTAATTATCCAATTAGCCATGTATTTCGACCTCCTAGCTATATAATTAGACCTCCTACCTGTACATTATGATTCTGTGAGTGCATGTACCAGTACATTGTATTTACTCCCTTATGTTCTTGGTTCCTCCGCCCTCATATGCTATTTTACATTGCTCGCTGTTGAGCAATTTTATGTGTTGCGATCTTTGTTCTCTGTAAAGCTCGTTTAGCTACCGTTACGTTTTATGTGAACCGATGAGATGTTCCCAATGTTCATCGGTATATAAAAGCTTCTAAATAAATAAATACAGTGAAACCGAGAACAATGTGCATAAGATTAAATAACGTACAAGGATAAAACTGAACGATTACAAATTAGGTAGCAAAAATATAACTAATTATAAGAAGAATGTCATAGAAGTCAGAGGTGCATATGAATCAGAGGGGGAGGTGGGCTGTTAGGAGTGTATAAATGTATAAAGTGAATATAACAATTTAAGTATCACAACTTATAAAGTGCACACATATTAAATTCAGCTGATAATGTATTATGCAAGCAATCGTCACACCAAAGAATCAGTTATATATCAGATTGTTTATTTATTTATTTATTTAGAATTTTTATATACCGACATTCTCGATACACATATCAAATCAGGTCGGTTTCCATAGAACAAGACAGTCGCTGTTAAGGCATTACATAGAACAGGGTTTAGAACATGTGAACGTAAATATTAAACAGAGTTTCTGAACATAAGAACGTGACTATTGGGTGGATATCAATAACATGTCAAACAGTGTTCAAAAGCCGTAAAATATATATACAATAAATAGTGAAATAATTTAGTGTGTCAGGTAACATTGTACAAAGCTGAGTGGTAAGATTTGAGCATTACGAGAGATGATGAACTAGAGCATCTACAGTGGTGACTTTCATAACCTGTGGATTGTCCGGAAGGCGTAGTCAGGCGCAGTGGGGTTTGGGGAGTTCAAGAGATTTGTATTGTTCTATATTGCCTATTATACGGTTATTATATATTGCCTATATTGTTCTTATATATTGCCTATATATGTTCTATATTGCCTATTATACGGTTCATTAAGATTGTGACTTATTCATTGCTCATATTAATTCAAATCCCAACAGGCCTCTGTTTCACCCATTAATGCACTTCATCAGAGAAATGTGATTTTCTCAACAGCAGCAATAAACAAGTATTAAACCGAAGCTTTGCAAAAATCCTCATGGATTTATATGAATATTCACCAGCTGGTTGAGATCAAAGCTTCGCTTTACACTGACATCTCAAGGCGTTGTATTTACTTGCTCATATTAAAATTTGTCAATGCCTCAAGCTCTCAAATAATGGATAAATCACTCTTTAAAGCGCATGTTGCCACTTTCACAAGCACAAGCCATTATTTGTCATTATGGGGTATTATGTTTAGCTTGAGGAGGGAAAAAATGCATATTATCCAATTTAGAATAAGGCTATAATGCAACAAAATGTGAAGGGGTCTCAATACTTTTTGAACACACTGTGTATATGTATTACTCAAAATTAAGCAATACGTATATAAAGGGGCAGATTTTAAAACCTGCGCGAGGGCGCAGATTTGTTCGCGCAACCCGGCGCGAACAAATCTACGTCCGATTTTATAACATGCGCGCGCAGCCACATGCATGTTATAAAATCCAGGGTTGGCGCACAATTGTGCAACTTTCATGCGCCGCGCAGCCTACCTCCGTTCCCCCCCACACCGCACCTTCCCCTTCCTTCCCCTACCTAACCCGACCCCAGCCCTACCTAGAACCCCCCCTTACCTTTGTTGAAGATAATGGCCACTGAGCCTGGAGGCCCAGGCCACGCCACGCCCCCAGACCGCCCACACCCCGTCCCTTTTTGCGCATCCCAGGGCTTGCTTGGTGCGTGCAGGGGGAGGCAGGGGTAGGTTTTCAGGGGTTGCGCCCGTATCTTACGCGTGCAACCCTTTCAAAATCTACCCCTATATGAAGTGCTCAACTAATGGCAGAATAAATCTCCCAGAAGGATGATGAAAAAGAGCACTAATGTTCGATGTACATAAAAATCAATCTTTATTAACTCTTCTCCAAAAGTAAAATAAATTAGCTCCTATGAATCTAAATCATTAGATATACACAAATACATCTTTACATGAGAACACACATGATATGTACAACAATCATTACAGCTTCACATACATTATATCAAATGAAATTGTATAATGTTGACCTCCATATACTGTGAAGTATTTCAGTGGCACACTTGGTAAATAAGGATACACACACAACATAAAAAAATGCCATGCTAAATCAGATACATGGTCCGCTGAGCCCAGCATCCTATCTCTAACAGTGGCCAATCTGGGTCCCTTGGAAATACCCAACAGATCCTCATTGGGAGATTCGGTCCCCAATGATCAGTCCCCCAGAAGTAAGCGGTGGCAATCCCCAGGTTTATCCAAACCTTCTTTAAATCCAGCTAAACTACTAGCCTTGACCACATTCTTTGTCAACAAATTCACTGTTTAATCATGCATTTACTAAGAAAGCTATTTCTTAAATTTGCTTTAAATCTACCAGTCAGTACTAGGATTAGGGGGCACTCCATGAAAATATTTAATAGGGTAAACAACCATTCCCTATTAACTTGTTCTACACCATTCATGAATTAATAAAATCAATATATTCCCTCTCATGTCATTTCTTCTCCAAGCTGCAGAACGTTAACCTGTTTGTCCTCTCTTCAAAAGGGAGCTGTTCCATATTTTTTTTTAAATCTTTTTTGCAGCTATACTCTATACCTTTTCCAGTTTTGCTCTCTCTCTCTCTCTTTTTGACCTGGCATGATCAGAGCTGAACACAATACTCTTGACTGGGGTAGAAGGGGAAAACTAGGAATAATTATTTACCCTTTGAAATATTACCAGAACTAAGGGATATGCCATTAAGCTAATAAACAGCACATTAAAATGAAATGAAATAAAATGAAAGTACTTTTTTCACTCAGCACACAATTAAACTGTGAAATTTGTTGCCAGAAAATGTGGCAAAAGTAGTTAGCATAGCTGGGTTTAAAAAGGTATTAAACAAGTTCCTGGAGGACTTGGAAACGCCATTGTTCATCCCTGTTTATGAGCAAAGAGGACTGGGGGCCAATGTTATCCAATTCGATTTAATGACTGGAGGCCAACTTCTTTTCAAATTCTCTCTTAGCCTGTCTTAACAATGTCTTACATTTAACTTGCCAACGTTTATGCTTTATCCTATTTTCTTTGTTGGTTCCTTCTTTCAATTTTTGAATGAAGATCTTTTGGCTAAAATAGCCTCTTTCACCTCACCTTTTAACCATGCCGGTAATCGCTTTGCCTTCTTTCCACCTTTCTTAATGTGTGGAATACATCTGGACTGTGCTTCTAGAATGGTATTTTTTAACAATGACCGAGCCTCTTGGACATTTCTTTCACTTTTGTAGCTGCTCCTTTCAGTTTTTTTCGAACAATTTTTCTCATTTTATCAAAGTTTCCCTTTTGAAAGTTTAGCACGAGAGCCGTGGATTTGCTTACTGTCCCCCTTCCAGTCATTAAATCAAATTTGATCATATTATGATCACTATTGCCAAGTGGCTCCACCATCGTTACCTCTCTCACCAAATCCTGTTCTCCACTGAGAATTAGATCTAAAATTGCTCCCTCTCTCGTCGGTTCCTGAACCAATTGCTCCATAAGCTATCATTTATTCCATCCAGGAACTTTATCTCTCTAGCGTGTCCCGATGATACATTTTCCCAGTCAATATTGGGGTAATTGAAGTCTCCCATTATTACCGCACTTCCAATTTGGTTAGCTTCCCTAATTTCTCTTAGCATTTCACTGTCAGTCTCTCCATCTTGGCCAAGTGGATGGTAGTATACTCCTATCACTATAGTCTTCCCCAACACACAAGGGATTTCTACCCATAAAGATTCAATTGTGCATTTAGTCTCGTGCAGGATATTTATCCTGTTGGACTCTGCCAGAATGTCATAATACCTCTGTATCGCTCCATGGAGGTGCAATTCTGGTCGCCACATCTCAAAAAAGTTAACTGAACCGGAAACGGTACAAAGAAGTGAAACCAAAATGATAAAGGGGCTGAAACAGCTCTCCTATGAGGAAAGGCTAAAAAGGTTAGGGCTGTTCAACTTGAAGAAGAGATGGCTGAAGAAGGATATAATAGAGATCTATAAAATCATGAGTGGAATGGAACAGGCAAATGTGAATCTGTTATTCACTCTTTCAAATAATACAAAATCTAGGGACATTCCATGAAGTTAATAAGTAGCACATTTAAAACAAATCTGAGAAAATTATTTTCAATCAAGACATAATTAAGTGCTGGAATTCATTGCTGGAGGATGTGGAAAAGGAAGATAGTGTAGCTGGGTTTAAAAAAAGGTTTGGACAAACTTTTGGAGAAGAATTCCATAAACTGTATGGTAAGTCTGCTCTCTGATTTTTCCTCTGATTTGTTCTCCTTTGCCTCCTTCCCTTATATAAACACTCTGATCTCAAATGCACCAGCCACCCAGCTACCTACATTCCTAATAATCGTATCACCAATAATGGAAATCCTATCCTTACCCTCTTGGTTATGCAAAGTGTAAGAGAACACCACACTGCCTAGAAAGCAGGTCTCAACTACAAGAATACTTCCTGTCGCTTCAATCTGATGCTCTCATCTTGCAAAATTGTTCCTCCAAAGTAGCACAGGGGCTGCCAGAGAGAAAGTGATACTTCTTTGTCCCTAAAAATCTCCTCTATATATCTCTATATGCCTGATCTCCTCTGCCACTCTACCAGCCAGAGACCTACTTATTCTCTGAGAGCTAGGAGCTCTTTGCACCAGGTGCATATAGATGTCCTCTCCCTAAATGACAGATAATCATATATGAGAATCATTGCAAAGCACTGGATAGTCCCCCATCTCACTGCTAGACGACTGCTGTCATCATTTTTTCTTATATAGTTATTAAAGGGAATGTGAAATACTTAGCTAAGTTTAAGTTCCTTAAAATGCTAAACTTGTGGCCTTAGATTTAAGGGATTTAATATAACTAGCTTCTCAAGGGTTTGATATTGTTTGGGTTTAATAGCCTAGTACCCAGAACCTCAACACCTAACTCAGGATCTCACTCAGCCAGCATCTAACTTTGTTAGAGGCACAATCTGCTCAAGTATATACTTGCAAATGATATTGTTAAATTATTTAGAAATTTCTATCCAGGCACTCTCTTGCAATAATTAGTCTGCACCAGAGGCAATCATGTTTTTTTTAATCATGTGACAAATGATATCATATAGAGGGGGTGTGAGAGCAGCTTCCCAACTCAGATATTTCTCACAGCCCTCCCCCATCAATTTCCACTTAGCTATCTGATACCAGATATTTCTAGCATATTCAATATCTTATACTCATCTGCTCTAGATCTGCCCCCACTTTCTCTCTGGTATGCCAGGAACTGGCTCTGACTAAACAAGCTACATTTACTTCTAGGCAGCATTGGATCCCTGCTCACACAACAGTTGTTTCTGTTGCATTTGCCTTGTTATTGCTAAGCCAGCTTCTGTTTGTTCCTTCATCCTACATCTTCCTTCCAAAATGTGCCTGAACTTGCTTCCCTGCTCCTCTGCCTTGGCCTATTAGTATTTTGGAACTGTGCCTTAGACTTGTATTAGGTTGCCCTCGCCCCTAGCTTTAATCCTCACAGTAATTTTGAAACATTTCACTAAACAAAGGGTATTGTTTTCCTTCAGAAAATCACACCAGCATAAGTAACCACTCGATGGAGCATATATACCAGAGGAAATATCAGGATGCTCAAGCTCACTAACTCCAGATATCGTCAGCTAGGATGAGCATTTCTGTATCGATTAATTTCAATTAGAAAAATGGAGCTTAAAACCCTGTGAAGAATACAGATAGTTATAGTGCTTAAAGGAGGATTACTGGAGACAGTCTTTAGAGAAAATGACTATAAAGGAAGTTTGTAATCCTTTGTCATACAAGGGTATGGTTTGAAAGAATATGGTTTTATTCCTTTAAAAACTGCCTTTATATTATCATCAAATTTAAACAATGCAATATACATAATAGAGAGCCATCAGAGTAATATATAAAACCAGAACAGCCCCTAGTAACACAAAGATATCAACTAAAGCCAGTAGAACGCTACGAAGATCATAGACCCTCTGTCTCATCTGAGTTTTACTGAAGTCTACCAGGGGCAGGAGACTTTCTCCCCCACTCCCACCCACCACAGTGAAAGGAAAAGCTATCTGTTGCTAGACTGATTTCTAATGTCTTCTTGCATGGAAGGACCGTGGTGAAAACCCAAATTTCAATGCCTTCAGACAGGCTAGTTTTTTTTGGAGAACAACCTCACTAATTTTGGTGGCTGTAAGGTATTATTACAAAACTCAGTAATAAGATATGAAAGGAGGCCTGGGTGTTTACGTATTGGTTTTCTAAGAATCAAAGGTTGAAGATAAAAAGTCTTGAAATATTCCTACCAGCAGAGGTGGTGAAGGCTAGCACTTAGCAGATTTTGGGCATGTCTGGGACAGATATGAAGTACAGTGATGAGTAAAGGGTTGAGAGGTAAGATAAAAGACATTGTTATTGGGCTGCATATGAAAATTTATATACTGTGCATGAGAAAACCCTTGGTCGGACTGGAATATAAGAGTCACCAGGCGGGGCAATGCAATAAGGTCAGTTCAGAGTGCCCAGTTTTATCCTCAGATGTATGCACATTTTTTGTATGCAAATGTTACTCCCAATGCAGCAATGAGTTTTGTGCACAAAAAATAAGCATGTAAAACTGTGCATCCTTTTTAGTGCCCTCACATGGAAATCCCAGGCAATTAGAAACATAGAAACATAGAAATGACGGCAGAAGAAGACCAACCGGTCCATCCAGTCTGCCCAGCAAGCTTCACACATTTGTTCTCATACTTAACTGTTTCTCTTGGCTCTTAGTAACCTTATGTTCTAATTCCCTTTTCACCCCCACCATTAATGTAGAGAGCAGTGCTGGAGCTGCTTCCAAGTGAAATATTAAGTTTGATTAGTTGGGTAAGCGGCAGCATAGCTCTCTGCCATGAAGCAGAGGGCAATGCTGGAAATGTGTGAAGTATCAGTTTTTCTTTTCCCCTGTCATTGAAGCAAGGAGTCATGCCGGACATGCACCGAAAGTGAAGAATGCCTTGAAAGTCACATTAACTATCATCAAATATTGAAAAGCCTAATAATTGGTAATACCTATAAGCCCATGAACCCATCCCTGTTTTTTTTTCTTTTTTTCTTTTCTTTTTTTAATTGGGAGATGGATGCCCTTCATCCTTCTACTCTGTGAAGGTGGACACCTACCACCGGCCACTGGCATCCCGCTCCGTTAATGCCTCTGTGGCTACTGCCGCTCCATGCAGTGTTTTACTACCTGCTCTTTATATGCGTCCTCTAGAACTGATGGATCCCATCCCTGGGTTTTTTTATTATTTATTTAATTGGGAGATGACAGCCCTCCATCCTTCCGCTCCGTGAAGGTGGACACCTACCACTGGCCACTGGCATCCCGCTCCGTGAATGCCTCTGTGGCTACTGCCGCTCTGTGCAGTATTTTACTACCTGCTCTTTATATGGACACCTACCACTGGCCACTGGCATCCCGCTCCGTGAATGCCTCTGTGGCTACTGCCGCTCCGTGCAGTATTTTACTACCTGCTCTTTATATGTGTCCTCTAGACCTGATGGATCCCATCCCTGTTTTGTTTTTTGTTTTTGTTTTTTATTTAATTGGGAGATGACAGCCCTACATCCTTCCGCTCCATGAAGGTGGACACCTACCACTGGCCACTGGCATCCCGCTCCGTGAATGCCTCTGTGGCTACTGCCGCTCCGTGCAGTATTTTACTACCTGCTCTTTATATGCGTCCTCTGGACCTGATGGATCCACAATATTTATCCCATGCCCCTTTGAAGTGCTTCACAGTTTTGGACTTCACCACTTCCTCCGGAAGGGCATTCCAGGCATCCACCACTTTCTCCGTGAAGAAATTCTTCCTGACATTGGTTCTTAGTCTTCCTCCTTGGAGCCTCAGCTCGTGACCTCTGGTTCTGCTGATTTTTTTCTGTTGGAAAAGGTTTGTCATTGTCTTTGGATCGTTAAAGTTTTTCAAGTATCTGAAAGTTTGAATCATATCACCCCTGCTCCTCCTTTCCTCCAGGGTGTACATATTTAGATTCTTCAATCTCTCCTCGTATGTCAACCGATGAAGACCCTCCACCTTCCTGGTCGCCCTTCTCTGTACCGCCTCCAACTTGTCCTTGTCTCTTTGTAGATACGGTCTCCAGAACTGAACACAGTACTCCAGGTGAGGCCTCACCAAGGACCTGTACAAGGGGATTATCACTTCCCTTTTCTTACTCGATATTCCTCTCTCTATGCATCCCAGCATTCTTCTGGCTTTTGCAATCGCCTTGTCGCATTGTTTCGCCGACTTCATATCATTAGACACTATCACCCCAAGGTCTCTCTCCTGCTCCGTGCACATCAGCCTTTCCCCCCCCATCGAATACAGTTCATTCGGATTTCCACTCCCCAAATGCATGACTTTGCACTTCTTGGCATTGAATTTCAGCTGCCATATCTTCGACCACTCTTCCAGCTTCCTTAAATCCCGTCTCATTCTCTCCACTCCTTCCGGCGTGTCCACTCTGTTGCAGATCTTAGTGTCGTCCGCAAAAAGACAAACCTTACCTTCTATCCCGTCCGCAATGTCGCTCACAAAGATATTGAACAGGACCGGTCCCAACACCGATCCTTGCGGTACACCACTTAAAACCGCTCTCTCTTCAGAGAAAGTTCCATTTACCATCACGCATTGTCTTCTGTCCGTCAACCAGTTTGCAATCCAGGTCACCACTTCGGCACTCACTCCCAAGCTTTTTGTTTTATTCACCAGTCTCCTGTGCGGAACCGTATCAAAAGCTTTGCTGAAATCCAAGTAGATGACATCTAGCGCTCTTCCTTGATCCAATTCCTTGGTTACCCAGTCGAAAAAGTCAATCAGATTTGTCTGACAGGATCTTCCCCTGGTGAATCCATGCTGCCTCTGGTCCATCAATTCTCCGGACTGTAGATATTTCACTATTCTCTCTTTCAACAGTGACTCCATTACTTTTCCCACCACCGAAGTGAGGCTAACCGGTCTGTAGTTACCAGCCTCTTCTCTGTTCCCACTCTTGTGAAGCGGGACCACCACCGCTCTTCTCCAATCACTCGGCACCACTCCCGTTTCTAGGGATCTATTGAACAGGTCACACAGCGGACCCGCCAGCACATCTCTGAGCTCCCTCAGAATCCTTGGATGAATCCCATCAGGCCCCATGGCTTTGTCCACTTTCAGATTCTTTAGCTCTTCCCATACATTTTCTACTGTAAAATGATTTTCATCTATTCCACTACCCTCCAGCTTCTTGTGTAGAAATGGTCCTTCTCCAGGGTCTTCTTTAGTGAATACAGAGCTGAAGTATTCATTTAATATTTCTGCCATTTCTTCGTCTCTCTCCACACATTGATCATTTCCACCTTTCAATTTCACTATACCACTATGGACTTTTCTCTTTTCGCTGATGTATCTGAAAAATGTTTTGTCACCATTTTTTATCTCCTTGGCAATCCTCTCTTCCGCTTGACTTTTTGCCAACTTGATTAATTTCTTCGTCTCCCTCAGTTGAATCAAATATTCTTCTTTGTGCTCCTCCCTTTGGGATCTTTTATATTTTTTGAATGCTGTTCTTTTAGCTTTAATTTTGTCAGCCACCTCGTTTGAGAACCAGATAGGTTTCATTTTCCTTTTGCTTTTCTTTACATTTCTAACATAAAGAGTAGTTGCCTTGGTGATTGCTCCTTTTAGATTGATCCACTGCTGATCCACATCTCTCTCATTCTCCCATCCATTTAGTTCTTCCTCTAGGTACTTCCCCATTTCCTCAAAGTCTGTGTTTTTGAATTGTAAAACTCGGGTCTTTGTGGTTCTTTTCCCTATTCTTTTAGTGATATTAAACCATATTGTTTGATGATCACTGGTGCTGAGGTGGGTGCCCACCTCGACATCAGAGACATTATCTGCATTAGTGAGCACTAAGTCGAGTATATTTCCTTCTCTCGTGGGTTCTAATACCATTTGTTTGAACAAAGCTACTTGCATGGCATCCACTATTGCTCTACTATTTTTAGATTCTGCAGATGGGATTTTCCAGTCTACATCTGGCATATTAAAGTCACCCACGATCACCACTTCTCCCTTCTTACCTATCTTATGGATGTCTTCAACCAGGTCTCTGTCCAGCTCTTCCTTTTGGTTCGGGGGCCTGTAAACCACTCCAATATAAATTGATGCTCCATCATCTGTTTTTAGGTCTACCCATAGTGCTTCTTCCTTGCCCCAACTTCCTTGTAGCTCAGATGCTTGGATATTGTTTCTGACATAAAGAGCCACACCTCCCCCTTTTCTATCCACTCTGTCCTTCCTTAACAAGTTATAGCCTGGTATTGCCGTATCCCAATCATGAGATTCTGTGAACCATGTCTCTGTGATAGCAACAATGTCCACTTCTGCCTCTATCATTAGGGCCTGCAGATCTGGTATTTTATTTCCCAAACTATGAGCATTTGTGGTCATAGCTTTCCAGGTACTCTCTTTAAGATTATTGCTTTTCCTGTACTCCTTATGAGACTTTAGTTGAGATTTGTTATTCACTTCACTCTTTCCTTTTGCAGTTGTGCCACTGATGCCAGAGTTATCCATCTCAATTTGCTTTTTCTTTTGGTTATGTATCTTGAAATTCTGCATGCATTGGTTTTCTCTCTTTTCTGGTAACACTTCAATGTTTTTCTCTAGGACTTCAGTTTTTAATATAGGGAAGGCTTTTTGTTCTTGTTGCATTTCATACTGTGTGTGTCTCCTAGTAACTGGTCCAATTCTACCAGAGCCCACTGTAATCCTGGTTTTTAATGATTTACTTAATGACCTGCTTGAGTGGGGGGGTATACTTGTTGGCTGCAAATCTGTCACGAATGGGTGACTATGGGACACATGTGTAATCCTACCTGAGCCTACTGTATTTCTTTTTCTTGACTCCTGGTTATTCTTTGGTATTGGGGAATTATTTTCTGAGTAATGCAATGTGGGTGTATTTTTTGTAATTAAAGCTAATTGAGCTTTAACCTCAGTCAGCTCCTTTTTCATAGAAGAGAGTTGTGCACAGATTGGGCAAGTTCTACGTTTCCAGATGTTTTCCCTCAGAATAAAGGCTCCACAACAGTTGCAAAGGATAGTTCTCATATTGGTAAAGTTTTGGGTTGGTGATTCTTAGATGGTAACAATTTACTAATTTATCTTGTTGCTAATGCTAATTTAGTCAGTCTATATTAGAATCTAAGGCCAGGGGTGGGTGGGTAGAGGGGGAGGGTGGGAGGGAAACAAACAGTTGAACCTGGGACAAGCTGAGTAGAGCAGGACACTTTCTGGAACTTTATTCGTCCTTAAGCTATTAAAGATCCCTCAGCACTTCTGTGCCAATATTAAGCAGATTATTAAAGAACAGCTATACAAAATAGAAATGCAGTTATACTGGATCTTAAAAAACAGACAGTTTGCAAGGAACCAATTATAATTATTATATAATAACAGACCTAGAGAAAGGTATAAACTGAGCAGTTCTACTTCACAGAGAACTCAGATATTAATGGAGCACAGAGCAATGATCAGAAGGAAAAGTGAAAGTAAACCAGCAGGGTTTTGGGGGTTTTTTTTTGTTTTTGTGGTTTGTTTTTTTCCCCCAGAAAGACCACCACCAAAATTAAGAGTAAGAGCACTTGAAAGAAGGGAGATTGAGAGACTTTTTCCCCAGAAAGAGCACCACAGAAATTAAGAGTAAGAGCACTTGAAAGAAGGGAAATTGAGAGACTTTCCTATTACACAGCGCTCAGAGGCTAGTAAATCAAATCACCAGTAGAGGAATATTAAGAAACACTGATATCTATTATGCACAGATTCTCTACTATATATTAATTCAAATTTTAAGACAGCCTTATCTGCACCGGGAACAGAAGATTCCTCTTTTGGTCTTCCACTAAGCAGTCTGCAATGCTCTAGCCAGGTCACTAATTTGCTTCTCTGCCACACCCAGTCTGGTTTTAACCGGACACCTTTAGGAACCTTCCAGTTCTTAGATATTAAAGATCCCTCAGCACTTCTGTGCCAATATTAAGCAGATTATTAAAGAACAGCTATACAAAATAGAAATGCAGTTATACTGGATCTTAAAAAACAGACAGTTTGCAAGGAACCAATTATAATTATTATATAATAACAGACCTAGAGAAAGGTATAAACTGAGCAGTTCTACTTCACAGAGAACTCAGATATTAATGGAGCACAGAGCAATGATCAGAAGGAAAAGTGAAAGTAAACCAGCAGGGTTTTGGGGGTTTTTTTTTGTTTTTGTGGTTTGTTTTTTTCCCCCAGAAAGACCACCACCAAAATTAAGAGTAAGAGCACTTGAAAGAAGGGAGATTGAGAGACTTTTTCCCCAGAAAGAGCACCACAGAAATTAAGAGTAAGAGCACTTGAAAGAAGGGAAATTGAGAGACTTTCCTATTACACAGCGCTCAGAGGCTAGTAAATCAAATCACCAGTAGAGGAATATTAAGAAACACTGATATCTATTATGCACAGATTCTCTACTATATATTAATTCAAATTTTAAGACAGCCTTATCTGCACCGGGAACAGAAGATTCCTCTTTTGGTCTTCCACTAAGCAGTCTGCAATGCTCTAGCCAGGTCACTAATTTGCTTCTCTGCCACACCCAGTCTGGTTTTAACCGGACACCTTTAGGAACCTTCCAGTTCTTAGATATTAAAGATCCCTCAGCACTTCTGTGCCAATATTAAGCAGATTATTAAAGAACAGCTATACAAAATAGAAATGCAGTTATACTGGATCTTAAAAAACAGACAGTTTGCAAGGAACCAATTATAATTATTATATAATAACAGACCTAGAGAAAGGTATAAACTGAGCAGTTCTACTTCACAGAGAACTCAGATATTAATGGAGCACAGAGCAATGATCAGAAGGAAAAGTGAAAGTAAACCAGCAGGGTTTTGGGGGGTTTTTTTTGTTTTTGTGGTTTGTTTTTTTCCCCCAGAAAGACCACCACCAAAATTAAGAGTAAGAGCACTTGAAAGAAGGGAGATTGAGAGACTTTTTCCCCAGAAAGAGCACCACAGAAATTAAGAGTAAGAGCACTTGAAAGAAGGGAAATTGAGAGACTTTCCTATTACACAGCGCTCAGAGGCTAGTAAATCAAATCACCAGTAGAGGAATATTAAGAAACACTGATATCTATTATGCACAGATTCTCTACTATATATTAATTCAAATTTTAAGACAGCCTTATCTGCACCGGGAACAGAAGATTCCTCTTTTGGTCTTCCACTAAGCAGTCTGCAATGCTCTAGCCAGGTCACTAATTTGCTTCTCTGCCACACCCAGTCTGGTTTTAACCGGACACCTTTAGGAACCTTCCAGTTCTTAGATATTAAAGATCCCTCAGCACTTCTGTGCCAATATTAAGCAGATTATTAAAGAACAGCTATACAAAATAGAAATGCAGTTATACTGGATCTTAAAAAACAGACAGTTTGCAAGGAACCAATTATAATTATTATATAATAACAGACCTAGAGAAAGGTATAAACTGAGCAGTTCTACTTCACAGAGAACTCAGATATTAATGGAGCACAGAGCAATGATCAGAAGGAAAAGTGAAAGTAAACCAGCAGGGTTTTGGGGGTTTTTTTTTGTTTTTGTGGTTTGTTTTTTTCCCCCAGAAAGACCACCACCAATTGAAGGCATGAACTATTACCACCCAATCAAGAGAGGTCCGCTGGCTTAATTTGTATTTTCTTAGCGCTGGAAATTTTACTCCTGGTCAGAGGAAAAGTGTCCAGCGCTTGTGTCAGTCTATAAGCAGAAGCTGAAATTCCAACACCAGGCCCTGTAATTGGGATTTATGCACAAAGCATATTTTCTGCACATAAATATACTTTATGCACACAAAAAATGCTTTCTGCGATTAAAGCATTTTTTGTATGCAAAAATCATATTTTGTGCACATAAATCATTTTATGTGCACAAATCATGTTGCATGTACATATGTGAACAAAAGATGTTTTGTGCGCATAAATTACTTATGAGAGACTCCCCCGAGTTTAAAACTTGTGCTCACACTGTGCTGAACTCACATTTTAACTGGGATTTGGGCACACATTTCCCCGTCTGCTCACTATTTATTTTTTTTTTTAAACTCCTGATACATTAGCTTACTGCATTGGGAGTTAAGAAAATTTTTAACCTGTACATGTAGAAATGTGCACTGAGTTTCAGTACACAGTTTAACCCACAGGCTATTGCATCTGCACCCAGGTTAGTAAGACAAGTAGTTTAACCATAACTCTGGCAGGCCTAAGACTACTTAGGCTTCAAAATCCATTGGACTTGCTTCATTGAAAATTGTGGCATGGGATTCAAGGGAACTGTTTCTGCCATTTGGCCTAGCATTCTCAACATAAATCATGTTGAAGTTTTCAATCTCTCCTGCTGAAGCTCTGAAGTCTTGGGCTCTCTGTTTAGAGATACAGGCTTTCTTCCTGAGATGTGTCTACTAGGGTGCCAATAAATTCAAAGCAGAGTGACAAGCAGGGATGGAATCTGGCAAAATTGATTACACTCCCTATTGAATCCAACACCTGGGCAATGATATACAAAGACCTCCTTGTCCATATCTGAGATATGCTTTGATCAGCCAATCATCAAAGCAGAGAAAGACATGCAATCTCAATTTATATAAATATGCTACAAGTACTACAAAAGCATTTGGGTTAATGCCAGGCAAAAAGGCAGAACATAATACTGGAAGTTCTGTGTAGGTTCAATGAACCAAATATTATTCCTGTGATTGTGATGTATCTCAGAGTACAGGATCATTAGGCTTCAAATTCATATCCAGTATCCTTGATTTAGGGACTGGAAGAATGGTAACTATGGAAACCATTCTGGTCTTTTTCTTAAGGTAAAGGTTCGGGTACCTCCCCCAGTTCTAGGATGAGTTTGAATCTGTTTTCTTGGGGGCTAAGAATGACTGGCATGAGCCTGTAAGAAGGTACTTTGGTACATTCTGGTAAACTGTAAGCCTAAATGTCTTTTAGGAAATAAAGTTTCTACCCTTTCCTGACAAGCCTTAGAATCCAGCATTGAGTTTACACAAGGTTAACCTTTTTTGAAAAATTCTCAGCTTTTGAGAGATTCTTTAGAATCTGGATATGGGAACTGGCTACCTTCTTTATGTCGAAGGGAAAAAAACGCAGGCATGAATAGCTTACAATCCTTTGGCCTGTGTCGGAGAGGTTTAATTCTCCAATATCTGACCTGAAAAGGTTCAGAAAAATGTTGTGTGTGTGTCAGAAATGAGACAAAGTGAGGCCAACGATGTGATCCCAGAACTGGAGCAGGGCTGGACCAGGAACACATTCAGGAGTTTTCTGCCGGTACAGGCTACCTTCCCATCAGGTTGAGCCCCTTAGTCACTGGTGGCCAGCAAACGTTGGACAGCAGGGAGAGGAACTGGAACACTCACAGCAGGAAATCAGAAGGTGCCTACAAGAGCAGTGCTGAGCTGCTGCAGGATCAGCAAACAAAAAGGTGCTCTCTAACCAAAACAAGACTAGGGCTGACAAAACATCTATGATAGATAGGGACCTTTGTTTTCAGTTTTTATTTTACCCAGGAATTTATTGATGTTTATTAAAACAAACAAAAATGGGAGAAAAAGCAGTGGGAATAAAGGGAGTCCTTTTTTCTCCACGATTTTCTCCTATCTTTGTTTGCTATAATGAACTCTGCAGCTAGACTCTTGACAGGTACTAGAAGATCCGAACATATCACCCCAATATTAAAAGAATTTCATTGGCTGCCGGTCAAATACAGGACCCAGCATACAATTTTATCACTAATTCACAAAACCCTCTACAATGAAAAAATTGAATGGCTAACCTCTTCACTTCACTTCCACACCCCCTCAAGAATCACCAGATCAACCGGAACAGGGAAGCTACCAATTCCTTCCCCCAAAATTGCCCACCTGGACCTCTTCTATGGAACTCTATTCCACAGGAATTACGATTAGAAGTTGACATAAAATCATTTAAAAAGGGGATTAAAACTTGGCTTTTTAAACAAACCTACCAAGAGCTGTTAGCATAACTATCTCACACTTCTGATTTTATACCAAGGTAATATATATTTTTATTTTTATTCTACTATCTCTACCCTAACTATACTATTTCTCTAAGTGTTTAAATTTTGATTATTTAGCCTACTATTTAGTTTGCTATGTTAATTATTTATATTATGAAACAATGTATTTACTTCCTTTCTTTTGGAAATGCAAACAATTTTAAATGATTATTTGCTAATTACTGTAAACTGATTTGATATGCTTGCATGAAAAGTCGGTATATAAGAATTATTAAAATAAATAAAACAAATAAATACATAAATAATCCCACTATGGCCCCTTCCCTCCTGCCTCCTCTTCTCCAACTCCTCCAACTCCCTCAGTACAGTGTTTTTCCTCTGTCAGGCAACAGGACATCTAGAGCACATATAGCAGTGGCCAGAAATGCTCTCACTGCCTTGGTTGCTGCTGCTGCCTCTGGTCATAAGGAGCAAAGGCTGTTGAAGGTGCTGATGGCAGTGCACTTCCCCCCTCTTTCTTTCACCACAGCTTCAGACTCCTCCTGGAGGCAATCAGCTGTACTCTTCCCTGCCTTCTCTCCATGCTAGTTTGGGCTTCTTAAGGCTGTGAACATCCCCTCATCCTGCAGCAAGAGCCTTAAGAGCGGAGCTTCTCAGAGGTGAGATCTGCCTGCTCTATTTCTCCGCAGTTGCACTTTGGTTGCCTTCCTTCTGGCAGACCACCAATGATGGTGTCATGGATACTAAACTGGGAACCACTGGCCTAATGCACACCTCAATCATATTTTATTATGTTGTGTTTTATAATTTATATTGCTACTTATATTTATTTTCTCACTATAATCTTATTTATGTTTTGTTATACTTGTAATCAGAATGGCACTGCGACCTATAACTGCTATAGCTTGCAAATTGTAATCTTCCTATGACTGACGTTCCTAACTCTTTTTACAGAAACATACTGTGATATAACATGCTTTGAATTCTGTTAGAAAAACGTGACATAAATAAACAAAGACGACGGTGATGAAGTAGTGCTATATAGTGTCTATCAACCAAAGGTTCTGCAGTTAACGAGGGCAGAGTAATTATGCCCTATTCTTAAAGGTCCTTCAAAAGATCAAAGGTTAAAATTCAATCCATAGGAAAAAACAGAGCTGCCTTCTACACAGGGACCACAAGATGGGCCCATTTCACCACAAAAAGACAATTATTATGCTTAAAAAGATCTTTATCACATAAAGGGTCAATAAATAAGGGACAAAACTGCTTAACCCCATTGCCAAGTGATTATTTTGAAATTATTTAAGCTACTCTGCCACAGTATACTAGACCCTTTGGACACAGCCATTTTCAGTAGACAAGTCATAAATGACCTCTCACGGAATGGGACTTTATGTTTAATGTTAGTTGCGACTTCTTCCAAATGTTACTGCTCAGGGGAACAGCAAAAGAGCTGCATAAAGAATTTAAAAAATATTGGGAT
Organism: Rhinatrema bivittatum; assembly: GCF_901001135.1. Classification (NCBI taxonomy): domain Eukaryota; kingdom Metazoa; phylum Chordata; class Amphibia; order Gymnophiona; family Rhinatrematidae; genus Rhinatrema; species Rhinatrema bivittatum. The sequence goes on from NC_042617.1 coordinate 161,118,315, forward strand.
TAAACAAGTTTGGAATCTGTACTCCCTTTTTGGAGTACACAGATCCAAGGGCATTCTTTGTGCCTCAAGCTACTCAGTGTGCCTGGTTGTTTATAGTATGTGGACAGACAGACAACTGCACACTCAAACACAAGAACTGACAGATGGACACAGACTCCCCATAATATGTTCAACCCTACAAGGAATGCATAAAAGGTCCTAGACTTTAATGTACATTGCAACATTTCAGAAGCATATACAGCAATTAGTAATTACATTTCTAGCAATTAAAAAAACTGATTAAATATATCTCTATTGAAATAGCCTCCCCCCCAAATCCCCTAAACTAGTGGTATTCACTTCTAGTCCTCGAGTACCACAAATGGGTCAGCTTTTCAGGATATCATAATGAATGTGCATGAGATAAATTTGCAATCCCACTGCCTCAATTGTACATAAATCTAACTCATGCATATTCATTAGGGATATCCTGAAAACCTGACCATGTGGGGCCCTCGAGGACTATAAGTGAATACTACTGCCCTAAATTACAAGGAGTAATAATGCTAAAGCTATAAATGACCTCATATGCACTGGAATTCACTGTCCACATTGGCTATGCTCTCAAAAATGATATTGTATGAGCTCATCTGATTTCACTGTATATAAGGTACTATGACAGGGGCAGAGTATTTCCTTGAGGCACTGCAACAAATATCTTAACTGAGTAGAAAATTAGTTTTAGCAGGTACTGTATAAATATTATTGCTTCTCATCTGTACTTAAGAAATACTGCATAGTACACAAGATGCAGCTTTCTTTTAATAGCTGTATTGTAACAGAGCACTTTGTGCCAGATGTACTGTGCTTTTCAAATACCATCAAGTACACAGTGAGTATAACTTTCTTTTGCAGGATATCAATAATCAATCACTGTATAACAGCTATTTCTTTCTTCTGTTCATGTCTTGGTTTATGTATGCTTCAGGACAGTGCTTCTCAGTAATGGGAATTGGCCAGCCTGGTTTTCAGGATATCCACAATGAATATAGATAAACTTTATTCAGTATGCATCTTGTGCAAATATCTGACACATTCATAAGAAGATAAGAAATGCCATACTGGGTCAGACTGATGCTCCTTCAAGCCCAGTATCCTGTTTCCATCAGTGGCCAATCCAAGTCACTTGTACATGGCATGAACATGTCATTGTGGATATGCTGAAAAGCAAACTGACTGGGTAGGGCCCAAGGACCAGTTTGTCAACTACAGCATTAGGAAAAAGCTGCACTTTCTTTTTTTAGATTTCATCTCTCTGTTACATGAAGTTAGACTACACTGTTCACTTAACCTCAAGTCAGCAAACAATCCATTCTTTCAAAATCAGTTGTAATCCAGGAGCTCTTAAAACTGTAAGTCCTGATTTGCTGAACTGAATTACAGTAGAACTGTGAGAAAGTTATGTTATCACAAAACAATTCATCACCAAGAAAAATTCTGACCAATCAGCTGCAAGTTCAGACAAAAGATGCTTGGTAGAAATCAGTGCTGTTGGCCATAATTAATATTCTAATTTTTAAGCCGTAGTACAAAATTAGTGAAACAAACAGTATAATGGCCTGAAATTCAGTATAAAGGTCTAGTAAATAGGAAAAAAAAAATCAGTTCATCCACATACCAAATCACAATGAAAATCAAACTTTAAAAAGCAACTGTTTCTTGCTGTCATTTCAGCATGAGGAAGCACTAAGGAAATCTACTGCATGTGTTTCCAGGGAAGAATAAAGATGCTAAGTGAAGCACCTCATTTCTAAAGATTGCCAATTACATAAAGTTAAATAAACATGACATTCATTAAAAAGTCCATGTTGTAAAAGTAAACATAATGAAGGGCTACAGTAACAATAGCAATATTCCTGTTCAATTTCAAAACTAATTTAAAGAATATCAGAAAAATAGGAAGGGGGGGGGAGAATATATTATAAAAAGCTTTCTGCAAAAAAGTAATTTCAAATACATCTTCTTTAATAACCCAACTTTTAAAACTGCCCTCAATTGTCTTCTAAATTATCCCTTCACTACCATCAATATTCCTTCTTCACCAAAAAGGTAATCTGCATGGAAGAGTAGATGTGATTAGGATATTTATCTATTATTTTTTAGTCTTATAGTCTGGCAGTTGCTGCATTGGGTTTCCAGCTCAGTTGGAAATGGTCCTGGCCTGGTGCTGTGGTACAAAGGAGGTTTTATGTACAATTACTCACCGATTTCCCCCATTTATCCTCACCCTCCCCACCACAGCAGTGATAATACTTTGGAGCCCAGTATGATCACCCCAAACCTATTACATGCTCTCAATGTGCAATGCCAGGAACCGCTGCACCCCTCAGCCCCCCACCCCAAAGCTGTGAATGTTGCTTCTAGAAACTAGCAATTTGGATTGTCACTTGAATCTTCATTTAAATACATTAAAAAAATATATTTGGGATCTCTCTGTATGCAAGCAATAGCTGCTTTTTTTTTTTTTTGCCTTGCCTTTAAATTTTAACGCTCCCGAATGTTTTGGTCTCCAACATTATTTCAGAGCTTCTGTAGATTACTTTTTTTTTTTTATACTCCAAAAAGATTTTCCCCCCTCACCAACTAATTAAGAGATCCAGCTGCACAACACTGTAGAATCCAACTACTTTTAATTGTTCGAGAATTCTCCTTCATGTAAATCAGATCCTCCTCCATATCTATGTGCTGAGAGTACATCCCATGAAAATCTGTGTGCGGATGGGGGGGAACAGCAGTCAGCAGGGGTCCTACCTGGGTCTGCATCATTGCTCGTTCCACACGACGAGTTTTTCCCTTCTCGAGCTTTGTGCGCAGCATCAAGGCTGATGTCTGAATAGACCAGAACTTGGGTTGGGAAAGCAAACACTGAAAAACAACAAAACAAACCTGTAAGAGCAAATCAAACAAGGGGCTAACAAATTTTACAAAAGACAATATATGCTGGTGATTGAGAAAGATGGTATTGCTTATCGGTATACAATAATCACCTGTCGGAGAAAGGATAGCACAAAGCAAAATGTTTCCTGCAATTATTTTTAAAGCACTTAACTATAACAAACATCACCGCTGATATATGGCTTGTTATAGTCGTGAGAAGGTAGAATGGAAAACAAAATGAAGTGCTCTCATAATTTTATATGTCCTCTACTGTGGTATACCACAGATTTTGTTTGGAATTTATTTTACGAGACAACACAGCCTTCAAAAATCTGTACGTGGACTTTCATGAGCTGGCACATTAAAATGTAGGCCTTCAAACCAGTTTCAAGCCATGAGTATATTATACCAGAACAGACTTCCACCGAGATTCAAAGCCATACGGACATGTTATATGTGAACCAGGCAATGGCTTGGAAACATGTCTGCCATATGTGGCATAAATCCATATTTCTTTAAAACATGTTCCTCACATCTGGTCTTTGTTGGCTATATAAAGCATTCACTGGAACAAAACCATTTTAATATGTAATTATTTGCCCAGTTTTCACTTTGGCACACTTAGATGGCATTGGCTATGATATTTTATTTGAAATGTAACAAAGAAGGACATCAAAAAGCTCTGTGTAACTGGGAAATTTTTTTTTTTTTTAATGATTCAAGATATTTTCCTTAGTGAAACAAAATAAATGAAGTAATAATAGAACTATGTGGCCTCAATGCCTGAAGGTTTTGTGGCTGCAAGTTTTTTTTGTTTTGTTTTTTTTTTACTGAAGAACATCCATCTTTGCTTCACAGAAGGCCAGTCATGGAAACTATATTACAGTTAAATCTTGAAAAAAAATCTAATATGATTTCAGCGGAACCCAAAACAGCAAGAAACAATTCCTCTACTAAAAACCTGTTGCCTAATGCAGTATGGGGATTGGGATCAAATACATGCTGGGCTTCATTTCACAGCAGAGAATTACTGGACAAAAACTGTTACTTTTTACTATTTATTACCCTATCAGATATTCCAGATACATTCATATTTCCCCACTATGATAGTGTGCTACCCAAGTCTTATTTTTAAATTAAACTGTAAAACATTTTTAGAAAGCTGCCCTGGCTGTCAAGGTGTTGATGAAGGTCATAGATTTAGACTGCTCCCTCAGTGCGTCCTCTTCTTGCACACCGATGAGGAAACGAGCCCCAGTGGAAGAGAGGAAGAGGATGTACTGGTGTAGTACTCAGATGGATCTGCAACCGTGACTTGACCACATCCCCAGTCTTATCCTGACAAGCTGGTGCGCACCAACTTCTTAAAGTTAAATTTGACTTCAAAGATTTAAAGTGCTAACATTCCTGAGAGATCCACAGTGCTAGGTAAAAAAAAATTTTTAATTAAGTTTAGCACACAATGAAGGGAAGCGTTCTTAGTAAAACCATTTACAAAATACAGGTTATTACTTAGCAGTTTGTTTCCTGACTGGCATTTTGAGTATAAAGGTTTTTGTACTCCTTGAACACACTGCAAAACCACAATTATTGGCAATATCAGCAATCATGTTAACTTCGTTGCAGTTCAAAATGAAAGCCTTAAGAAAAATCTTTAACTAGAAAAGGGCCATTTCATATATATGCATAGTGACACCCCACTGAGGATAAGCAGATTCGGTCAAATATTTCCAAGATGAAGAGCTGCAGCAGTCCCAGTGGCAAATACTGCGCAGTTCGATTTCCAGGTTGTGTCTCCTACATTCCAGCCCTATTACTGGCTGGAGCTGTCAATGCTATAGAGAAAGTGTTCACAGATCCTGGTGGGGGGAAGGGGGAGGGAGTTGTGGTCATCAGTGAGGGCAACAGCTGGCAGCTGGATTTAGAACCCATGATACAGGCTCTGGAAGGAGTCTTGGTGCACGGCTTCTCAGCCTCAGGGCTGTTGATGCAATGAGTGGACTAGGAAAATTTGGAGGCTGGGTCATACTAGGGGGGGGGGGGGGGGGGAAACATCCCTGGGTGGTGACAAATGAAAACTTATGGTGCCAGGATCCCAGCACCTTGCCTGCCTGCACAAACTATAAACTGGCCCCAAAATCCTTTGCTACCATTACAAATGATTATAGCAGGAAAAGTTTAAAAAAAAATAGATGAACAGATGTATAAAGCAGTAGAAAATGTGTTAAATGTAAACCTAACAAAAACTTTTTTTCTAGTGACCGTAGAAAGCATGGTTCTAACAAACTCTAGTCCTGTACTACAAAGCATATCATGTACAGTGCTTTACAGCAACATTTCTGCTCAGCACGAGTTTGTAAACAGACTGTTGTGCCTTGCCAGCTAATCAACCTAATAAACGAAGCTTGACCGACGTGCCGCAAATGCGCAGTAGAGAGCAGCTCTACTGCGCATGTGCGGGCAAGCACGTCAGTCTCAGCGAGCGTCAGCTGGATATCAACATGGCAGCATCGGGCGGTGTCGAGCGGTAGCGGCGGCGATGAGGAGCGGCAGCCAGTAGCGAGGAAGGAGAGAGTGAGAGGGAGGGAGGGAGGGAGGAGAGAGGGAGTGGGTGGGAGGAGAGAGTGAGTGGGTGGGAGGGAGGGAGGAGAGAGTGGGTGGGTGGGGTGAGGAGGAGTGAGAGAATGAGGAGGGAGAATGAGGGGGAGGTGAGAGACAGAGGGATGTGAGTAAGTGGAAGGGTAAGAAGTTGTGGAGCAGAGAAAAAGGGAGTGGAGGAGGGCTGAGGGAGAGGGGATGGGATTGAGAGAGGGTGGGGAGTGACTGAGGGAAGGGGAGGGAGGTGAGAGTGAGGGGAGGGAGTCAGTGGGAGACAGAGGGTGAGTAAGACTGAGTGGAGGGAAGGGAATGAGTGAACGAGGGGAAGGGGGAGTAAGGGAGAAAAAGTGTAGAAGGGTGCTGTGTTCGAAAATGGACTGAAAAAAAAATTTAATGTAGCCCGTTTTAACGGGCTTAACGGCTTGTTAAATATATTCTAGCCATGAGTACCTGTAGGCATTTATCTTCATGGTTTTAAATAAAGTAATCTTTATTTCCTTTGCCAGTCTTGAAGCATGTCTGCCAGCAACTAGAATTTGCAAGTGTAAAGGGTGATCAAACCATGCCATGCCCAGCAAAACATATGGCCCCTCCTGTCTGCTTAAAGGATTTTTGCATCTTTTTTTATTCAATAGATAATGCATCCTAGAAACCTTTGGGATATGAGTTTCAAAGAAAAAAATAATCTGGAAAAAAACAGTTAAAAAAGAAGCCAGCTATGTCATCTAACAACTGCAAGATTACCAAGGTAATAGCTGAAAAATTCTGCACTGTTTTTTTTTTTTTTGTTTTTAAAGGAAATGTTAAATCAGTAATATATTTCTTAGCTGAACAATGACTAATACTCTTTAAATCTCTCGTAAGGGAACAATAAATTCTGGAAAGGCATAGTAAAGTTCTGAAACGTGGTTAAAACAGGTGCTGGTTTTGGTTTGGCTCATCAGCAACTGTACTAGTGTTTGGTTACATCACATGTCAGAAGTCATAAACGTACAAGTTCTCTTTTCTTTTTTTAAACGATCTGACCATGATGTTAAAAGCAGTGAACATCAAACAAATGGAAATGCATACACCAAAAATAGCCCTTTTAACATACTTTTTTGGGATACTTGTTGAAAGTCTTCATGCATGACAAATTCCCACTGCATGACAGTTTACATGTGCCAGAAAATAAATAAATATAACCAGCCTGTGTGGTTCCAAGAACTGACAGTTCCACCTGTGGCTTAAGAACATTAACAAAATGTTCCTCTGGATATTTAATTTTTACAAAAGAAAAAAAAATGGGCCTGGATGTCGGATCTGCAATACCAACACCGCAACAGGTATTGGGAAGTACTCCTTCTCTGAAAGAGTACATGCAAATCACACAGAAATCTTCGATCAGCAAATAAAGCACTCCTAACCATCCCTTCAGTTAAAACAGCAAGACTAACCCAAGTGAGGGAAAGGGCCTTATCATTAGCAGGACCCACAATTTGGAACACAATGCCTCCAGAGATCAGATTACAAAGTGATCTCAAGGCATTTAAGAAAAGTTTAAAAACATGGCTTTTTAAACAGGCATTTTACAAGGAGACAGGAGAATAGAAATTATTCAGGAATAAGCAGTTAAGCACCGACACACAGTACTTAGGACGATACAGTAGAGTAGTCTATGAACCCCACATCACATCTAGCATATTGATAACACTATGTATGATAAATTTACCCGTAAAAGTACTTTCAGTACACTCGGTCATGACCCACTTCTCTAAAAATTATTTTGTCTAATGATATATTGTAACCTAACCTTTGACGGCACCTGTTAGAATGTACTATAGTACACTTTTACCTACATTAAATATGTACCTACATGTAAATCATTGCGATGGTATATAACTTAGCGACGGTATAGAAAAGATTTTAAATAAATAGATAAATAAATGCAAGTTTTATAATTATAGTACATAAAGGCCTGAATTCTCTATAGTGGGAAAAAACTTTTTTGTATGTGTCAGAAAAAAAAGCAAGACTGGAGCTTCTGTTTCTTAGAAAGTAATTTTTTAATATTGTACAAAAGTTAGAAGGAAAATATCTGCACAAGTGACACCAATTTTCAAGTGATCTTATGAGCATAAGTTCACTTTTAAAATTATCCCAACAAAATTACACCCAAACAACTACACCTCCTATGTAGTGCAAACTGGTTGGCCTAATTTATGTGCATATTTTTTAAATGAAAAAGTATGCAGGGAAGTCCCAACCCTGCGCAGACCACTGTCTGGAGACTTACGTGCCATTTCTGCAGTTAGCAACTATTTTACCAGCACAAGACTCTTTGAAAATTACCCTCTATTTATTTATTTATTTATGGGGTTTTTTTATATACCGAGCTTCTTACATTGTATGCAAATCAAATCGGTTTACAGAGAACAAATTAAAACTTGCTTGGTAGCATTACATAAAACAGAGGAACTATTAAATAACAAATAAGAATAAGAGAACATATAAGAACAATAAATACCATGGAATTTGAAGATATTCCTAAATTATACAGATGCCTGGCAAGAGGCTGATGAAGTAACCTTAAATCGTTAACTTACATGTGGATGAATCAAAGTAAACTGTGCTGGGTGCAGGGACAATAGGCAAAGGGAGAACAAGGGGGAAGGAGGGAGGAGAGGGATAAACAGGGGGTCTAGAAAAGGAGGGTTTATTGGGGAGGGAAAGGGGGTGGAGTTTATTGGGGAGGGAAGTTTAAAGCTTTAAGAGGGTGGCGTTTAATGGGGGGGAGGGGGGAGTTATACAATTAGAGCGAAGTAGAAACATAAATACAAGTTATACAATTAGAGCGAAGCAGAACATAATTGTAAGTTGAAAGTGGCTTATGAGTGATCAGGGAAATGCTTGGCTGAAAAGCCAAGTTTTCAGTTTTTTCTTGAAAGACTGGTGGCAGGGGTCTTGTCTGAGGTTTGGTGGAAGAGAGTTCCAAAGAGAAGGACTTGCGGTGGAAAAAGCCCTATTCCTTAGCGGATTTTTGGTTTGGGGGATGAACAGGGTGCCTTGGTAGGCTTTTCTGATTGGTCTTGTTGATTTAATGGTACGTAGCTGTTGGGTAAGATCGATTGGAGCTAAATTGTTTAAAGTATTTATGTATGAGGGTCAGGACTTTGTAGAGGACTCTATTTAATTGGAAGCCAGTGGAGATTGTAAAGGATGGGCGTTATGTGGTCTCTCTTATTAGAGTTGGTCAAGACCCTAGCTGCAGAGTTCTGTAACATCTGAAGAGGCTTAATGGTGGTGGCTGGTAAACCAAGTAGCAACGCGTTACAGTAATCAATTTTGGTGAGGATGATTGACTGCAGGACGAGGCGGAAATCGTGTGCATGTAGTAAGGGTTTTGGCTTTTTCAGAACTTGTAATTTGAAAAAGCATTCTTTAGTTGTGTTGTTTACAAATCTTTTGAGGTTCAGCTGATTGTCCAGAAGCACGCCTAAGTCTCTTACGTAGGATGTATTTTTGAGGTTGTCTAGAATGGTTGTAAGTGGATTGGTAATAGAGATGCTGTCTTTTTGTGGTTGATCATTTATGATGGAGATCTCTCTGTGGATGAAGTTGTCGTCCTGGGAGATGATAAGGTATTCTGTTTTGTCCTTATTGATGACTAAATTGAGTTTGGTGAGAAGCGAGCTAATTTCTTGAAAGCAATATTCCCAGAAGATTAAGGATTTTTGAAGTGATTTCCTAATAGGGGATGAGGATTTGTACATCATTCGCGTATACAAGATGTTTGATATTCAGTTTAGATAGGAGGAAGCAGAGAGGTAGAAGATAAATGTTGAAAAGGGTTGGGGAGAGAGAGGAACCTTGCGGGACTCCCAAGTTTGAACTGATAGCCTGTGATTCTTTGTTGTTGATTTTGACCTTGAATGATCTATTGTTGAGAAATGAACGGAACCAGTCTAGGGCAGTGCTTGAAATACCAATGGCAGCTAGTCGGTCGAGGAGGATTGAGTGATTGACCGTATTGAAGGCCGCAGAAAGGTCGAGGAGAATGAGGAGGTGAGGTTGTCTTTTTTCTGAACTTAAGAAGATTGAGTCCATAAGAGAAATCAGAAGGGATTCTGTGTTTAGAGCTTTTCGAAATCCATATTGAGATGGGGCCAGAATTTTGTGTTCAAGGTACTCTGTGAGCTGTTTATTGACTATTTTTTCCATGATCTTTGAAATGAAGGGTAAGTTGGCAATGGGACGAAAGTTCGCTGGATCCGCTGTAGACAGATTAGGTTTTTTTAGGAGAGGTTTCAAGATGGCTTGTTTGAGAGAGTCGGGAACGTGACCTTGATTTAATGAGCAGTTGATTTCTGCGATGGGTTTCGCTATGGAGTTTGGTATTGAAATGAGAATGTTTGAGGGGATGGTATCTAGAGGGTGCGAAGAGGGTTTGAGTTTCTTAAGAATATTCATAACTTCGAGTGATGAGGTGCTCTCGAAGGAATCGAATGATGAGGTGGTCTCGAAGGATTCTAGCCTGGTGTTCTGCTGAGATATTGTGGTCTGCGAGAGGGGGGTGGTAGCGTTGGAAGTGTGGAACTGTTTGGTGAGCTTGATGATTTTTTCTTCGAAGAAAGATGCGAGTTCATTAGCTTTGGAAAGAGCCTGGTCGTCTGGGATAGATGGAGGAGGGGGTTTGGTGAGAGCGGAGACATATGAAAATAGAGCTTTAGAGTCAAAGATGAAGTGGTGGATTTTTTTTGCGTAGAAGTCTTTCTTTGTTTTAAAGATGGAATTCCTGTACTTATTTGAGTGTGGATTTGTAGATTGCTTGATTCGTGGTAGAGGGATTTCTGCGCCAGATATGTTCTTTGTTTCTGAGTTCTAATTTGATGGCCTTTAGTTCGGGTGTGAACCAAGGTTTTCTGTTGTCTTGGGCCTTGTGAATCACCTTGGTGGTTAGTGGGCATGTTTGGTCTGAGACTTTGTTAGTGATTGCATGCCAAGATGTGATGGCTGAGTTCGCGTTGGAGAGGTTGAGCTGTGGTAGTTCTTTATCAAGAAAATTGGAAATGGTTTCTGCTGAGCATGTTTTCCTGAAGTGAATTGTGGATTTGGGGAAGTATAAAAACCTCTGAGTATAAATACCTTCCATGATTATATTGCTCACAGTCAATCAAGGCCTCAAGGGGTTGAAACCCCCCCCCCCCCCCAAAACACAAATAAGTGAATCATACTTTTATATTTCCAAATGGATATAAATGTGCAATGAGGCAGCCTATAATTCAATATTTAATTATAAGCTTAGACTTATTTATTCTAATTAGTTACATTTTGCAGGTTTTCATCTCTTTGAATGGACTGACATAAGAATTATCTAAAAATGATATTTTCTCCAGGACCCATTGGAAACCCTCATCTCTTCACACCATTATATCCTAGGGCAACAGCAGTTGCTAAAATTGGCAGCAAAGTCTTACAAGTACTTGAAAAAATGAAGGATTTAAATAAATGAAGGTCAAAAGAATTTTCAAGATATGTTTGGTGGTTCATATATTTGCATGTTTGATTGACCTAACTGCCAGGTGAATATATGTCCTGCAATCAAAAAGTAATAACAGTTCTAATTCTTGAAAGTTGCTTCAAACTGCCTACATTCTAATGATTTTGTGCTGCTATTATTACATTTTATGTTAAGAAAAAGCTTCAGTGTCACAATATTCCCTGCAAACATACATTCTGACATGGTCTTTTTCAGAGTTCCTATCAAAGGAAAAGAAAAACCTGTCCCAGGGCTATTTAGGAATGAAGACTATATGGTAAAAATAACAGAAATGGATAATTATTTGACATGCACAGACAAATCTAATGATTTCACAGAGAAGAGCACAAGGGCGTGAGAAAAGAATCCCTAGATCTCAATATAGGGCCCAGAACAGAGTTCCAACAAATTTCTTTCTACATGTTTACAATAAAAAAAAGTTTGTAATATTGATAACAACTTATTTTATCTTTTTCATGCTCATCCTCTGCCCTTCTCATAGTTCAGTTTCCTTTTTGTTATCCAAATGAATGACCACCCATAGTCTTCAACATGGCTAATAACTGTTTTTACATTCCTGTTAGCATATCTTCCCGTTCCCCTCCCCCAACCACCAGCAGACACAACTAATTTGCCTCAAGCTGTCCTTCTGGAGGTTCCTCCTTTTCATATTTTCTCCCTATGTTAAAATCTAGAGAATCTTATTTAAATACTTTCATTTTTCTCCACCCTGATTAAAGATGTCTGAAAATAATCCAGCTCTCTCATATTTCACTTTTTCCAGTTTATAAACTGCCAGTTCATCTGCTCGTTAACTCATCTGGATTACTGTCATCCTCTCGCTCTCCAGCTTCTCCAGTATACCCAAAAAGACATCACCCATCTGATTTACACAGTCATGCTATTCCTCTTTTAAAAGACCATCAAACTAATTCTCAATTCAATGTCACGGTGCAGATTCTCATTCTTACTTTTCTTACCTCGTACAACTTCTCCTTTTGTAACACAAAATTTTTCCATTTTTTCATTACTTTCAACCAACCGATGATCAACCAACTAGGATGATGAGTATTCTCCTCATCCTAGTGTTCCTCCATCCCCAGCAGTCCTTCACCTAGGCAAAGGACTGGTAGAGGTTGAGCATTGGTGGGGGATGGGGAATCGCTGGAGTACAGAAGAAGAACGTAAGGAGAATGGCACCCTCTCTACCCTCCTCCTCCTTTCTGCCCTGGTGATCCGAGTCCTCAATCCCTAGCCCACCTCACCCCTCATGACTCCCCTGGTACAGAATGCTATGCTGGGTCATTCCATCAGAAATTAAGTCCTGGGTAACTGATACAATTTGAAACTTGTGAGGAGCAGTGCCAGAATCAAGGTCAGGACTGAAATCTTGATGACTGGCATTACTACTCAAGTTTCAAACATGTGCTAATTCCATACCCTTTTGTGTCTGTTCTTTGCTCTGAAGTATCTGTTTGATGATCATACCCTCCTTTCCCAGGGAAGAGGAGGAGATGAATTAGGGATCACAGCTCTGTTCCCTGCTCTGTGCCTTCCAAGCTAACCCTCCCTCCCTCCTTCCCTGCAGGCTGCTTGGAGGGCAGGCACTAGAGCATCCCTGTTCTACCTTTTTAAGCCTGAAACGAAATACCGTATAATATACGGTATTTCGTTTCAGGCTTATATACGGCGTATATACTCGTGTATAAGTCGACCTCAAGTATAAGTTGAGGGTATTTTTGGGCCCCCCAAATCAAGATTTATCTGTCACCCATGGATAAATCAAGGTTAAACCCTGGGGCTTATAAAATAGTGAAATCACACACAGAAATAAAACGATAACTTTAAAAAAAAATTGCATTTATTTTTTAAAAGCAGAATAAAGCGTCTCATAAGAAAATGTCCCTGCGTTATGAATCCCTGCCTCCATTCTCATGGCTGTCCCTGCTGTTTGAATCCTTCTCTTTTATTCAAATCCTTCCAAGTCTGATTCCTCATCAATGGAATGTCCAAATAAATCATGGAACTGTTCTTTGGTGATGCCATCAGTGTAAATGCTAGCTTTGCAGTCTCCATCTGTTGAATCATCATCCAATGCTGATTCATCTTTGCCTTCATAGATGGCATCATCTTCTTATCCATTCATAGCATTGCTAATGCCGCATTTCAGGAAAGACTTCTTGACCATTTCTGGTGGAACTGACTCCCAGGCATCCTTTACCCATTTCACTACCAAATCAATGTCTGGTTTCATCAGGTTCCCTCCTTTCGTTAACTTTACTTGACCAGAACACATCCATTGTTGGCCAGCCCCTGTCCCATGGTAGGAGCACTGGATGGCCCGCACCATTTTTAAAGATGGCGCCAGCCGTCCATTACTCCTACCATGTGACAGGGGCCAGCCAATGGCACGGATACCCTGTCACATGGTAAGGGCAAAGGGCCATCGGCGCCATTTTGATTAGTGGCAACCAACGGCCCGAGAGCGGGAGATCGCTCCCGGGACCACCACTGGACCACCAGGTACTTGTAAAAAGTTTGGGGGGGGTCGGGAGAGTGGGGGAAGCTAAGGGATCTGTTTTAAAGGGTTGGGGTGGGTTTAGGGATTGTTTCTGTGTGCCGTTTTTCCCGCCCTCCCCCAAAACGATAAGAGAACCCCACAATTTCGTGGGGTTTTCCTATCAGTTTCGGGGAGCCCCCGATTTCTGACTTTGAAAATATTGTACGATATTTTCAATCATCAGAAAAATGATTCACATCCCTATTGATGTCAGACCTCCCCCATCACTGCTAATATAATCGCCATTTTCTTTGCATTGTCCTTCACATCCTCTGTTATATGTGTGCGGAACATATCACACACCAATAGTGATGGTCGTTTTCTTAGCCCCGCACCTGGTCGCCTACCCTATACATCGCACAGCTACCATTTTGTCACCTCCTCATCCACCCTGTCACATGGTAAGGACAAAGGGCTGCCGGCGCCATTTTGATTACTGGCAGCCGACAGCCTGGGAGCGGGAGATCATGGCCAGGTCCCATGCTGGATCACCAGGGACTTTGGGTGAATCTTGGGGGGGGTTTGGGAGGGCGGGGGGCTGTGCACAACACCATACACTACATTGTGTGTAAGTCGAGCCAGCTTTTTTGTGCTTATTTTCTGGCATAAATTTCTCAACTTATACACCAGTATATACGGTAAGGGAATTCTATTCCAAGCTGTTTCTCCACAAATTACCATATTTTTTTTAGAGGGGGAAAATTAATTAAAAAAAAAAAATGTATGCTAAACCGGCTCTGTTCCCGGGCATCTGTGCGTCTTATGGAGCAAATTAGGGGAGTGCATAAAAAAATTTTTTGTCCCCATTTCGGTTTTGGGTCTGGGGAGGGCCATTTCGGTCCACTCCCCAGATCAGAAAACTTTTATCATTCTCTTTCTATGGGAACACCCCCCCATTCCAACCCCCCACCCTTCTGACTCCCCCAAGACCTGCCAAAAGTCCCTGGTAAAAAAAAAACAGTACAAGGAAAAATCCCTATGACTCCATTTACCACTACCCTTTGTTGCCTCACACTTAACTAGTTTCTAACCCAGTCACTTTAGGCCACTCAATTTATTTATGTCATCTATGTGGAACTGTGTCAAAGGCCTTATTGAAATCCAAGTACATTACACTCTTGTGCTCTCCCCAATCCTTTTTATTTTTATTACATTTCAACATTTCAATACAGAAGCCATAATTTCCATTCATAAACAGCAATAAGAAAAATATAAATAAGAAAAAAATCCTTGTTACTTATAACCAGTCCACAAATATTTGGGGCGGCATCCAAAATACATAAATTTGAAGGAAAGTAAGAAAAATAAAAGGAAACATGGCTAAACCTTACCAATACATTAAAATAGGTTTCAGCAGAGATACTGTAACTATCTTCAGTTGTCTCCGCACCTAGGAAAGGACTATTTGAGATTCAGGGGTATCCAAGATCCACTACTTCAGCGAATGAACCTTGGCTAGCTTAGTGTTCTTTCAGTTTTGGGGTATGATGTATTGTATACTTATGATTTAAATCATGATTTCATTATGATGTATTGTTTTGTAAAAAGTGTTTGTTTAGTCTGAATTACTTGAGAGTTTTCATTATTTATGCTTTAGTCTTATAGTTATTTTGTTTATGGCTTTTTAAATTTACTTTGAATGGTGCTAGTCAAGTAAAGCCTGTATTTTCTATGCAGCATTTTTATGTATGTCACCATGAATCACTGTGGTTAGGTGATCAACAAATGATAAACTAAATAGGTTTTGATCCTCTCTTTTTAATTTAATATTTATTTTCTACCTTTTGCAGTCAGTCAACCACTTCAAAGTGGTGCATTTCACTAGCTGGGGACTGCATTACAAGGCTGCTTCAAAGTGGATTACAATGCGGTAAATCTGGTAAACGTTAGAGGGTTATATTACAGTGAAGTAGTAGATTATAACTAGGTACATTACAATACGGTGAAGTAGATTTAGCTCATGGTCAGAGCATGCCTTTCAGAGTGGTTTTGTCAGAACCACGGAACTTTGTTTGTGGTGTGCTCCATCCTCTTGCCAACTCCTTTCAGTCTGTACATCAGACTGCTGTGAAATACAATCAGAACTGGTTGGGGGTGGTGAAACGCCAAATGTACACAGACAACAGCTTGGCCCTCTGGAAGAAGGATGTCCTGGTGGGCCTAAACAACTGCCTAAGAAATGCGGATGAAACTGAACACATTAAAATTAAATACCTCAAAGACAGAAATTCTATGGTTATGAAAACCATCCCTAAAATGTAGTAACCTCAACTATTACCACAGAGGAAGAAACTGTAGAATTCCAGGATCAGGTAATGATTTTAGGAGTTATAATTATGAAGGCCTCATATTGCAATTGAAGGAAAATCGTGGGGTTTTCCCCCCCAGTTATATCAAATCGCTGCTTATGACCTCGGGCAAGTCACTTTACCCTCCATTGCTTCAGGAACAAACTTAGGGGTAGATTCATTAAAGTAAAGGTATAATGTGCAAAAAACAGGATTTGTCACTGTATATCACATGATATACCTATGGCGCGTGATATTTTAGCTAATAATTCTGCCCACTATTGAAAGGAGCTGTTTCGCAAGCAAAACAGCTAATGCATAGAAAATCATATGCAAATAAACTAACGCAGCTTGCTTAAAAAAAAACAAACAAACAAGCTGTTATTCTAATGCAGTCTCAGAAGTTGCAGCTAACTGATTTCAGGGGCATCAGGACACTACCATGCATGCTGTCCCCGGGATGCTTCTTAAACATTCCTCCCCCCAACGTGGCAAACCATCCTGGGGGTTTCTAGAGGCAGCACAACAGTATGAGACTGTAAAAAAAAATAGAAAAATATTATTCGCACGACGCCCTACCCTGCAACCCAAACCCTTAACCCCTCCCCCCCCCCCAAAAAAAAATTCCTCCTGGGTTCTAAACCACTCCCTCCGGTTCCAACCCACACCTTCCCCCCGCCCCCTTCTATGAAAGAAGTCCCTGGTAGTCCAGTGGCCCACCCCCCCACCCATAGAAGAAATTCCTGGTGTCTAGTGAGGTCCAGAGTGCCAGCAGGCTCGTGATAGGGGCAAAGGCCAGTCAGTGCCATCTGGAAAGATGGTGTCAACTGGTCTGGAGCTACAGAGCACTCCGGGCCCCCCTAGACTTCAGCGATTTCATCTAACGGTATGGGGAGGTCTGAGGGGGTGGGTCACTAGACCACCGAGGGTAGGTATTTTCTTCAAAGGGGAAAGATTTGGGCAGGAAGTGGGGGCATCTCTGAGCGATTTTACAGTATTTTAACTTAAAAAAAAAATTAAGGCTGTGCCACCTTGACAGTCAGCAGTCTAATCAGACCGGGGGGGGGGGGGGGGCATTTTGGGCCATAAGGCTCTTTAACATGATGGGGGTCCCAGGTGAAGTGGCCTGCCATCGCATATTGTTTCATTTCAGAGTGATATTTTTTAATCGATTAAACTTACTGCTGTGAAACCACCATGATATTTTACCAGGGAGATAACGTAATTCACTGTGAAGTTCCAAAAGGAGGAACATAAATAAAAATAAAGTCAATTAACTAAGGCAACTGAGATCTTTTTGAATCAAAAAAATATATAGCTTCACTAATGCACACACTAATAACTAGTAGGCTAGACCACTGTATTTCCCTCACGATAGCGGCACTAGTTTTCTAGTTAGTGCTGTGCTTGGCGTGCGCACTACACTGCTGCCACTGGAAACCTATGGGCTGCTTAACGAAGCTATGCTGGTGTTACACAGGACTTCCCTGGGCACAGTCAATGGAGCTTCCTGCCTGCTCCCTAACCTCTCCTCCACCAGAAACCAAAGGAGTAAGCGAAGAGGGAGGATGGAGGATGGACATAATGGTTATCAGAAAGGGAGAGAACAATTAAGGACTGGGAGGAGACTATGAGCAGAAAAGAAGACAAGGAAGGGGAATGGCTAGTGAATAAGATGGGGGGAAGGATTTGGAGGGTATAAGTAGAGATGGAGAGGAAATAACTTTTCTCCTGTCTTTAATCTTATGAGGTGATCACAGATTGGCGAGAGTCTGAAGTGGAGAAGAGAGAAAGAGAAGGAAGGTGAACTTCCAATTTCAGAAAGAACTGGAGAGAGAAAGAAGAAAGCCTGAGAAAAGCATGAGGAGAAAAAGCACTCAAGCAAGGCACAAAAAAAAAGTGTGTTCATTATATATAAAGAAAATACAATGAATAGCAAAATAGTAAACACCAGCAGTGTAGGATGCCTCAAGGACAGCTTGGAGTGAATAAAGTACCATGAAAGGAAGGAGAATCAGACACACTGGGAAGACTTGTTTCCTGCAGATTTTTCAGGATTGTTATAGATCCCCAATACACCCCTGGCTCCCTGGTATAATTTGATCCTAGGATGCTATAAAGAGTGGAAAATGAAAAATTCCTGCCCAACAGCAAAAATCTCAAATACATTAAATAGTTTTATATACACAGTTCTTATGTGGGTGCATTATGTTGCTATCCTGATGCTGTATTATAGATTGCATGTGCACCTTATTTCATGTATTTATTTATTTAGATTTATATTCTGCTTTTTGCACTTTTTTTCAGCGCTTCAAAGTGGATTACATTCAGGTACTGTAGGTATTTCCCTATCCCCTGAGGGCTTACAATCTAAGTTTGTACCTGAGGCACTGGAGGGTAAAGTGACTTGCCCAAGGTCACAAGGAGCGACAGCGGGACTCGAACCCCGGTCTCCTAGTTCATAGCCCACTGTAGTTCAGGGGAAGCTATGCTTTCTGGGAGCTGTGATTCACTTTGTGAGAACCCCCCGCCCACCCCCACCCCTCCATTTTCAGTCAGCAACTTTCAGCTAAGCATGCATCTTCTTGTCACCTCTGTTAATGAGCACACACAGAAAAGAACATTGCTTTTGTGCCTGGCTTAGCCGAGTATTCGGAGAAGACCTTAATTCACCTGCGAGACAGTTCAGAAACTTTCTTCCAGTTGTTCTTGCTTCCAGTAAGTTCAACGTTTGCAGTTTGCATTTCCAATATGTTTGAGGTTTAAGAATCGGCATGACTTTGTGCATGAAGTTAAATGACAATTTGGCTTTTTGTACAGTTATATGCAGCAAGAACAGGATAGAAACATAGAAATTGACGGCAGAAAAAGACCAGATGGCCTTTTCAGTTTGCCCCACAATCTTATTTGAAATTGGATTCAAAGGCCTTTAATCTGGGCCCTTTCTTTGCCATTATGTTACATCTTCAATTTAAATTTTTGTTAAAATTTTTTTTTTTTTTTTTTTACTGCTTCCCCCCCCCCCCCCCCCCCCCATGTCTCTTAGTTTTAGCTCCTCAGGAATCCACAGAGTCGATCCCACTCCCTTTCTGAAGTCCTTACTGATTTCTTCCTTACTGTTGTTACTGCTAATCCCCATGACTCTTGGATCTAGCACCTTAGGGATCCATGAAGTCTATCCCAGGCCTTTCTGAAGTCCTTTACTGTCTTCATTCTCACCATTTGCTCAGGAAGGGCCATTCCAGGCATCCACCACCCCCTCCGTGAAGAAATTTCCTGACATTCAATTTGAGTTTTCCTCCCAGGAGTTTCATATCGTGAACCGTTATCTCTATATCTTTGAAGTGGAAGAGGTTTGATTTTAATTGTGGATCGTTTATACCTTTCATGTATCTGAAGGTCTGTATCATGTCCCCTCTGCGTCTCCTCTCTTCCAGAGTACACATATTTAGGGCCTTCAACCTATCCTCATAGGTTCTATAATGGAAGCCTTCTACCATTCTGGTCACCTTTCTCTGAACCATCTCCCCCTCCTATCTCTGTCCCCCTCGAGATATGGACTCCAGAACTGAACACAGTACTCCAAGGTTGGGCCTCATCAAGGACCTGTATAAGTGAATTAACACTTCTTTTTTTCCTGCTAGATATTCCTGTTTCTATGCAGCCCAACATTCGTCTGGCTTTAGCTATCAACTTGTAACACTGTTTTCACATTTTCAGATCACTAGACACTGACAGCCAAGGTCCCTCTCTTCCTCCATACTCATCAGCACTTCACCCCCGAGCACATACAGTGCACCCCAGGTGCACGACCCTGCATGTCTTTGCACTGAATCTCAGCTGCCATGTTTCGGACCGCTCCTCGAGCTTTCTTAAATCACTTCTCATTCTCTTCACCCCTTCTGGAGTGTCCACCTTGTTACAGATTTTAGTATCATCCGCAAATAGGCAGATTTGACCCTTTATCCTTTTTGCTATATCGCTCGCAAAGATATTAAACAGCACAGGTCCCAACACTGATCCCTGCAGCACACCGCTTAACACCTTTCTCTCTTCAGAGTGGGCTCCATTCACCATCTGTCTTCTATCCATCAACTAGTTTGTAATTCACATCACCATCTTGTCACTCAGCCCTAAACTTCTCATTTGATTTATATATCTTCTGTGTGGGACCGTATCAAAGATTTTGATAAAGTCCAAGTAGGTGAAGTCCAGCACCCTTCCCTGGTTCAATTCTTTAGTCACACAATCAAAGAAGTCTATCAAATTTGTCAGACAGGACCTCCCTCTAGTGAATCCATGTTGTCACAGATCAAACAACTCCCTGGATTCTAGATAGTTTACTATCCTTTCCTTCAATAGCTTCTCATTAACTTGCCCACCACCAAGGTGAGGCTAACCAGCCTGTAGTTTCCAGCCACCTCTCTGCTTCCACACTTGTGTAGCACTACCACCACCACTCTTCTCCAGTCATCTGGCACCACACCCATATCCAGTGATCTATTTAACAGGACACTTAGCGGACTCGCCAGCAAATCTTTGAGCTCTTTCAGCACCATGGGGTGAATTTCATCTGGCCCCATAGCTTTGTCCACTTTTATTTTTCGTAGCTCCTACCATACAATTTCTTCTGTAAATGGCTTGTCATCTATTACACTTCCATCCACAGTCTTATTAACCAGCGGTGGTCCCTCTCCTGGATTTTCTATAGTGAACTTTGAACTGAAGTATTTGTTTAATATTTGTGCCATTTCACTGTCCTTCTCCACATACTGATCTGTGTCATCTCTTAATCTCAGAATCCCTCTCTGGACTTTTCTCTTTTCACTGATGGATCTGAAAAAGTGTTTTGTTTCCTTGTTTAACCTCTGCCAATTCTTTCCTCCACCTGACTTGTTGCTTTCCTAATTTTTTTTTTGTTTCTCTTAGTTTCTTCAGATATTCTACCCTGTGTTTTTCAATTTGGGAACTCTTGGATTTCTTGAACGCCATTCTTTTTGTTTTTATAGTAACAGCCACTTCCTTTGTGTACCAGATTATTTTTTTCTTTCTTTTACTTGCTTGTTTAACAAAGATTTGTTTCATTTTTTATTAAGCCTTTGAGTTTGGTCCACTGTTGCTCTCTTAACATAATGTATTCTACAGTGAGCCTTAAGCCATGACTACCAGTGCCGTGCATTGGTTCAACAATATGAATAAAAGCTGTAATCTTTGAAATATGTGATGGTAAATTAAAAATATACCAAATTATCCAAAAGCCAAACCTCTAAAAGCCGTTCACCTTTCATTACTAAAACAAATTCTACATGAATCATTGGATAGTATCATTAAAAGACTACTTATTTTTATTAGCTGTCTATACATTGTCAAAATATACTTTACACAGTGAGTTTAGTACGTTATAAATACTGAGTTTTAACTATTGCATTGAGGCACTTTCCCATGGAATGCTCCTCATATTCTGATGCCATGAAAAAGCAATGGCTGTTATGTTATTGTCTAAACAAGAATTTAACTCCAGACACCACACAGTACAATTGTTTTAAACAAATGCCAAAAAGGCTCAAAGTTTACCCTTTCACTTGTATCTGCTTTGGTTTTCCCTCTGCCGCTTAATTACTATCCTGCTTATAAAATATTTCAACTAAGTGATATAAAACAGCTCCTGATGTGCACACCAACAGATGTTTTAATTCTGGAAAACCACAATATACACTCACATTTTCTAGGGAAGGAGATGGAGGAAAGAACGAGGAAAGAAATGCCACAGGCAATTTCAACTTTCCACTAAACCCACCCATGTCTGCTCCTCCCCTCCCCCAACCAAAAAAAATGAGCTGCTTAAGAGTCATTAATCTCCATAGAAGAGCCAAAATGGGCACAAAAGCTAATTAATGAAAAAATATTATATCCCATTATCATCCATTCTAGGCAGGCAAGAATAAGAATATTCATAATATAAAACAGGTAGTAAGACATAATAGTTAACAGTACAAATATTACTGTGAGGGAGTAATGTTGTTTATATCAAACCAACCTTAAATGACAAGCCACTGCTATATCTAGCCTGGTCCTCCTTAAGGATCAGCCCCGCAAGGGATTCTGAGTGAAGCGAGGCTCCCCTCACCATACCATAAGGAGTCAGGGCCCAGAAGGGTTAGATGTGAACCCCAGGGAACAGGCAGGAAGCCACTCTGAGAAATCCTGCTTTGTGTGATGTCTCTGTGCTACCTGAACTTTAAGGTGAGCTGCTACATTTGTTTAGCTTAGCTTTTTTTTCATTGTAATTCAATTGCACAAAGGAAACAGGCAAAGTTTGCCTCATTTCTTCTGGCTGTTTCCAAGCCACTACTGCCCAAGTTACCACAATTATAATATACACATAAATGGCACTTGTAAAGAAAACAACAAACAAACAAACAAAAAAAACCCCCACCCACATTATAACATGGAAAACCATACTACTAGCAAAACCCAAAACTCGAACAAAATAATCAGCCATTAAGACAGTCGTCATGCCTCCATAACTGGGATAATGCCCCATCCTTCAAATTTAATAGCTCAAAAGCCTGAGGGGAAAAAAAAAAGACACCTTTAGTTGCTTTCTGAACTCATGATAGAAGTTTAATCTGAGATCTTCAGAAAGTGAGTTGCAGAGACAGGGACGAACAACTGGTCACAGGACTCATATCTAATTTGTTTAGTTGAAGGAACATCTAAACAGGGGCAGCTGAAGGCTGATCAAATTTGCAGATGACACAAAATTATTCAGATGTTAAATTACAAGTGGATTATGATAAATTGCAGGAGAACCTTACGAGACTGAAAGATTGGATGTCCATATGGCAGATGAAATATAATGAGGACAAGTGCAAAGTGATGCATATAGGGAAAAATAACCCATGCAACATTGTGAACCCATGCACATGCAACATTGTTACACTAGGGAAAAGGAGGATTAAGAAGTGGGAGAAGTAGGGCAGGTCTCGGGGTAAGCTTGCTTGAACAGCCACGTTTTGAGTTTTTCTTTAAATTTCTTTGGACAGTGCTCTAGGCGTAAATTGGTAGGCATGGAATTCCATTGGTAGGCGTACATTGGTAGGCATGGAATTCAATGCTGAAGTCCTAGAAGGCACCCATCCCACAGACAAGGCCTCAGAGTGCAAAGGACTTGTCTTCTGGGGCCTGGGGCCTGGAACCCAAGGAACTCCTGCATTTCAGGGAAGCTTCCTCCCCCAGTGAGCTGGCGATCTCCATCTGTACAGCCACCATATATGCAGATTCCTCTTTCAGGAACTGGCATTAGCACAAGTGCTGGGCAGCTGATTAGACTTTGATCTGAATCTGTTCCGATGAGGGAGCACAAAAGATTTCACATCGCCTTCTTTAAGCCCTGCTAGATCTCTGTCCAGTTCCTCCTCAAACTGCTGACATGAACACCTACTCAGAGGCAGAAGGTATGGAAATCTTCCAAGAAATCCATAGGTGTATCAATTGCTGACATCTGGAGCCTCAAACTAGTCTGGTTCCCGGGATTATTGCAAGGATGGTTTCTCCTTGTCCATGGGACTATTTTGGGGGATTCAGAGCCAGAGAGAATATTTGCCCACTCTCAGCATTGTGCACTGCTGAAATCGAAAAAGCAGAACCCATTGCCTTCTTTGAATGGGAGGAGGCATGTGATGGTCTGTCTTCCTGACTGTTACCGATGCCCACTGTCATGGAATACGAAGCTCCCAGGTCCATCGATGTCATAAAAACATAAGGCTTCCCATACTGGGTCAGACCAAAGGTCCATCAAACCCAGTATCCTATCTCTGTCTCCAACAGTGGCCAATCCAGGTCTCAAGTACCTAGCAGGATCCCAAAAGGTCAACAGATTACATCAGTGGTTCTCAACCTTTTTTCGGTCGGGACACACCTCACAGATGGTTCTCACATGCGTGACACTGAACATGTGACCATCACGAGGCTAAATGTAAACAAATGCTCTGCATTCCACAGGAATCCCCTTGACCCCCAACAATGAGTCAGAGCAAAACTAGGACATTCCCCGTTCAATTTACCATTAAAAAAAAAAAAAGATATTTCTGGTGACATCTCAATAACAGCAACATAAATACTCTCTCCTACCAGGTGCAATAAACCTCCTTATGAAAAAACAGTAATTTACCACCAATACATGTTCTATTGAGAAAACACAACAAATAATATTGATACAAATGCCTACATGCTAGTAAAATACTTCACCTGTCACGCACATAGAATCAACCTTCAGCAAGTACAGAAAGACCACAAATTACAAATATGGAAACAAACTGGAATGGAAACCCAAAAAAGCCACTCTGCATTCTGTGCAAAACAAAAATATAGCACCTATCAGACTTCCAGGATCTGAAATAATGTACACAAACTAATGTGCACAAAGTTATACCTGCATTATGGAACTCAAACAGTAACAGCCTACCTATGAAAAGGCAGAACTGCAAAAATTACACCAGGCCCTAAACACCAATACACCTCCTATTAGGAAAACAGAACAAGCCAAGCTGGTATAGATCCCTACCAAGAAACTATAAGTTCACAGAACACCCTTAGCTGGGTCACACACGCAGAACACAGACAGACCTTCACCAAATACAGAATAAAGTGACCATAAAGTTAATGTTTTTGTTTTTGCGTTGTTTTACTGCATACAGAGTTTGGCTTCTTGCTGTTTCCAGTTCAGTTTTTGTCTCCACATTTCTATTTATCAATTCCCCGAGAAATATAAAAATCTAAAACTAGAATATAATAAATGTTTCAAAACAACTGATAAATGGAACATCCAATCATTAAAAATTTTCAAAATTATTAAAAATTCTCCAAACACCAATAAACTATTTCTAACAGCAGACACATCACATAATACAAAATGGCAGTCAATCAAGAAAGAAACTTAAAAAGCCACCTTTACTTACCCTCTCCAGTAACTCTTGTACTCCTTTCCATTGTAGGCCAATAGAACATGCCAGAAGCAGCAAGGGCTGCTGAAGCTCTGTCCTCACGTTCTTCTTCCTTAGGGCCCATGACTAGTCTATCTCACACACACACCAGTCACCTGCCTGACACCAATTTCTCTTGCTCACACACACACACACCAGTCACCTGCCTGACCAATCTCTCAAGCTCACACACACACACACACACACACCAGTCACCTGCCTGACCAATCTCTCACATACACACCAGTCACCTGCCTGACCAATCTCTCACACACATACCACTGACTTTCCTGTGCTCTCACACATTTCTCTTACTTACACACACATTCTCTCATACACTTACACACATGCTGCATCACTCTCTGTCTCACTCACCCCCACTCACAGCACACATAGCAGCTAAAGTACAAGGTAGCCGGTATGCTGCTATTACAAGCAGAGTCCTGACAGGCTGGAAACTGCAGCAGGAGCGATCTCCCCAGCCCCACAGCGCTAAGAAGGCAGCACTCAGCCATTTGCTTGTACTGCGATCGATCGCGGCACAGAGCAAACAGCTGAGATTGTAATTTTAGTCTTTTTTCCCCACCCCAGCCTTTTTTTTTTTTGCAGTTTGATTATTATAGTTTTATATTTTCTTGCAGGTGTTACGCTGGCCAGAGAAGGGGAGCTCGGAGCCGGGGGGGTGGGGGGGGGGGGCAGGGGCGCCGTGCTCCTTCTACAGAAGCAGCATGCAGGCATGGCCTTTTCTTCTTCCCACGTGCCCGGTAGACATCACTTCCTCTTCCGGGCCATAGGGGCAGGAAGAAGAAACTGTCACGTTCCTATTGCCAGCTTCCACAAAACACTGCTGCCGTTCCCCTCGGGGCTTGTAGGTGCTAATAGTCCAGGCAGGAACGGCAGCAGTGTTCATCTTGCTGAGGTGAAAGGGAGGGGAAGAGCAGCAGGTACGCGACATACCGGTTGAGAACTGCTGGATTACACGTTGCTTATCCCAAAGATAAGCAGTGGATTTCCCCAAGTCCCCCTAAATAATTTAAGGACTTTTCGTCCAGAAACTTTTCAAAACTTTTTTTTATACCTTGAATAAAAAAAAATATTTCCTCTTAAATGCATCTCCTAGTAAATTCATTGAATGTCCCCTAGTCTTTGTATTTTTAGAACGAGTAAATAATTGTTTACCTGTTCCACTCCACTCATTATATAGACCTCCAAGATGAAGAAACCTAATTCTTTAGCTTTTCTTCATAAGGGAATTGCTCCATCCTTTTATCATTTTGGTTGCCTTTCTCTGCATAACTCCACTATAACTTTTTTCAGATGCAGTGACCAGAACAGTACAAAATACTCAGGTGCGTTCACACCATGAAGAGATATAGAGGCATTATGATTTTCTCTGTTTTACTTTCCATTTCTTTCCTAATAATGCTTAGCATTCTACTTGATTTGTTTACTGCTGTACACTGAGCAGAAGATATCAACGATGATGCCTAGATCCTTTTCCTGAATGTTGACTCATGGTGACTAATGTGGAACCTTGCATTGTATACCAATAATTTAGGTTATACTTTCTTAAGTGCATCACTTTGCACTTGTCCACATTAAATGTCATTTGCCATTTACATGCACAGTCTCTCAGTTTTGCAAGGTCATTTTACAATTTCTCACAATTTTCTTGTGATTTAACAATTTAACAATTTTGTATCAGCAGCAAATCTGATGTCACTCATTTCCATTTCCAGGTCATTTATAAACAGTTAAAAAGCAGGGGTCCCAGAACAGATCCATTATTCAACTTTCTCAATTGAGAAAATTTACCATTTAGACCTACTCTGTTTTCTTTTATCCAGTTCCCAATCCACAATAGGACACTGCCCCTATCCCATGACTTTTTAATTTCCTCTGTCATGAGGGACCTTGTCAAATGCTTTCTAGAAATCCAAATACACTTTATCAACTGGCTCACATTTAATACACTTTATCAACTGGCTCACATTTAATAACTAAATCTATTCTGGCTTTGTCCCATTAAACTATGCCCTCTGGGGATAGGAAAATATCTATAGTATCTGAATGTAATCCGCTTTGAGATGTCGAAAAACAATATAAAAATCAGATATATAAATCAAATATTCAGTAATTTTGTTCTTTACAATAGACTCTACAGACCAGGGAGTTTGACATCAGTGCCATGTAAAATGGTAGTTTCCTGGATCAACTCTTGATCCCTTTTTGAAAATTGACTTTACACTGGCAACCCTCCAATGTTCAGGTACCATAGACACTTAATGAAATTTACAAATTACCAAAAGCAGTTCTGCAATTTCATTTTTCTTTACCATCATGTCCATGAGATTTGCTACTCTTTAGTTGGTTAATTTGCCCTAGTACATCTTCCAAGCTCACTGAGATTTGTTTCAGTTCCTCTGAATCATCACCTTTAAATATCACTTCTGGCATGAGTATCTGCCTTATATCTTCCCTAGTGAACACCAAAGCAAAGAATTTTTAGTCTCTCTGTTATGTCCCTGTCATCCCTAAGAACACCTTTTACCCCTTGATAATCTAATGGTCCATCTAGCTCCCTCACAGGCTTTTTACTTCAAATGTACCTGAAAAAGATTTTATTATGAGTTTTTGCTTCTTTTCAAACTCTTTTTTGCATTCCTTATCAATGCTTTGCATTTAACTTGCCAGTGGTTATGCTGTTTCCAGTTTTTTTCATTTGGATCCCTTTTCTATTTCTGGAAAGTTGTTTTTTTAAGCTATTATAGCCTCTCTCACCTCACCTTTTAACCATGCCGGTAGTCATTTAGCCTTCCTTTCACCTTTTTCTATTGCATGGAATACATCTGGCCTGGGCTTCCAAGATGGTATTTTTAAACAAGGTCCTGATGGTGATGGGACAGGGAGACTTTTGAAGGTAGAGGAAAAGATAGATTGTACAAAAAACAGGCAGATCCTGGAGGAAAATCTATTCCAGTCTGCCAAAGACCTGGGACAGGAAAGCAAAAGCAGCAATGGAAACGGCAAAGCAAGCCAGTTCTTAAATGTTCCAGAGTTGAACCAAATAGAAAACCTATGGCAAGACTTGAAAACTGCAGTCTACAAGCAATCCCTAATCAGTCGAAAGACCTTGAGATCTTCTGCGAAGAATGCACAAAATGTGCACTATCCCACTGTGCAAAGTTGGTAGACAATTAACCTAAAAGACTCATGAATTTATTGCTGCAAAAAGTGCTTCCATGAAGTATTCAATCAAGGAGTATTAATATTTATACAATCAAGGCTGTTTTTTTAATTCTTAATTGCTTTGGAAATAATTCTATAATTATTCTTTAATTAGAGTATAGAGTTTGATGTGTAGATCGGTGTGCCGATCAGGGTTTCTAGAGACTTTGGCGGGGGGTTTCCGTGGTGGGGCTCCGCCTGGTGACGTGACCCATATGTGAGGACTACATCCTGCTGTCCTGGGAGAACACCTGTTACAGGTAAGCAACTCTGCTTTTTAGAAACCAACTTACTCAGTGGAATCTAAATGTAGTTCTTTCTTCCTTTGAACCCTTAGCAACCATGGAATCTCATTTTTTTTCATGGATAGTGTTTTTGATAGCAGTGACTTCAGAATGCAGAGTAAGCGAGCTCCAAGTCTTAGTAATACATACACCCTATACACAAATTTTCAATCGAGTAATGCTAAGAACCCATCCAAAGATTTTCCCTAAGGTGGTTTCCCACTTTCGTATGAATTAGTCCATGGTTTTACCAAAACTTAATTCTAAGAAAGGTGAACAAGCACTTTAATCTGTGGACTGCAGAAGAGCTTTACTGTTCTACTTGGGAAAAGTCTAAACCTTACAGGAGATTTTATTTATTTATTTAATGTCAACTGTTTTTCTCTTACAGCCCAAAGAACCAAGGATTACTTGGTTCTTTGGGCTGTAAGAAAAACTCTCTGCATGGATATCAGAATACATTTTGTATTGCTATGCTAAATCTGGATAACTTCATAGCCAGGTTAAAGCTCATCAACAAAGGATGTGGTTAGTGCAGTTAGTGTAGCTGGGTTCAAAAAAGGTTTGGATAAGTTCTTGGAGGAGAAGTCCATTAACGGCTATTAATAAAGCTTACTTAGGGAATAGCCACTGCTATTAATTGCATCAGTAGCATGGGATCTTCTTGGTGTTTGGGTAATTGCCAGGTTCTTGTGGCCTGGTTTGGCCTCTGTTGGAAACAGGATGCTGGGCTTGATGGACCCTTGGTCTGACCTAGCATGGCAATTTCTTATGTTCTGATACATTTTGATTTGTATTTTTTAGACCACAGAATGAGAAAAATGTACAAAGGAGTAAAAGACTTTTACAAGGTGCTGTATGTGCTCTCTGCAACCAAACCTTTTGCAGTCCTCACAACATCTTTGTGATCTGCGGTCTGCTGATCTGGGACAAACCAATGTGCCAATTTTCTTCAATAAGTGCAGGGGTGAATACAGGGATTTTGTAGTGCAATTCTTATCAGCCTGACCAGATTATCAGTATTTTGTATTCTTCTTCTGATTAATCCGTTCATCAACAACTCTCTCGGCTAAGTAAGAAATAGGTGTCATCTTTTTCAAGGTAAAATGCTGTCCCAAGCGGGATGATTTCTCATCCAAACAAAGCTGACAATTGCATCATCAATGAAATTGAAAAAAACACCATCATTGGTCACCTGATATTTGGCATTTGCAAATAGTTGTGATTCAGATTGATCACCCCAACTTTGTTTCTGCTCTGATCTATAAGTGGTTTTCTTTCCTTTCCAATTAATGCCATGTCAAAGTGTATTGCTGACAGCAATAGTACTGCTTTAGACCTCCTGGGGACATATGAAACTAAAGTGCAATCCTCATCAAAATCAAAGATGGATAAGAATTTCTCTCCTTTTAGATCAGGTTGTATTTCATTTGGAATGTCAGTCTTGTTTCTCTTATTTATTTAAAATTCTTATATGCCGCACCCTCCAAAATTCGAAGTGGTTTACAGTAAGAACATACATAAAATTACGATCGCATAAAAACAATACAATAAAAAAATATAACATGATATAGAATAAGTTTTAAAAAAAGGAAAAGAATAAAATATTCTTAGAAAGGAAGAAAAGTAGAAAAGGAAGGAAAAAAGGAAAAGAAGAAACGCGAGAAGAAATAATAGGGAATCAAAAAGGAGAATGAGTTGGACCAAAGTTATTCTGGGGAAGCACATGTAAATATATGGGTTTCTAGAGCCTTTCTAAATTCTTTGGGATCTGCACAGGGTGGGAGTTCCAGGTAGCAGGGCCTGCTATGGAAAAAGATCTTTCACAGGTGATTACTAATCTAGTGGATTTTGGAGAGGGTATTTGTAGGAGCATTTGGTTCTGGGACTGTAAGAACCGAGCAGCAGTGTATAAATGCAAGGTGGAAGATAACCAAACGTTTTTGTTATGGATTAAATTGTGAATAATAGTAAGCAGTTTGTAATGAATACGCCAGGTGATGGGTAACCAGTGAAGATTGTACAATACAGGAGTGAAGTGATCTGAGAGTTTAATCCCGGAGAGAAGACGAGCGGCAGAATTTTGAACCAGTTGTAGTGGAGGTAAAGATGTAATTGGAAGACCGATATAGAAAGAATTACAATAATCAAGACCGGTTAGAACAAGAGATTGAAGAACAGTGCGAAAAGCATCATATTCTAGTAAGGGCTTAATATGTTTTAGGAGGCAGGTCTTTTAAAAAGAGGATTTGACTACTGTTTGGATGTGCGATTGCATATTGAATTGAGGATCGAAACAAACACCAAGATTACAGGCTTTGTTGGTAATATTGATATTGATGTTATCTACAGTAATATTACTGGGAATGTTGGTAAATGAAGGATTTCCTAGGACCATGATTTCTGTTTTGGAAAGATTTAAACTAACTTTATGATGAAATAACCAGGTTTTTATGTATGATAAACATAATGAAGAGCTGTTCGGTTGAAAACCAGTCGTGATGTGTGGAAAAGAAAAACTGTATGTTATCTGCATATAAATGGTAAGAAACACCTAGAGTGGATAGTACTTTAGATAGAGAAGAAAGGTAGATACTAAACAAGATTACTGAGAGTGCCGATCCTTGTGGGACACCAGCTTTTAATGTAAACCAGGATAAAGGGGTATTATTGACTATGACAGCTTGAGTTCTACTGAGAAGAAATGAACTGAACCATTGGAGAACAGTACTGGTTAATCCAATGTTGGAGAGACGGGAGAGAAGTATGTCATGATTAATGGTGCAAACGCGGCTGAAAGATCTAAAAAGTTGTAAATATAGGAAGTTTCAGAATCAAATCCACTGTGTAGAATATCAGACATGAGGAGGAGGAAAGTTTCAGTACTATGATGAGGTCTAAATCCAAACTGGTATTCATCTAATAAGAAATGTTGGTCAAGGTATTCGGAAAGTTGTTTTAAAACTGCAGATTCAATGATTTTGGCAATGAATGGGAGTGAAGAGATCAGACGAAAATTGGTAAATTCTGGTGTTATAGTGATCTAATTTTTGGGGATTGGAGAAATCACAGCCTGTTTCAAAGAGCTAGGGAACGAGCTGGCAGTTAAGGAGAAATTGACAATATTAGCAATAGGAAGTGAGATTTCTTCTTTGATGACTTTAAAGAAGGGTGGTGGAGCAAGGGGAAAGAGGGCGGGTAGAAGGGTTCATTTTTTAAATAATCTGAATTATCTCAGTGCTGGCACCATTTCAAAAAAGTTTCCCATTGTTGAGATGGTATTGAGTCTTGATATGAAGGTAACGTATTAGGAAATGTTTTAATAATCGAGTCAATTTTATTTTGAAAGAAAATTTTAAATGAGTCAAAAGCTACGGTTTAGGAGAGGTTTTGGGTATTGACAGTTTGGATTCAATTGTTTGGTTAGCTTTTTGACAGTATTAAACAAAATCTTGGGGTTGTTATTGGCCTGAAAGATTTGTCTGGATTAGTAAGTTGTTTTTTTTGCTGCATTAACTGAAGTGCAGAAATTAGATAGTTCAGTTAGATAGGAAGTCAAATTATTTGTGGATTTGTTTCTCCATTTGGTTTCTAGTCTGTGGAGATTTCTTTTTAACAAGAGTAAAGATTGAGAGAACCAAGAGGCATATGAAGATCTAAAATGGGAGGATTTGGAAACAGGGACTGGATTGCACAGTTAAGTCATGTTTTCAGTTAGCAATTTTTCTGCTACATCTGTATTGGTCAAAAGGTTATCATCTACAACATTTCTTCCTGATTTGTAATAGGGCCAAACAAACTTTTACACAACATAGCTACTTGTTTGTGATGTTCTTCTCCAGCTTTTTTGCCCAAGTAGATATCTCCATTCAAGGTGTACAATGTTGCCACATTATAATTCCACCAAATCTTGATGCCACGTTTGAGGGTTTGCTGGGCATATATACTGTCTAAAGGGACAGCAACCCCTGAAAGCTACTAGCTCTTCACCCACAATCAGATATCTCCCTGGCACATAGCTTTTTTGAAGTTCCACCACAAACTGTGTCCACGCATCACAAAAAGCAGACAAGATCTCTTCTCCCAAATACAACTTTACTAAAATCTTTCTGCAATATTTGATTGAATCTTTCCAGACTTGTATCACAAAAACAAGGACACCTGTGTGTAAAAACTACAACTATGTCAGGATTTGTTGCCTCCATTGAACAAGCCATTCAAAATGAGGAAGCCTATGTATGCTTTCAGGTCAGTTTCATCCATCTACTTCCAGGTTTTTGTGTTGTCAGGATGACAACTGGTTCCACTCCCTGAACGTATGCTCTGCCTCCCCATTTTTCATCTCTCAATTGTTAACAAAATACTGCCAGAAACAAATACACAAACATTTTTGAAACACTATCTAACCGGGTTGCTCATGTTGGCCCATGTCACTCAAGACAATGTCTTTGGCTGCCATTTTGCCACAAACAGCCATTTCTGCTTCTCATGGTGGCAATATGTGAGATATTCTTAAGGGTGGCTGTGGTTCCCTGTACTGTGAATCCCTAGGTCTGCCTCCATCATGCCAGCCATGGAATGCTGCCTCCCCATCAATGCTAGAACTTTCATTGAAAATGTGTTCTTCAGATTTAGAGCAGTCATCACCCCTGGAAGAAAGTCAGGATCATCATCCCTGGAATATCCCTCAAATAATGATTCACTGCTATCATTTGTGTAAAACAGTAGATCTTCAAATATGCTTTTGTGGATTGCAAGCTGGTTAAAAAAGCCAAGAAACAGAGTAGGATTAAATGGTCAGTTTTCACAGTGGAAAAAGGTAAAACAGTGGAGTGCCTCAGGGATCTGTACTTGGACTGGTGCTTTTTAAAATATTTATAAATAATCTGGAACGGGGTATAACTAGTGAGGTGATCAAATTTGCGGATGACACAAAATTATGCAGAATAGTTAAATCTCAAGCGGATAGTGATGAATTGCAGGAGGTCTTTGCGAAACTGGAAGATTGGGCTTCCAAATGACAGATGAAATTTAATGTGGACAAGTGCAAAGTGATGCATATAGGAAAACTAGGGATGAGAGGTTACACAGAGAAAGGACAGGAGGAAAGAGACAAGATAACAGTTCAGTCTGCAAATTCAAATGCATAGCATCGAAACGGGGACAATATATCTCAGGATAAGGCGAGAGTACAGCAGGCTAGATAGCAAGTTCCTTCATAGCTCTGTGTGGTTGAGTTGTTATATGCAGGTAAAGCGGTATTTCTTGACGGACGAGGAACAGTTTGTGTTTAAATATCGGATTGGATCGTGTGGATGTAAATATACATGTACATTTTTAGTTGGGCAATTTATGGAAAATAATACGTAGAAAAATATTTTTTAAAACCTAATGCCAATTCTATTGTACTATGCTCAGCTACTTAACTGCTCTCAGGTCACTTGTACTACACTATATACAGTACCAACAATAATAGAGGTCTTTAAGATCATGAGAGCTCTTGAACGAGTAGATGTGAATCGTTTATTTACACTTTCAGATAATAGGACTAGGGGGCATTCCATGAAGTTAGCAAGTAGCACATTTAAAACTAATCAGAGAAATTTATTTTTCTCTCAATGTACAATTAAGCTCTGAAATTTGTTGCCAGAGGATGTGGTTAGTGCAGTTAGTGTAGCTGGGTTCAAAAAAGGTTTGGATAAGTTCTTGGAGGAGAAGTCCATTAACTGCTATTAATCAAGTTTACTTAGGGAATAGCCACTGCTAACAATTGCATCAGTAGGAAGGGATCTTCTTGGTGTTTGGGTAATTGCCAGGTTCTTGTGGCCTGGTTTGGCCTCTGTTGGAAACAGGATGCTGGGCTTGATGGACCCTTGATCTGACCTAGCATGGCAATTTCTTATGTTCTTATGTACCAATAGAAGAACAAACTATAATCATTAGCCAACTATGGTTTCAATCCCCCACTGCAACTAATACTGTAGAGCACATCTCCATTCCCTTTCTTTAAAATTAAACAGGAAACCCAAAAGAAAACATCATTCAATTTATTTTATCAAGTAATTACCACAGCCTATCTTAATTATGCTACATTTCTTTTCAAAATATACATAAAATTATTCTAGCACATCATATAAAACATCTTGAAAAAGAATTTATGTACTAAGAGGCTAATACTCAAAGACATTTATATTGGTAAAAACCAATTTACCTGCGTAAATTGCTACCAGAAAATGGAGCTAACATTAATTGCATTGGTCCACAATGCACATACTTTTAAGCCAAATTACAAGGAGGTATTGTCAGGGACCTGTTTTGGTTGGAGGGAAATAAAAATGCACATAGACTGAATTTTCAATTGTACATGCATAAAAACAGTACCAGCAGAAAGAGCAGGTAAAAATCTCTGCCAAGTGAAGCACATGCACATTTTCATTTTCAAACTTTGGGCAAAGTCCACAGGTAAAAACTACCTGTGAACTTTTTCCCAAATATGGATAGGCAGGCTCTTGATGGACAAAAATACTTTCCACAATGAATCCACTATACTACATAATTCCCAGCTGCCACACATCACATACTCACTAACCTGCATTCTTATATTACAGCTGATCAGTCAAGGGTATCTCTCAGGTTTATTTTGATTTTATATAGCTAAAATACTGTTTCACTACAAAAGGTCGTGGCTAACCGTGAGGAGAGCAAAGCTTAAGGCTTTTAATCATAGCCATTAGAATCACTTATTGATATTAAATCAGGAACTAGGCCAAGATACCAGTAGTCTATGCCTAGGAAGAATTTAATTAGAGCTATTTTTAAAGTTCCTCTTTATGTAGTTTTAGTTCCATTATGTATAAAAATGTGGTGGTAAATCCAAAGCATAATTTCCTTTTACTCATCCTTGAGTGTGCCAACAAAACTTAATATAGAATACTGTAATACGTAGTTCATAAAATAAAATTTCAAAAAGCAAATTGAATCAAAGCAGTTTCAGTGAATGCCCTACAGATGCAAGTAGCATGAAAAAATATTTCATGCAGAGGTCATACAATTGTACTATCATAAAAGATGAAACTAAAGAAAATTTGATGGCTCAAAGCGTACACCAGTATAAAACTGCAAGCTTCCATGGCGTGTGCATTGGTAAATAATTCTCCCTGCTTTACGCGGGGCTGCTTCCAGATGGTCCACATATTCAATTCTTTAAGTATTTTGTACTGTAGTTTGTTTTTCGGCATCTATTTTCATATGATAAAACAAACAATCAATAAAAGTATTATCTCTCTTTCAGAAGACCGGGGGCTTAGTGGCTATAGTAGCTATGAAGTAAAGTAAACAGCACTAAGGGTTAGGCTTCTCGTCTAGCTCTTGATCAGCAAGGGAACCTGAAACACCCAATTACTATGGAGATGTTACAAAGCAATGTCAAACATGGGATTATGTCAAATATATGGCATTTTTTTTTATATAGCATTCATAAAAATTACATTAAAAAGATGAATGCTGCCATAACCACAGAAATCCAAGTAAGGATCATTTTTATTATGAGGCCTATCAGCAAAGTAAACCAAAACCTCAACCCCAAATAAAGCAAAGGCCAAGGGAACAGAAAAGAAGTGTTAATTATAGTTGAGCGGGAATAGGTAGGCACCATGTAGCAGAAAGTCACAGGAAATCTAATGTGGTGATGTGCGACCCTGGAAAATTTCATTTTAGTAATAAGCCACAGGGAATAACCAGGGCACCTGCAATTAACCTAAACATGGGGAAAGAGTCTGCTCACATCCTTTACATAAACACACACCCAATGAAAACCATAAATAGAGAAACCAAGATGTAACAAATATGGCTGCAGCATTATTAACACCAAATTTATGTACCTGAGCCTTCTTAAACATAATTAGCCCTCTCGAATACCATAGGAGTTTGAGGAATGGTGAATGGGGGTGGGTGGGGGAGACACCAGTTCAACAGGAAACAACCCTCAGACGAATTTTCCTGCCATGAGCATGCAAGACCATGTTTTGTTCTAAGTGGAAGTAATCATTGGGTGTTACCCAGCAGCCTACCTCATGCAATCAAGGCTGCCAGCCCTTAGAGCAATTGCATAATCATACCAGGGGTCAACAGTCTGCTGCCAAACTGAGGCCAGGCCAGCCCAGGTGGCAGACAGACCCCAGTAATTCCTAGGGAGTTCAAGATTCAAGTGGCTCCATCCCTCCCCTCGAATAAAATCCCTGAGGCTTGGATACCCCCACTCCCATGCCAAGTCATATGAAACATATAAGAAAAAAATAAATAGAATACAACAATTTGGCTACATAAAGTTACACAGTCCATGAATAACCTCAACATGGCTAGACAGTCATGATTACCAAAACTGGATGCATGTATCCTTTATGCTGTGCTGACATCATGGTTGGAGCATGCTCAGTGTGATCTCCCTACCTTTTTCTGTAGGGGATCAATATCAGCAGTGTGACTTTACATATCTGAAAAGTGATAATGAGGCGTATGCATAGGGAAATTAAGCAGCTAATGGATGTCATGGCTAGAAGTAAGGTGTACTGGAAATCATTCTTGAAACTCCTTTCTGCCCCATTTACCTTTAGTGAGCTCCCTCTCCGGCTCTGCTCTAGGAGTGAATAGCAAACATTTTTGTCTGCCACCCTAATAGCTATTCACCTTTGACTCAGTGGTGAAAATGTGTGAATCAACCCAATTATGCGTAACTTCTAATGAATGAAGCTCATCTTGCTTATTTCATGCTGCATTTTTAATGGAAAAGTATGTTCTATCATAGTAAGATCTGATACTAAACTACTATTCGTTGGTAAATTATGCACTTTGAATTTTCCATCTGATCCAGCTCCTTTCTGGCTACATACCAGTATGTTAAGGGAAATGTATTACATTATTAGACATATACGGCGGAATTTTAAATTGGCCATGCATGTAAAAATCAGCACTTATGTGTGTGGCCGGGCCCTGCGCGCACCATGCAGATTTTCAAAAGGGCACAGACACGAGCATAAGTAGCAATATGTGCACAAATGCCGGGCCAGGAGAAAGGGCGGGCCTGCTGGCGCACACAAATTACTTCTGCTCTAGGAAAGTGTCGCCGCACATTATCTGCAGAAAATGTACCCTCCCTGCGCACGGATTGTAAAATCCTGCACACGTGTGCGCAGCCACCAGATTTTATAACATGTGCGCGTGCATCTTTTAAAATCTACCCCATAGTGAATAAAGCATTACTTGCTGGTGTAGTACCAGAAACACTGAAAGAAACAATTGCGTGACCAATACAAAAAAGGTGTGTCATTATTAGGGTCTGATTTAAATACATTTCATCCTATCTCAAATTTGCCAATGGTGAGAAAAATTTGAGAGAAATGGGTAACTATACAATTGGAAGATTATTGAGGAAAATATTTTAGATCAAAATCAGATGTGTTTTAGA
This sequence comes from Rhinatrema bivittatum, assembly GCF_901001135.1. Classification (NCBI taxonomy): domain Eukaryota; kingdom Metazoa; phylum Chordata; class Amphibia; order Gymnophiona; family Rhinatrematidae; genus Rhinatrema; species Rhinatrema bivittatum. The sequence continues at coordinate 161,156,154 of NC_042617.1, forward strand.
AGAAATTGTGAGCCCAAAAACTTTGTTAGTATTACTTTTGGATCACTTGTTATTGAGATGGGTAGGGTTTTTTTCTGTTTCATTAATTCAATTGGATGTGACAGTAGCCTTTGATTCGGTCAGTCATAACATTTTGTCGTCACAAATGCAAGCAATAGGGTTAACAGCATCTTAGTTTTCTTCTTTTTTGTCTAATAGAAGTCAGCAAGTGGTACTTGAGAATAATTCTTCCTCATGATGCCTTCTTACTTCAGGGGCTCCTAGGGATTGTTTTTGTCCTGTATTTGATGTTGTTTCAAATACCGGTATAGAAAACTAAATAGATAGATAAATTGTATTTAATGTTTATTTACAATATCAGATTTATGCTGATAACATGCAATTTTGCCCAAGGATGAATTTGGATGGCTCCATAACAATGTGGTGATTTAATGAATGTATGGAAGCCATTTAGGGATGGTTAAGTAAATTTCAATTAGTTTTAAATGTGCAAAAGACAGTGAGTTACACAATGGTAGATGAGGTATAGATACCAAGGACCAGGAAATAACTTTTATAAAAACTAACATTCCTTTAGTTAGAGGTATGTAATTTGGGAGTATTCTTAGATTCAGGTTTATGTATGAAACATGTGAAGGTAGCTGCAAAATTTTCTTTTGGAAAATTGAAAACTGATTCAACAGTTGACAGATTTTCTAAAAGTGGTACAAGCTCTTGTGATTGGGAAATTGAAATTGATTCAACAGTTGACAGATTTTCTAACAGTGGTACAAGCTCTTGTGATCAGTCAATCAGATTACTGCATACTTCCCCTCTGACCTGAGGGTTTGTGCATTTTGTACCTATTGTACAGTGTTACAATGGGTACAAAATGGAGTGGCGCACGTGATCATAGGTATAGGCTGCTATAAACATCTTACACCTGTTTTGGAGAGATTACATTGATTACCTTTGTCAGAAAGGATGCAGTTTAAGATTTTAACTCTACTTAACAAGACAGTTAAAAGTGGAGGGGTAACCTTCGGCAGATTTAATAGTCACGCTCTCCGCTCAGCAGATCAAAATTTGTTGACTGTTCCAAATTATAGAGTGTTCCATTTTCAAGATACTAGAAATAGGGCATTTTCTGTTAGAGGTCCCATAATGTTGAATATTCTGGATGATGTAATTAAAGGTAGGGGGGAGCATACATATTTTAGAAAGAAATTTAAAACAGGCATATTTAAAAGAGTGTATGCAATTTATTTTTATGGTTCTGCATGTTATTTGTTTTAGATGTTTTATTGTGAAAGTTTATTTCTAATCCACACAGATTAACTTGTTTGGATGTAGCGGAATATAAGTACAAAAATAAATACCAATAAATATGGTCTATTTGGAACAATAACTTTCTGGTGAACAGCAAGAGTGAGCAGGATTTGCACTGCAGTTAATTTCTTATACTTACAAAACAAGGGTATGTGATAGAAACACTGCAAGTACATATCCTGTGGCATCCTCCTCAACTTTTAACATTTACTCTGATGCAGACAGCTGGATGAAAACAAGCCTCATCCGAAAAAGCAGTAAGCGGGTCCAATCTCTATAATTGAGCCTGAGAGGAAAAAAAACCTAATTCTTTAATTTAAATTACCCTTATTAAAAAAGCAAAATTAACAATTAATTACCTATAAAAAACACTGATTTACATCATTGCTCATTAATTGCAATGCTGCCTAGACTCCTAGTTAAACACTTTCCTGTTTTATGTGAACTAGATTATGTAATATCTGAAAGCATTTCCTCAACAAGGTCACTGACGCACAGAAAATTTTTTCGTGCTTTACTTCTTGGCTCATAACCTTACATTGTTATTCTTTAGGGAGGTCTCTTTCTAGACATATTATTCTGTCTTTTTCAGTTTCAGATTTAATAATTAAATAAGGTTTTAGCCTCATATCCATTACATGACTTAATGGTTTATGGCACTTCATGCCTGCAAAGAACACAAAGTAAATGAAAAACAAAAAAAGGATCAAGGATCATAATGCACAGAAATTCCAACCCTTAACATACTCATATTAAGCTGGTTCTCTTTCATTGTGATCCCAAATTTCAACCTATTTCTACTACGTAAAGACTTGCACTAGGTAAAAATTATAGTAGATGGTATACCTGTAATAAAACAGAGATGCACTTTAACATGAAGTACCCCTGAAACGACAGAGGATTAACTTTGAAAAATAAAAAATGCACACAAGTCCAAATACATGCATAAATGGACTCGCACACATGTATGCTAGTATTATCTGCATGTGCAGATTATTTTCTACAAAAGATGTGTATTTTATATACACGAGCAAGATAAGGTACTTGGGCAAATGTGCACGTACATAACTGACATTACATAACAGATCTGCCTATGTTTTTCTGTGGCTGCAAACTTTCATCTCTTCCGGAGCAGGCTCATTCCATAATGGCTCTCTCTGAGCACTGGTGTCCATGGTGACAAAACATGAATATAAGCTTTTCCTGTGCTGGGGGTCAGGAGCCACAATGCCTGCCTGAGGATGGCCTGGAGAGACCTTCAGGCCCTCTATAACCATGGAGCAAACTACCCCCAGGGGGTGAGTAGTTCCTGGGAAAAGGAAATGTGAGTGAGGTGGGTTTAGAGTGGAGGGAACTTAATGGGGGCATAAATGTTTGGGGTTGTGGGGGAGACTTTGTGGGGGAAAATGGGGAGTAGAGATGAGAGTAAGGGGGGTCCTGAGGGGTTGTCATAGTTGGGCTAAGGGATGCTGGGGGCAATATAGAGATTGGGGTGAGTTGGGGTGTCGGTCTGGGTCCTGGGTGATAGAAAGCAAATTGGGAGGGGGCAATAAGGAACAATATACTTATTTAATTTCTCTGTGTACACAGAAGACCTTAAGAAGGTGGTCAGGGAACTCAGAAGGAAGGAGCAGGATTGGCTGATCAAGGTGCATGCCTATGAGAAGCAGCATGAAGGTAAGTTCATAACATTTCTATCAGAGAGATATCTGCTGGAGGAGGATGGAACAGTAGAAGAACAACAAGTGACAGCATGGACACCAAAAGGAGAAGGAGGAGGAGTGTACCCATACTTTCACACACGCTAGAGCTATGGCAGCATGCAGCTAGGCTGGAGGAAGGCAGATCAGCTGAGGACCTCAGTTCTCTGAGGGAAGAGGAAATGCAGGTCACTCCAGCAGAAGCATGTGTAATACATCTGAATGCCCTTCCATTGCTTTTGGAACATATTTTTAATTTTGGCACTTTTTCAGGTTTAAAATCTGAATCTCACAAAATCAGAAGCGATGGATTTTGGAGGCCATCTTTAGGGTCTTTGGGTTAATTTTCCACTGGCATGGGCGAAAGATACTTTCAAGTACTTGGGGGTCAAATTTCACAAAAACCCAGCATTTTGGTATCAATGTAAAATTACGCCTCTTTTGCTGGAATTTCAAACTAAGTTGTCCGGTTGGAAACAGATCCCTCTATATCCTTACAGGGATGTATGGCGCTTATTATAATTTTGATACCTAAATTATTATATATTATTATATCAGGTCTCTACCTTCATGGTAGAGACCTGATATGGTCTCTACCATGAAGGTCGGTATAGAAAAGTGTTAAATAAATTAAATAAAATATTTATTGATAATGTTTGCCTCCCCCCTTTTTTTTTTTTTTTAGAAAAAGGACATCCACTTTCTTCACAAAATATGTTTTCAATTTTTCTGGGGTGGTAAGCGGGCAAGGCTATGTTTATCTGTTCTCATTTCTCCTAAAGCGGAAGGGGGCCTTGCTATTGCAAACATCAGATTTTATAATTTGGCCTGTCTTATGCAGGTTCTTTGGGACTGGTTAAAATTTCAGTTTAGTTGTGATAACTTTACGGCCTTATTAGAACAGGAATATGTACAACTGTATAACTTAATGTATGTGCTGCATGCTCCGTTTAGAATGTTACCTTCATTCATTTCTCATTCCTTATCGTCAGCTCTCTGTGGCAATGCTGGTGTGCTCTTTGACAACATATGGGTCTACCTTGGCAAATATCCTTGTTCTTGCCATTATGGGGAAACCCATAGTTTTTACCGGGCTAGGGATCTAGTAATACTCTCCAAGTTTTCCATCGGGGAGTGATCAATTTAGTGCCCTTTGTTAACTTACAGGATGGTTCAGTGCGCCCTGTGCCCTTTTTCCTTTTGTTGCCAATCTCTCGCCTTTAATAAAGCAGACTGACATATGCAAATTATTAGTTATATTAAGGCTTTGCGGGTAGGCGACATGTTCTCTCACAAATGGTCCTTTCCAACGCCTAATGCATCTTAGTACAAGAATTAAGATGTCTATCCTCAATGCACTATAAATGTTTGCATGCATCTTCCCAGTACAATATCTACTCTACTTTAAGCATGCACATGGTCCCAGGATCTCCAGTGTGAAGTGTTGGAGAATGATCTCTGTGATTTGGATCAATTACTGAGAAAAGCAGTGATGAGTGTGTTTTACTGGGAATTGATTGTTAGAATCCTTTATAGATCTGTGTTCTGGCCTCGTAAAGTCTACCAGGCCAGTTTAATTACGTCTGATCACTGTACTAAATGTTTATCTTCTCAAGCAACTTTTCTACATTGTTTATGCGACTGTGATGTAACAATGATTTTGGCAAAATGTAAAGCAATTCTTTGTTACTGCAAACGTGCCAGTGGACTGTTAGGGAGCAGTTTTTGTTTCTAGTCATAAAGATGCTGCAGTTGCTGTTTCTTTGTCCTCTACATAGCTCCTACTAAAGGGTTGTTTGATTGCTCTGCGATTAATTTTGCGACATTGGATCCTAGTGAAGGGGCCTTTTCTTGACATATGAGCTAGTGTCATGCTGGAACTATACATGTTGGAATCATCACAGAAATAACTGTGGAAACAACTTAACATATGGAAACCCTTTGTGTGTTCACTGCCCAAAGAATTAAGGTCCTTTCTCTACTTGAAACCTAAGATGTAATCGTATTCCCCATTATGGAATGAAATTCAATCCCTGTTGTGTTCTGTTGTGACTTTTGCTTAACTCCCAAGCTTCCAACTGATGGGTGGAGGGAGGGGGTTTGGTAGGTTTGGGGAAGATTTATAACTGATATTTCTTGGAAATGAATCTTGTAGTTTATCTTTGAAAAACCTCAATAAAAAAGATTAAACAAAAAAACATAAGAATTGCATAATGGGTCAGATTGAGGGTCCATCAAGCCCAGTATCCTGGCAAAATCCTAAATAGATCCCATTATGCTATCGCGCAGTGCTAAGTCTATTTGGTTAATAACAGATTATGAACTTCTTCCCCATTAACTTGTCCAAACTTATTTAAACCAAGCTATGCTAACTGATTTAACCACATCCTCCAGCAATCACTTCCAGAGCTTAATTGTTCATTGAATGAAAAAGAATTTTCTCAGGTTTGTTTAGAATGTGCTATTTACTAACTTCATGGAGTGTTCCATACTCTTTGTATTATTTGAAAGAGTAAATAACCAATTTACATTTGCCCATTCTATTCCATTCATGATTTTATAGACCTCTATCATATCCCCCTTCAGCTATCTTTTTTCCAAGCTGAACAACCCCAACTTTGTTAGCCTTTCCTCATATGGGAGTCATTCCACCCTCTTATTTTGGTTGCTCTTCTCTGTACTTTTCCAATACAACTATATCTTTTTTGACATGTGGCAACCAGAACTGCACACAGTACTCCAGGTGTGGTCACACATGAAGCAATACTGAGGCATAACGACATTCTCTGTTTTATTATCCATTCCTTTCATAATAATTCCTAACATTCTATTTGATTTTTTTGACTATCATCACACACTGAGTTGAGGATTTCAAAGTATTCTCCACTATGATGCTGAGATCCTTTTCCTGGGTAGTAACTCCTAATATGGAACCTAACATAGTGTAATTACAGTATGGGTTATTTTTCCCCCATCTGCATCACTTTATACTTGTCAACATTAAATTTCATCTGCCAGTTGAATGCCCAGTCTTCCTAGTCTTGCAAGGTCCTTTTGCAATTTTTCACAATCCACTTGTGATTTAACAACTCAGAATAATTTTGTCTACAAATGTAATCAACTCACTCACTGTTCCCCTTTCCAAATTATTTATAAGTATATTAAAAAGCACCGGTCCCAGTAAAAATCCCTGAAGCACTACACTGTTTACCCTTCTTCACTGAGAAAAATGACCATTTAATCGTTTCCTATCTTTTAACCAATTTGCAATCCATAATAGGGTATTGCCTCCTATCCTGTGACTTTTTAATTTTCTCAGGAATCTTTCATGAGGCACTTTATCAAACACCTTCTGAAAATCCAAATACGATACCATCTACCGACTCACTATTATCCACATATGAACCCCTTCAGAAAAATGAGGCAGATTGGTGAGGCAAGATTTCCCTTGTGTAAATCCATGTTGGCTGTATCCCATTAAACCATGTATTTTTACATGTTCTGTGATTTTGTTCTTTAGAATAGTTTCCATGACATTTCCTGGCAGTGAAGTCAGACTCACTAGTCTATAGTTTCTTGGATCACCCCTGGAGCCCATTTTAAAGATTGGGGTTACATCAGCCACCCTCCAATCTTTGGGTAGAATGGATGATTTCAATAATAGGTTACAAAATATTAGTAATAGATTTGCAATTTCATTTTTTAGTTCTTTCAGAACTCTAGGTTGTATACCATCTGGTCCAGGCGATTTGCTATTCTTTAGATTGTCAATCTGCCTTATAACATTTTCTGGCTTCACCACGATTTGTTTCAGTTCTTGTGAATAAAAACCATTAAATACAGTTTCCAACATGGCTATCTCCAATACATCCTCTTCACAACGAAGCAAAAAATTCATTTAATCTTTCCGGAATGGCCTTATCTTCTCTAAGGGCCCCTTTACTCCCTTGATCATCTCTAACAATCCAACCGATTCCCTCACAGGCTTCCTGCTTCAGATATATTTAAAACATTTTTACTATAAGATTTTGCCTCTAAAGCCAGCTTTTCAAATTCTTTTTTAGCCCACTTTATCAATGTTTTACAACTTGTCAGTATTTATGCTTTTTCCTAATTTCTTCAGATGGATCCTTTTTCTAATTTTTGAAAGTTCTTTTGACTAAAATAGCCTCTCTCCCCTCACTTTTTAACCGTAAAAATAAGCAACAGTTGCAGTGTATTTTCTACTACCATCTTCTACTATACAAAGAAGAATGCACTCCAATTTACCCATTTCCAATTTACCCATTTCAGTAGATGGCATGAAGAAGCAGCGTTTGAACCAGGGATCTCCTGTGATAGCCCAGAACATGCAAGCAGCAGCAGCAGTAGTCAGTGTCAAGGTATCTTCTCTCAAGCCTAGTTAGGAATAGCTGCCAGTATAGGTCTAACACACAGACAGAAGGAACCAGTGCCCAATGGGAACTAGGAAGAAGAAGAGAAAAAAACAAAACACACTGATAAAGGGGTTATGGAGGAAAAGAAAGATAGAGAATAAATAAAATCAAAAAGGCTATAAAGAGAAATCTGAAAGGACAGAGAAATAAGTCAATTGGGAGAAGGAGACAGAGAAGGTTGTGCAGGGAGAGAGAAAGGGAGAATTGGAAGCCATGGCCCTTTACAAAAAGATTAACAGATTTGGTAGTTTATGCCCTGTATAACCTAGTTTGTTGATGCTCACATTTTGGGCTTTGCTCCTAATAAATATCTTGAAAGGCCTTCCTTTCTTCAGAAAAGACAAAGCTCAGCTGATTTTAGATGAATGTATGACAACCATCTAACCAGCCTGCAGATTTAGCAATCCACATGTAGGCTGAGAAGATGCCTGCTCACACACGCACAGCATAATAGATGCTAGATGAACCAGAAATGCTGGTCTGACCATTTCAATTATTGATTATTTATTATCTGTGAAGATTTAATGCTCAAATTGAGTTAAAATGCTTACACGCAATTGCTACTCTCCTTATATTAGATACTTCATATATCAGCTTTTTTGTATGTTCATTAAAATAAGAGACACCTCTAAGTACCATCTCATTTTCCCCTAAAATAATGACATGCTGCAGAGGTCCTGCTGATCTTTACATTTTTCAATAAAGTAAAGTCTACAAATTTGCAGAAAAGTAAAGTTTGAACAGAACAGCCAGACCAGGAAAGTCCATCTAGAACATAATTTTGTGATCTGAGCAGGATGATTTTCTGTTATTGCAGGACAATTACAAAATATCTTGGCTTAGAGCTTCTTGGCAGAAGAATTTTCAGCCAGGTGCTTTGCAGTCTTCAAAGATTAGAACTGTGCTCAGCCAAAATAGAGAAGGATATATTCTTTCAACTTTACTGATGCATGTATAGTAATGCCTTCTATCATGTACATATAATTGTTAACCCACTATGAGCTATTGCAGATTGCAAGGAATTTGAAGATGTGAGCTATAGCATTAACTTCAAACAGATTTGTGGGTAAACAGACTTGGTGAATCTGCATCCAATTAAGAACATTATGAGGTTAATATTCAAAGGTGTTTCTCCAACTATGTTTAGGACTTGGTAACCTGGACAAGCCCCAAGTTTTGAATTTCCACATGGTAATGACTAACCCAGCTAAAACGTACCCTGATATAAAGAGAGGAGGCACTGGGGTGTTTTGGAAGTGGGACTTAAACCTTGCTGAATAATGCTCATTTTCAGCACTACCCAGCTAAGTCTGGCTGGGTAAGTTTGGAAATAGTGGAGAACAGGTCTAAAGTTATCCATATAAATTTAAACCTAACCAGTTATAGTCAGTATATGGTCTGGTAAATTAAAAAAATAAAAACAAAAACCTGTACTGGTCCAAAATTGCCCATAATTCATTTTAAAAAAAATCCTATGGAGCAGCCATTCTGCCCCTCCCCCTATTTAAAAAAAAAAAAAGAAAAAAGGGCCCTACCTGAAACCCTAAAGCAGGGCTTCCCTTTGTTCTGGGGACCCCACATCCCTTTGGGTTTTCAGGATATCCACAATGAATATGCGTGAGATACATTTGCATAGGTATATGGAAATATCCTGAAAACCCAACTGGCTGTGGGGTCCCCATGACAGGTTTGGGAAGCCCTGCCCTAAAGTATGCCAGCAGGAAAAGGAAGATCTCTGATCTCCTCCCATGGAATAAATAACTAACAGGCCGATACAGTACTGTATCGGCCTGTACGTGTAGTACAGCTGATACCAAACTTGGTACAGCTGATCTAGTGGACGCTGCCTCCACTAGATCGGAGGCAGCGTCAGCGAGGAATGATACTGCTGGTTCCATGTCTTCTCCCGGGGTGTTCCTGGTTTGTGATAAACAGGCACATGTCACCACGGGGTAGCAGGCCGCAATCTGCAGGGACATGGCTGCAACGTCAAATGACTGTTTTAGGATGGACTCCAGGTGCCGGTCATGTGCATCCTTGAGCGCCGCTCCTCCCTCCACTGGGATGGTAGTGCGCTTAGCGACCACGCAGACTATGGCATCCACTCTAAGGCATGCCAGAAGCTCCTTGGATGCTGGGTCCAGGGGGTACATGGCTGACAAGGCTCGTCCCCCTTTGAATGTGGACTCCGGAGCATTCCATTCCAGGTCAATTAGCTGTTGTGCCACCTGTAAGAGAGGAAAATGGCGAGAAGTCTAGCGAAGGCCCTCCAGCAGGGGGTTCGTTCTAGGTTCCCCGAGGTGCCTTGGCTCGGGATAGCGAGCTCCGTTAGACATTGGGATACGAGGTCCGGGAGCTCGTCCTTTGTGAAGAAGCGTCTCATGGTCCGATGTGGCTCTGTCCCCGAGGGGAGTTCCCCCTCCTCAAGGGGCTCGGCTTCCTCTTCGGAGATATCCGTGTCCCCGTAGGTGGGGCCTCTGGGTAGTGGAAGCCTGTGCCTAGGCCTCGAAGGTCCTGGGGCATGAGAGTCCTCCAGTGGAGCATGTGGCTGATCAGCCAGAGGTTCAGTTTGCATTTTAACAGAGGCGTGAATCCCTTTGAATAACTCCACCAATGAGATCGATGCTGGGTTCAAGTTGAGGGGCGCTGGTTCCCTGGGGGTCCCCGTTTGTGGGGAGGACCCACTGGGACCTGCTGGGTCTGGGGTACCCCCTGAGGAGCTAGTACTGTGCCCTGGGTGGGCCTGGCCCTGACCTGGATCTCCCAGGGCCTCCTCACAGGGTGTGCACAGGGCGTCGGCCTCCTCGCTTTGTGCTGCTCTGATGTGGCATGCTGAGCAGAGGCCTTGAGCTTTTATTCCAGTTTCTGGAGGTACCATGTCTGCCGGCGCGTAAGCTCTTGTGTGCTCCAGTGCACCTGATTTGTGCGCGCAGATATGCGCCCGGCTTTGTGCGTGCAACTTATGCGCGCAAGGTTTTATGTGCGCGTAAGTCTATGCGCACAAGACCTTTGTGCGCTTAGCTCGGTTTATGCGCTCGTGTCGAATGGCGGGCGGCGCAGCGGATAGGGCCAAGATGGCGACGGCGAGCATGCTGGGAATATGGCGACCTCCTTGGAGGGTCTCCACGTGGGTAGACCCTAGGAAAATAGCCGGGGCCTGGCCCTACTAGGGCGGATCAACCCAGTGGCACTGGTTCCGATCGGCGACCTGTGCTCCTCCTCGATCCTCGGAGACCGGATTCAAACAGAAGATTTCTACCTTACCTTTTCTTCGGCGCTTCCCGGTTTCGTCTCGGGCAGTCTCCGGCTGCGGGGGGAGAGGGCAAATACCTTCACTGCCATGCTCGAGGGGTGCACCCGCTGCCTCAGCCGCGCCCGAGGATCGGGGGCTAGGTCCTCACCGCGGTTCGGCCGCCGGACCGAGGCTCACCTCAGAGGGACCACGGAAATCACCTCAGGAATCTCAACTGGGGGAGGGACCCAAGGGTATCACCACAGGAGAGCAGGGCTCGTCTTCAGGTAGGTTTCTCCTTTAAATTTCGATTTTCTTCTTTGAATTTGGTTCAAACGCTGCGAGAGTGTGCAGATAGTCCCTAACTGCTATGGAGACGGAAAATACTGAAGAGCTGCACTTCCTGCAGGGGAATATGTACTAGGGGCTGACGTCAGATTGAAATCTGATCCGTCTCCAACTGCTAACAGGAGTACACTATACCCATTGGTCCTGAGTCCATCTGCTACACGCTAGGAAATACAATTTAAAACACTATGCACAGTGCATAAACTAATAAATGACGAACATGCTGACTGGCTAAACACTGCACTACGATTACATGTCCCTCAAATAAGTCTCAGATTGGCCAATAGAGCTCTACTAACCATACCCTCAGTCAAAACAGCAAAGTTGACCCAAGTCAGAGAGAGAGCGCTATCATTGGCAGGACCTTTATTATGGAACACATTACTACTGAATTAAGACTAATGAAAGAATTAAAACTCTTCAAAAAAGGCTTAAAAACAGGGCTCTTCAAAAAAGCATTTCACAGTGAAGTAGCTGAATAACAACACAAAAACGGCTGAAAGTCACCAGTAAAAATGCAGAGCTGCTTATTTTTTATTATTCTCATATTTAAGAATTATATTAGAAAGACAGTATAAACATATGATTACACTAACAATCATAAATGGTAACCACACCCATTCCCCATTTAGAGTATTTTTTTAACTATGTAACCGTATAATACTGGCACCTTTTGGATAATTTAGAAACCAAAACCAAACATATTTGTGCCTAACTGTAAACTGTTGTGATGGTGCTCTACTAAACGACGGTATAGAAAAGTTTTAAATAAAATAAAATAAATAAAGCTACCTGCACTTCCCCCAGTAAGATACTACAACAAAGACTGCTCCAAGACAGCTTTGAGAACTGCCTGATCCTCCATAAGTCAAAACAGTCCCAGTAATAACCACTAAGTTACATGTATAAACTTTAAAATCTGTTAGAGAAACATGTTTGGTTAATGTTAATAATAATACCATGATAAAGATCATCTATTTGGAAAACATATTAGTATGGATAGTGAGAAAAATTGTAAGCCGTGAAAGCAAACCAAAATGACAATTTTGAATACACATGGAATCTCAAGTATTTTGAAATAAAATTTTTATACAGTTCTCTTTGAACAGTGATTTTATTGCAAGACTGTGTCATGATACTGTGGTTTATGTTATAAAAAGAGCTTAGAATCATGAACTTGTATGCAACCCATAGATAAACATTTCTTAGCTTCTGGTAATGTGGGCCACATTTGGTCAACTTGTGTTTCATGATGAAGGCTTGAAACAATTGGATGTGTGCTCTGAGCACCCAAGTGAGGAGCATGAGGTGGACTATCCTGGAAGAAAGGGATCAGGGATCAGAGAGAAAATGTTCAAGGGAAATCTAGAGTTAAATTCTAAGAGTTCCGCCCTGAAACCAAGCATTTGATTACTCCTCAAGCTTTCTCAAATCACTCCATTTCTGTTGCTCAATCTCAAGTGGCCGGTCTGTTAAGGTCTTAGTATCATCTCTAAAAGAAATACTTTTCTCTACTAACCCTTCTACAATATCACATATGAAAATATTGAACAGAACCAGTTTCAAAATTAATCCCTTAGGCATTCCACTGCTAACCCCCTATTTCCAGTCCTAGACATGGACTCCCCATTTACCAACACACTGTTCTCTATCGTCTAACTACTTTCCAGCCCAGTGAATCAGTTTGGGCCCAGCCCATAAGCTGCTCAGTTTATATTTTAGCCTATGTGGCAGTGTCAAAAGCTTTACTGAAATCCAATTATCTCACATCTAATGCTTGTCCCTGTTCTAATTTTTTGATCAACCAATCAAACAAATTAATTAGATTTGTTTAACATGATTTCCCCTCCAGTAAAAACATTCAGCTTGTATCCTATACTAGGTATGATTATTTGCTGAGATTCGGATGCTGATTTAGGGAGTTTATAGAATTGCAATCATTAAAGCATTTCTTTTACTAGGAAGACAAAATAGGATGAAAGTGTTTCTTTCTGCCTTTTCCAGCATCAGCACTAGGGGATACTGGCAGCATCAACTGAAGATAGCTGAACACACTGGATTTTTGGTCTTAACATGTGTAAAAGGTACTCAACTTCAATAAAAATATATAGTCAGCTTATTGTTCAGTGATGGGGCAATACTTGCTGGGAAGAAGAAGAGGGGGGGAAAAAAAGGCCAGAAGCTAATTATAATGGCAGGCTCTGCAATATTTTGTCCTGTGACCCAAATGTGTTTATTTATGGACATTTGATATTCTGCTTTTTCCCAAAATTAATCTTAAAACAGATTACAATACATTTAAATTAACATAATAGGCTAAATAAATATGGTGGGTTTTTTTCTTTTTAAACAAAGCAATCTATAACAGGAAGTTCCACCCAGAACTAGTCCAGCCTACTTTTCAGGAAACATGCACACATCTGTGGTCTATACATATGCATGAATCCAAAGACACACACCACAGTCAGAACCCTTATGTTCTTCTAACATATCCTCAAAATTTCATGTCAATAGGACACCAAACAGAAAAGTAATTGCTGGGGGATGGGGAGAGGAACACACACAGATATGGTCATCTCAGAAGCCTTCTTTCCCTTCACAAAATAAGCTAATAAAATGGTCTTGCAGTTCAAACAAAGCTTAGGCTACACAACAAAGGGAAATATTGCTAAGCAGAGCTTTATCTAACCTACCAGGGTAACTTTTCCCCTGCTCTAACAGAATGTGTAGGATCAGCAATAATTCACAATCCGGAAACATGAATGCCAGTGGAAATTAAAGCACCTGTACAACTCAAAAATAGCCTGTTCTAACTCTCTAACAATAATAGGAAATTAAAAGGCACTTGTACTGCGATTGTGCTTGGCTCCTCCAGAAGGAAAATTACAGATAAAGCTGCTAAGACAAAGCAAAACGGCAGGGAAAAACAATACAGGCTGTTTTTGCAACGATTCATTCTCTTTCCTGATATGTGCCCGCAAGAACCAAAGCTTCTCACCACACCAACATGAATGATGAGAAAAAAAAAATACAGCTGGAGGATCTTTACACAGATGTAATAAAATACTGTACAGTAAATGTAATTACATTCTGTTTACCAGTACATAGTACAATCTTAATATCTAAATTCTCCTTGATAAAACATTATTTTGTAGTATTCCATTTTCTTCCAAAGTGTTATATTTCATTAGATTAAGGCAGCATCAAAAAGAACTAGTCACTATGATTATTTTATTGGAAATGTAACTTTCTTCCTCTCTTGCATTCTAATTACAAATAAAGATAAAATAATTTACATGCCAAACAAAATAGTCCAACTAATCATACCAGCTCACAATATGTGCAGGTTATACGCCAACATCACAGTTTGAACCTACTTTTAAGTTCCAAATTTATTATTTTTTAATAGCAACCCTGCATAGTATATAATATTCATTTTAAGTATCATGCCTAAATCCAACAGTACAGCAGCAAATTATCCCCTAGATTCATCAAAATGCTATGACAACGCATGGGTAACTCCTGTGGTAAGAAAAAAGGGCGTGTTTATGGAAATTTTACAATTACCGCACCACCCGCTAACAGAGCTTCGCTTAAGTAGTGTATCACAGGGAGCAGTAAAGTTTTCATAAGGCCTGCATGGTAGTCAACTATTTACATCTCTATAGGAGGGCCAGCTAATACCTTGAGATGAGGTGTTGGTGGTAGTTTAGGAGCCAGTTTTAGATATACAGTGAGACGTACGAACAGCAAAGTACACCTCAGTGAAGATTTAACGTCATTTGGAGTGAGGAAAGTCTCACAAAGATAAGATTTCTACTATATTCTTTCACCCTAGCTTGATGGTACCCTGAGATTTCTACTATGTTCTCTCGCCCTGTTTGTTATAGAGTCCATCAAGCTAGGGCGAGAGAACATAGTAGAAATCTTATGCGCTCCGTTGTGGGAACGGAGCGCGATGGGGGCCCCTGGTGAGGGTGAATTTAAGAAGGTAAACTTCAAATATCCGTGAGGAAAGTTGAGGAAATTTCTCACAGAGCTCCTAACCGCGAGGCAACTTGCTATATGGAAAAAAAAAAAAGACACAAGGGGGACCCCATGTGGCCACAAGGTTAGTGGCATGCTGGGCATGCTCAGTGTGCCAGTCAAAGTTCTAGAAACTTTGACAAAAGTATTCTGTGACAGGGCTCCATCTGATGTCACCCATATGTGAGGACTACCACACTCCTTGCTTTATGTGGCAAAAATTGTATAGATATATTTCATATCTATAATGCTTTCTTTCTCAAAGGAACTTAGCTTCCCTTCATATTTCTCCATTATTATTAAATTATGAAGTGCATTCCTCCATTATATTACTGAAGGGAGTTCCACTGACCTTCAAGATCCTTAGATAGATTGCTTAGCCAATAGGATAGCTTTTCTTAACCATATTTTTTGTGTTTATCACCAGTTGGTATATAGAATATCTTCAAAAAGTATAAGATCCGGAGTCATATGCAACTGACACCCAACTTGATTTACAAACTTCAAAATGTAGTCCAAAGAGAGTGACCCAGAGTACCTATTTCCTAGTTGTACTTAATACAAGATACAATCTGAGCAATTTTTGTTAAAAAAAAATATGCCTGTTGTGAAAAGTAGAACCTTGTTAGAAATTTGCATCGAGTTTCTCTTAACACATTACCCAGTTTTGTATTGATCTGTTGAAAACATTTAGCCAACAGGTGATAACTAATTCTAATTCCTGCTGTCATTTTTCCAATAAATCATCCGATAAATGAACTCGACTTCAGTTTGTATTGAAGAGGTGTATAATACAGAAAGTTTGTCTAATTGGATTTTACCCAAAACAAATTCCCCCACATGCCCCAATGCAGACTCAATTTATCCAAAGACTAGATATATTGTAAGGTGGAGATTAAAAAAAAAAATCTTTTTTTGATCAATACTATACAGCTGCTTCACCCATAAGAAATATAACACCCATCCATCCTCTCCTCATCTATCAACTGAGAAACTGAAAGTAACCATTTAGTACACCAATTATTCAAGATTGTAGCATCTCAATTCCATTGTATTGGCAAGCACAGTGAAGCCCTTGGATTAAGTTTTACTTTCCCACAAAGCCATATCCAAGTTTTCAATACTGGAGTCATCAACACATTTCCATAAAGATGCAGCAGTAGCCTAGAATTTGTTAAATGAATTATAAATCAAGTTCAAGGACTCTGTTGCCAAAGTTTCTACATGTAATATGATGTATTCATAATCCAGAAGTGCCATAAATTTTCAGCCATATTAAATTTTAAATTAGGCATGGCAAAGCCTCCTTTTAAAGAAGGCTTCATTAAATGAAGGTGTGTTATCCCATGGCTTATTATCCTTCCACAATGCTTTCCTAATAAGATCCAAATACTTTATAAATAGATATATGGGCAACAAACTGAATATATATACCCACTTGGGAAGTATCGTGGGTCTGGCTGATTAAAGAAATTGGAAAATGGGCCCAACATTCCAAAGACTGTTTAATACTTGCCAACATGGTCGTAAAATTAAGTTTATAAATTTTAGTAAAGTCTCTGCATAAAAGTATGCCCAGATTTTTCAGAGAAGAACCAGTCTACTTGAGTGTAAATTCTGTATCCTACAATTGTGTCATTGTATCTTCCATTGGCATGGCCTCTGATTTACCTAAACTCAGTTTTAAGCCTGCAACCTACCATAATCTAAAACTCTTGCAGAACAGATCTAGCATCTTCTTGGGGGTTCGATATACGGATCAAAATGTCATCAGCAAAAGCTATCCTTAAATTGCCAATTCCCCATTTGTATTCAGAAATCCCTTTATCTTCCTTAATCTTTTTAAGCAAGGTTCCAGCAACAATAAAAAGAGGAAGGGAGAGAGGAAGCAGCCATGATGGCTACCTCATCTTAACATTACCTCTTTTGAAAAGGCTCATCAAATTTCTATACAAAATATGGATTTATTTATTTATTTAAGGAATTTATATACCGAAGTTCATCAAAGATATCACGTCGGTTTACAGTGTAACAATAAACAAACACTTGGAGGGTGTTTTACATCAAACAAAATTGGTAACTTGACATCAACTTGGTAGAAGAGGAGAGGGGGGAGGAGAGGAGGGGGGAGGAGAGGAGAGGAGAGGGGAGAGAGTACAAATAGGATTACTTTTAAAAATTGACCACTAGTCCCATAGCTCCTAAGAGCTTCCAACATAAATACCTAATTCACCTATTAAAAGCCTTTTCTACATTAAAACTTACTAAAAGATTCAATTTTATGCCATTTTCCAAATTCCATAGAGCTAATTACTTTGCAAACATTCCAAAACTCTTGCCTCCAAAACTTACTTGCTCATCTGCAATCAAATGAGGCAGTACTTGGGACAGTAATATAATTTCAGCTAATATCTTCACATGAAAATTTATGAAAGATACTGGCCTATAAGATTCTGGAAGTAATGGATTCCTCCTCCAGATTTTGGGAGCACAGTAATTATGACTATTTGTTCAATAAAAAAATTAACCTCAGTTTATTTAGTTTCTCCAACATATAACCCAGAGGTACTGAGATAATCAAAAAGAATCTTATAAAATTACATGGTATTCCATCTGGACCTCAAGCCTTATGCAACTTGGCCTGCTTAACCCACTCTACTTATATTCTTTAATGTAATTGGATCATTAAGACCTTTAATTTTTTCTTCCAGTAACTTACACAGGGCGGCCACCTGAATTTACAGTTCTCAAATCTCGGTTTATCAATATAAAGGTACTGATAAAATTTCTGAAAAATCTCACTAATTCCCATATATGAATTTGTTCCAATTTTTTTTTCATAGCCGATATGAACCTAGGACTAGACCAAGACCTTGTTATATTTACATCTTCCCTGAATTCAAAAAACCTAAATTTATGATAACCCCTTTTTTTCTTTCAGTTTGTGTTGCAGTTTTGCTTTATTCACTGCTGAAGCATTATGCCCAAATTTAACTATCAATTTTCAACTATTTTCCAATAGAAAGATACTTTTAGCTATATCCTTTTTCTTCATGGTGTTAACAATGATATCCCTTCTAAGCACCGCTTTAGCAGTCTCCCAGAAAAGAATTGGAGATGATTGCCTTAAATATGGAACAGTCTTTCCATTTTTAATATATTCATGAAATCTCTTATCACTATATAAATACACACAGAACCTCCAATTCACCTGCCAATTGACTTGAAGAAACCCCTTTAAATCCAACCAAACCAGGAGTGTGATCAGACATTTCAAGTGGGTCAATTTCCACTTTAAATATCTTCGATAAACAATCTCAGAATCAGTAGATAACATAAGTTAGACTGACTATTATAAGCTCTTGAAATATGAATATAGTCTTTTCCTTAAGGATGAAGACTTCTCCAAGTGTCAACAAGATGTAAATTCTTGCACAAAAGGGCATCTCCCTCTGCGTATTGCTCTGTCCAAGGATGCAGAATTCCTATCCATCAAACTGCCATGCACATAATTAAAAAACCCCTTGCAAGCATATCCAACCAATAATTTATTTATTTTTTAGGTTTGTATTGTGCTTTTCAGTACTTCAAAGTGGATAAAAATGAATGACATTATACATTTGGTGCATAGACAAATTATTTTTTTAATTTATTTGGATTTATATTCTGCTTTTCAGGCACTTCAAAGTGGATTAAATTCAGGTAATCTAGGTACTTCTCTGTCCTCAGTTAGCTCACAATAGAAGTTCGTTCCTCAAGCAATGGAGGGTGAAGTGACTTGCCCAAGGTCACAAGGAGTGGTGGGGCAGTGGGATCTGAACCCTGGTTTCCATGGTTTGCAGTCCACTGCTCTAACCACCAGGCTTACTTATTGGGTCTCCAAATAATATACCTTCAACTATTATCTCCCATTCCTTATCTTAATTCTTTTCATCTCGGGCGTTGAAGGAGGGAGAGAGTCCCTACTGAAATTACCTTTGTCCTGGACTTTCCTTGGAGGGTAGGGCGGCCGGCCCGGAGCACCGAGGTGAGGCTACCCGGCCCCGACGATGCTGGAAACCCCGCCCACCCGTGACGTCATCAGGGCGGGACGCTGAGCCCATAAAAACGGCTCAGCAGTACAGCTTTTCGGCGTTGAAGGAGGGAGAGAGTCCCTACTGAAATTACCTTTGTCCTGGACTTTCCCTGGAGGGTAGGGCGGCCGGCCCGGAGCACCAAAGTGAGGCTACCCGGCCCTGACGACGACGCTGGAAACCCCGCCCACCCGTGACGTCATCAGGGCGGGACGCTGAGCCCATAAAAACGGCTCAGCAGTACAGCTTTTCGGCGTTGAAGGAGGGAGAGAGTCCCTACTGAAATTACCTTTGTCCTGGACTTTCCCTGGAGGGTAGGACGGCCGGCCCGGAGCACCGAGGTGAGGCTACCCGGCCCCGACGATGCTGGAAACCCCGCCCACCCGTGACATCATCAGGGCGGGACGCTGAGCCCATAAAAACGGCTCAGCAGCGGCGCTTGTCGTCGCCAGCGCTTGTCCAAAGCCGCGCTTTCCCAAGGGGCGCAAGGCTTAGTGCGGCTTTGTGTCGGAATTGTGAGGAATTTGAAGGGCCTTCTTATATCATCTTAACTGTAAGTACTCTCTAAATTACTCCTTCACTCCCAAATAAGAAGCCGAAATCTCTACCTCAGTGGGAGTTCAATGTGGTCCTGAGAGATTTTTGCCTGTTATATAATGCCCCATTCAGTAAGGAAAAGAAGAGTCAAGGAAAGAACTGAGCCTGTCAGTACTCCTGGTATCTCAATAAAAGGACCAATGGACACCCACGTGCAACGTACAGTAAGATTGGATGTGGCGCAGGTGGGTGAACCTCTAGATTTTGTGTCTGAGGTTTCCCCATCGGACCTATCAACATCTCTATCCCCGATCCAAAGGGAACCACCTGTAAATCCAGCTACTTCCAGAGCCCATGGGCTAATGAGGGAGGGCCCTTCCGCGGAAGTCGCAGAGATAGGGTCCTCTCTTACAGGCCATAAGTCACTGGATTTGTCTGGAATGGAAAGTCTGGAGGCAGTCCAATTAGGACAGACCACCCCACTGACTTTGGTGCAAGGGAGTCCCCACCTGGATCCAACTAAAATGGAGGACTCTGTTTATTTGCCTAGAATATCTGTCCCTCAAATAAGTAAACCAGAAGTTGTTACATTGGATGTAATAATGGAAGCTATAGTGAATTTGCAAAATTCTGTTGTAACGCAAATTAATCCTGTTATAGAAAAAGTGAATAATTTACAGACAAAAATAATAAATATGGAATTGAGAAAAGATAATGAAATAAAAGATTTAGATAAAATAAAAGGTGAATTAGATAATACAAAACTGGTACAAGATGCAATGATAAAAGAAAACCAAATATTGCAAATGAAATTGGAAAATTTAGAGAATGTGAATAGAAAAAGAAATCTTCGTTTTATTAACTTTCCAATGTTACCATATTTACCACCTAAAGAAATATTTAAAAAATATCTGCTTGAGATTCTTAAGGTACCAGAGAATTCAATACCACCTTTAGCAAAAATTTACTATATTCCAATGTTTAAAAAGGGAGTACAACAAAAAGAGCAGGAGGGAATACAGGAAATGGATAAATTAGAAACTAGTTTGGATGTTTCCAAAATTTTGGAAACATCTGACAGTGATATGGTACAGAGTGCTACATTGTTAACCACCTTTGTGTTTGAATCAGACCGTGATTGGGTGTTCCATTTATTTTTTAAACATAGGATGGAACCATTCTTGACATTAGTTATAAGAGTGTACCCTGATTTTTCTAAATCAACACAAAAGAGGAGGAAGCAATTTCTTTTATTTAGAGCAAGGGTTCTCCATATAGGGGCAACTTATTGTCTTAAGTATCCATGTAAATGTTGCGTAGGATACAAGGGCAAGTCCTTTGTGTTTTATACCCCTCCTCAATTGTCAATTTTTTTGAGTGATAAAACACAATTAGTGGATACTGAGTTGGAGACTACATAGTTACCTTCTGTTCAGTGAGCCCTAAATAAAATATGTATTGTACGATGCATGGTATATTTTGTAAAAAGAAATACCTCTTTTTTTCCTTGTTTTCTTTTTTTTTTTTTTTTTTAGAGTTATGCTTAAGACCGGCTTCTAATAATTGAGGACTGAATATAGCATTGTGGATGTATTATGTGGTAAATAAGTGAATTTATGTTTTCATCACATATGCTTTTTCTTTAATCAAGATTGTTCTTGTATTATTAATGTGAAAATCGAATAAATATTAAAAAAATAATAATAATTCTTTTCATCTCTTTAAAGAGGTCAAATTTATGTACCAGCAGCCACCCCCTGCTCTTTTAACCCCTTGAATTCATGTAGACATATCCTACCCACTGACAATTTAGCTTAAGGTATTCTATGTTGTCTAGCCAGTTTTCTTGTAATAGGACTATGTTAGACTTACACCTTCTCAATGCTTGTAAACCCTTACCTTAACAGCCAAGCCAATACCTGAGACATTCCTTCTAACACATCCAATTACACTGCATATCTACCATTGCCCTGTCCTGATGTCAATCCAGAGTCTCCTTCTTAATAAAGTGGCAGCCTTGATTTCTTCCTTGAATTTTCAACTTTATAAAATCAAGAAAGTGATATTTTATTATCCAAAAAAGTATAGGTGGTACCAGCTTCTCTGCTCTACTTCCCCAACCCACTCTTTCCCTTCTCAACTATCCATTTCAGAGCCTTCAAATCATCCAACAGATTTTTTTTTTTTTTTGTGATTAACAAGCCCAGAGAAATAATCACTTAAAAGACTGACAGGATCAGATGTTGCTTGTACTAAACCAAACTACAAAGACAGATGAGTTGTATTTATTGGCAAATGTACAGCTGCCAAAGATCTAGAGAATAATATAAACTTCAGGTCTTGAGCAAGGAATGCTTGAAAATCTCAATTCTGGTTCAAATATTTGGTAAAGAACTTGTTTTGATAGCGAGTTCTTTTTAATATTAATGAACTAATAGTAGATTATTTCTGGCCCAACAGTTTCCATCTCCTTTTCTTTACATTTCAATCAGATCAGCAACTATTAGACTATGGTGCCATAAGCCTTCATTCACAACTGATATTTTGATTTCTGCTGCATCAAACTCAGAGGAAGAAAGTATTGATTATGAATAGTCATTGTGTTGATTGCCCAGTAATCAATACAGAGCCAAAGAGCCATCATTTTTGGGCATACAGTTCTGTTGACACAATATGAAGAGAAACGTTATCAGCCTGTAGGAATATGGCCCAGTAAAATCTCTGAATATGCTGACAAAATGGAATCTCTTTCGCAAGGACATTCAGAATGCTGATATCTTTCTCTGAATAAAGAAAGACTATTTGGGAGAAGGAGCGGGGAAAAAAGAGAAATCTTTGCATAAACATTTGCCTGCTGAGCTTGCTAATCCTTACTTGTGAAGGGGTGAAAGAGGCTTGCTTCCCGGTTCCTGGAGTGCCGCCCACGGACCAGCAACACTGACATCATCCAGCGACTGGCGTTTTTAAAAGCCAGTCCCCCTCGGCGCTTGTTGAAGAAGGAGTGGGGAAAAAAGAGAAATCTTTGCCTAAAAATTTGCCTGCTGAGCTTGCTAATCCTTACTTGTGAAGGGGTGAAAGAGGCTTGCTTCCCGGTTCCCGGAGCGCCGCCCACGGACCAGCAACGCTGATGTCATCATCCAGCGACTGGCGTTTTTAAAAGCCAGTCTCCCTCGGCGCTTGTCGCCGTCCCGGCGCGTGTCACCACTGAGAAGAAACTGGGCTTGTTCGGATATTCTAGTAAAGTGAGAAACTATCTTTAATTTTCCTAACGCTCCCAACCCACCCAGGTTAGAGTTTTTAAAACAGAGAAGACTTGGAGGAAAGTAATACTTGGCATCATTAATATATCTTCTTCAATAAAATGCCGCATACAAAAAGAAAGGCAAAGATAAGAGAGGCAATAATACCCTCTCTACCTGAGCCACTTCAATCTCAGATACCAACATTCTTTTCATCCACTCCTAGAACTCAACCGGAGGAGGTGGTCATTGTAGATAGTGGCACTGAGCGGGTGCCTAATCTACCGACCGAAACATCTCTTAGCCCCGGAGCTCCGTGTACCCCCCCACCGCCACAAGTAAATTTTACAGAAGTATCTCAAATTTCCTCTTTAATAAATGAAGGCAGGGGAGAGGACCTAGCTAATAAGGGGAAAGAAGAATCAGGAACAGCAATAGAGTTGAAATTACTACCAACTAAACCAAACGAAATAACACAGGATTCTTTATGGTCTGCTATAGTCTCTTTGGAAACTGCAATAGTAAAATTAACACAGCAAACTTTTGATGCGAATCTTCAATCAAAAAAACTGGAATCCTCGATAGAAAAAATTGATAAAGAAAAACAAGGGATGGAATCAAGATTGAATATTCTTGAAACCTATCAAAGGTTTACAAAAACTGAGATATTACATAATAAAAGATTAGAGATGATTGAAAATCAACAAAAATACTTAAATCTAAGAGTATTGAACTTCCCTAAGCTTAGTCTAGTCTCACCTTTAGATATGTTCAAGGAATATTTAACATGTATATTGAAATGGCCTGAAAAATCAATGCCTACTATATCTAAAATATACTATGTTGATATTAAGAGTAATATAGTAGAAGGGAATAAAGCTGAAGGATTATCATTAAATCTATCCGAGGTACTAGAAATTACACTAGATTCTAAAATTGAAAATAGAACAACATTACATGTTAGTTTTGTTTTTGCAACAGACAGAGATGCTGTTTTCAGATTGTTTATGAAAAAAAGAACAGAACATTTCCACGGTGGAAAGATCTGGGTTTACCCAGATCTTTCCACCGTGTTCTGGGTTTACCTAGATCTTTCCAGAACAACCCAACTAAGGAGGAAAAAATTCTTAGAATTAAGAACAGATGTGGAACGTAAGGGTGGGAAAATGATCGTAAAATATCCATGTCGGTGTGAAGTTTGGAGAAATGGTCAAAAATATGTTTATTTTGAAACAACACAGTTGAGAAAATTTCTTGATTCTTTTCCCCCGTGAAAATTAGCAATAGGACGAAGCAGTAAATATATATTATATCTAGGAATAGTCTTTTCTTTTCAATTGTAAAAGGTTATCCTGTTTTCCTTAGACCGCTCAAATTTCTCTCTCAATCCTGGAGCATTACTTTTCTTTATTCTTTATTGCAGATCATAAAAATATTCTACATAATGTTATACTGTTATATAAATATTGAGAATCTGTATTATTTTTTCTTTTCTTCTTTGTAAGATTGTAAAAATCAGCATAAATATTAAAAAAAAAAAAGACTATTTTCAGAGCAGAGTGCAAACAAAGAAATCTCTACATGGAAAAACAAAGAATTTCTCTGAAAAACAGACTCGGCTACCCGCCAACTAGGCTGGTGGCTTCTCAAGAGATGTTTGCCACAAACTTATGCTTAATGTCTCTCTGGCTGAGGGATGACTTGACTTTTTGGAAAACAACCTGGATGATATAGACCAATCAGATCGTTGACTCTGAAGCTAATTGATTTGTATTAATGTATTATGAAATGCAGCTAATACCTTTATAACGAAAAAGAAAAAAATATTGAATAGGTAAGAGGCGGAGGAAGAAAGCATAGACCCCAATGAGAGCAGACTGACACCTCCTTGCCTTTCCTAGTCTTTTTGGCTGAGCAATCTTGTTTTCCCTCACACAGTTGAATCCCCCCCCCCCCCCCCCATTTCTCCTGCAAACTGTAACTACGGAGGCCCAGCCAAGTGCAAGACATCAGCCATCTCAGGGAGAGAGCCCCTAAGCACTGATTGTGTCCTAGAAGATTTTGGCCATATAAATTCCTATCTGTGTGTAGTTAGAATCTTTTAACTTCTTAAGCATAAGTTTCAGGTAACTTGATATGCTAGTGCCTTGAGGATTTCATAAGATCAGAATATTTTCCTATTTGTGATAATTGCTGAATGTGTACTGCTTTTAACATCAGACGATCATGAAAGTTATGCTGATAAAGTCATTGTGGTAATAGGTAATGGATATTTTATTAGGGCTTGCCTTACTAAGACAAATGGAATAGTAATATTCTGAGAGATTTCAGTCAAAGGGTACATTTTATATAAATTATTATACGCAAATTGCCCTACATGCCTGTCATCCATTGGATGTGTGGCTCATGCCATTCTAGCTAGAATAGACCCAAAATAATTGGGAAGTGTGGAACATTTGTGAAATCAAAGCACAATACTTCCTGATGATTGTGCACAAGTCACAACAAGGAACTTAGGGTCACTGGGCCCAACGACAAGGGGGCACCATAAATTATTTTCACAACTATATACTGCTGCTGTTGGGCGAAATAGAGATCCATACAGCAGACTGAAGCCTTGGAGTCTGTCACAGGAAGGACAGTAATTTCCTTGTCAGACTGGCAGTCAGACTGGGATAATTACATGGGAGGTACTTTCAGGGCCGATAGAGTTTGAACCTATGGCCTTGGAAGATGCAGGCTGTAAACCTGCTGCAGAAGCAGAGGCTGCTGGTTCTCCAGGGAGTCCTAGCATTTTTATTCTCTATTCAAGGAAGAGCTAGACATGAATCTGCTACAGTCCAATTTGGAACCACTGGGTGTGCCCCAAATGGAGACCAACCTAAAAGGCACTCCAAAAAGGTACACTGTTGCTGGTCCAACAGCCTTCTTGGCATCCACCCTGAAGTGCTATTTATCCAGCTTCTGATCCTGATCATGTTCCAATGTTTCTGCCTTGTAATCCAGTTCCAGTGCTCCTACGCCATGCCTCTCTCCTGACTCACATCTAGCCTTCTGGTCTTCACTATCATGGCCTGGGTCTAGCCTTTCTAGGTACCCACCTTGCCTCCAGGGTGGCCCCCAAGTAGCTGAATCCTGATAGCTCTGACAGTTTGGATCAGCCCGAGCTGGAGGCTGCACTGAAAGGGAGCCCTATAACTGGAGTTTTTGACAAAATGAAACACTTCGTACTTGCAGTCAGTTTTTACAGACTGAGCTCTTGCCCCACAGCTGACTCCAGGCTGCACCTATGGTTCCAAATACTTTACCCCAGGTGGTACCAGAAGATCCAGCTTCTACACTAGCAACTCCAGCTATCCCAGCAGCTCCAGCCTCACTCAGTATAGCGCAATTCCAGCTGTTTCAGCAGCCTCAGTTCCTGCACAAATGAAACTAGCTCTAGCTACTCAGATGTCTCCAGTGTTCCAGGAAGCGCCAGTTACTTAACTCAATGACTCCACCATTCTAAGAGACTCTTGCACCAGAGAACCTGCAGGCAGGTCCCACATCTCTTTGATGGCACGCAATATAAGTTCCTTAAGTTCAAGGAGCAATGTTCCAGAAATGTCCTCATATCTACCCCAGCGAAGAGACTAAGGTGACCTTGCTGATTCTCCTGCTATAGAGGGAAGGTTTCATGCTGGGCTTGCCCCATGTCAGACAGTGGCAGTTCTCTCCTTGAAAATCACCCAAGATTTGTGGGGGCCTTGGCTCAAGCCTTTGGGGGGGCCTGACCTAGGGAAAGGTTTGCCTGTGCAACCAGCTTTGACTTTGCTTCGGCAGGATTTACATCCAGAGGGGGGACACTATTCAGTAAGTCTCCCCAATTCCAGAAACAGCCTCTGTCCTTCCCTAAAGGAGATGCTCACTTGTACCTTGCCCCATATAAAGGGCCAGTTCCTGCACTTGTAATACTGAAATCAGCACCAGCTGTCTTTACAGCTCCAGTGCATGCTCTTGTACCAGTGAAGTCCATGCCAGATGCCTCTTCAGCTCCAGCTCCTGTTCTTGCATCAGTAAGTTAGTGCTAGCTGTCCATATAGCTTCAGCTCCAGTTCCTACTGTCAGGGCTTTCAGATCTTCACAAGTAGAGGCTGCCACACAGGGAAGGTACATACCTTGGAGAGAGAGGCCGAGGCACGATAGTGGAGCCATGAAGTTGTAAGGACAGCTGGTGCTAACCGGTACATTCTCCAGGAAATGGAGTTTAAAGACAGTGGATGCAGACTTCACTAGCACAAAAGTAGGAACTGGAGCTACAGAGGCAGCTGAGGCTGGCTTCACTGGTGCATGAACTGGAGTTGAAAAGGCAGTTGACATGGAATTCCCTGTTGCAAAACAGGCACCGGAAATGCTGAGATAGCCTGGCATGGAATCTTTAAATTTGCTGGCTTAGCTTGGAGCAGAGTTTGCACAGGACTTGCTGGAGCCGGAATGCCCTGCAGTACCAAAGACTCCACTTTAGTCCACCACTGAAGTGGAATCTTTGATACTGCGGTTGCAGCCTGGAGCAGTGTCTTTAGGTGTGTTGATGCAGCCTGGAATAGAGTCTCCGCACTTGCTGAAGCAGCCAAAGTGGAGCCACAGAAGCCTGTTACTGTAGGCCAAGAGTCCATTCTGCATAGCTGGCTGCCAGCATGGAGGTGCACATGACCATGGCCATATGTTGCTCATCTTTCCATAGGAGAGAATAGCAGCCCAGAAGCCTAGCTGAGCAGCCACCTTGCTGCTGGGTTCTACACAGATCTTGCTCAAATAGAGCCATGGGCACCTGAAAGGAACCCACATTCTCTCTCAAACAGTTCATGTTGAAATGGCATATATGATTCACAAAAAAACAAAAAAAAAAATTAACTGGGCAGGACCAACTTTCCCTAAAAGGTAGGGGATTAGACCAGAAATTCTTAGAATACATTTTTTTCACTTGTTTTTTTAAATTAAATTTAAACAATTCACATATTTACATATTTTAAAGAAAATAGGGTTATACAAGCACCATAAATGCACAAAATACAAACAAAGCAAACCAAAGTACAAGACCCACAAAACACCACAATATAGTGAGGGAGAGAAAAAGATCTTGGGACAAACAACCTACATTATAAGAAAACAGAATTCAAAGGATCACAGCCTGAACAAAACTGCATTTTCAAATATAGCCAACACACTAAGAGGGCAGGGAGGCACTGTTGGATCTAACGTTGATTGAATCTCTCAGCTGAGGGGGGGGGGGTCAAAGAAAACATATCTAACAGCATTCAAAACTACCAAGTACTTGCAAGAGTGTCTAATTATACAAGAGGCCCCTATGGCCCCAGGTCTTATGGCCAAAAATGTTCTCCTTCACTCCTGTATTGCCCTGGCCAAATCTGGAAACATCGAAATCTTCCCACCCTTAAATAAAGCCTCACGATGAAGAAAAAACAAACAAATAATATGGTTCCTATCTTGCAAAAAACACAAACGAAACAAAGTAGCTCTGCAGAAAGCCTGTGACCCACAATTTTCTAGAAAATCAGTTAAATCCAAAGGGGTATTCTGCTCACCTTTATTCAAATTCTTCCGGGCAGATGGTAAAGAAAAGATTTTTTGAATACGAGGCAGTGCTGATTTAGAAATTCGTAACATCTTTCATATAAATTTTGAACATCTCAACAGGTGATAACACGGGCATTTGAAGAAAATTTAGAACATGCAAGGTCAAATTCTTGACAGAGTTTTCCAAACTTTCTACCCTGCATGAAACAGAAGTCCCACAATTTGTTTGACTTGCACTTCCTTAATATGGGGAACAGAGGCCTTCAGATTGGAAATGTTAGTTCCACAAGACAATAATTACTGATCTTGTGTGAAATTCTGAATGAATATCCAAAGTAATGGTGACCAATGAGGAAACAGACTGCTCTATGGTCACCATTGCAGACCAAAGACTGTCTAACGTCACAAAAGCTGGTTTAGATAGCACCGGTCTAACCTGGAGGGATGAAATAACTTCTTGAATCTCCTGCGAGTCAATTCCCATGGCCCTCGACAATGAGGAAACTTCACCCAGTGCCAAAACTTCAGCCACTGCTCCTCCTGACTGTCTCTCTGGCACCCAGGGACAAAAACTCCTCCACCGCATTCTGCTGAGTTCCACTAACAGGAAAGCAAGCGGACATCTACCGGTGTCTGGTGCCAATCAAGGACCAGTGCCTCAGCCATCGCATAGGTAGGAGCACCAAGTGGGGCTCGCGTCGAGCGATCTACGGGGTTGAGCGCCGATTCAGCCATAGACAGACTGACAGTCCTAAAACTGGCCATGTCGACCTCCGAAGTTGGCACAGACAGAATTGGTGAGAACTCAGGCATGATGGTTTGCTGGGACATTCCTGCAGCTGGATAATGTCTAACAACTCCCTTCCTCTTGCCCATAGCCACAGAGGAAGTGTATAACAAACAAACAAGAAAAGTTTAAATGTAAGTCGCAGGAACACAAACTCACACCTCTGTTCAGGGCACCATCTTGACACCCCCCCTCCCCCCCCAAACACTTTTGATTAAGTCTCTGATATTTTCAGAACTGCTCCATCCGAACTTTGCCTCTGGCTTGGGCTGGTCCAAACTGTCAGGGCTATCAGGGCTCAGCAAGCACAGGCGCTATGGAGGGCAGGTGCATTCCTTGATGATCCTGGAGGTGTGTAGGGGTGAGAAGAGTCCACTCATCAGGTCGATGGAGTTTTGAAAGTGGGAATTGCAGATTGTAAACCCGCCATAAGGCTCTAAAGGATGCTGGTTCTTCAGGGAGTACTAGCATTTTTATCCTCTATACCAGGGACAGCCAGACACATCTCTGAAGCATTCTGAATGGACCAACACCAGGCATGCCCCAAATTGAGTCTAACATAAAAGGCATTCCAGGAAGGCACACAGTTGCTGATCCAACAACCTTCTCAGTATCCTTCCTGCAGAAGAGTTATTTGTCCAGCCTCCGAACCTGACCATGTTCCAGTGTTCCTGCCTTGCTATCTAGTTTCAGTGATCCTGTGCCACACTTCTCTCCCCTGGCTCCTATCCTGCCCCTGGGCTCCACCATTATGTCTTTGGCCTAAGCTCTCCAGATATGTACCTTCCATCCAGGGTGCTTCTTGATAGCCAAGCCCTGATAGCCCTGATAGATATGTAAACACAAAGTAATATTTAGTACAAGAGATGGGTGTTTGTTCCCAAACTCCATCTTCCTGGAGGCAATCACAACTTTGTTGATGCCCTGGTCTTCCATAAGCAGAGGTACAAACTCTCCCAATGGCACCTTTTCTTCTCTACAGCAAATGATGCCTTGCACTATCTGTGATCATTGGTTCCTTAAGGGCTAGTTGCTCTCAGCAGGCCCTAGAAAGCTTCTAGGACCAACCACCTCTCTCTCTCAGCTCAGTTTACCTAGACATCTATTAATTTGAACACATTACTGTTTCAGCTGACACGCACATGTCGGGATGACGAAGGCCGCTATCTTATCGTAGCGGGTACTCTATACCAGTAGAAAATTGCTTTCTGTAATGTCTATGCCCCAAATGTATACTCCCCTGGGTTTTTTGCCATCCTGATCAGTTTACTGGCGGACTTTTCAGACTATAGTTTGATATTAGGCGGTGATTTTAATATCATCGCTAACAAACACCTAGATAATAACCCACCCAAACCTATCTCTGTATCCGACCTAACTATGGGGATTAGTCTTTTGTGCACAGAATTACATTTATTGGATGTTTGGCGGGTCCTTCACCCTCAAGAGAGGGATTTTACCTTTTTTTCTAACCCACACCTACTCTAGGTTAGATTACTTGTTGGTCTTGGATCAGTGTTTCTCCAAGGTAAAAGACGCTAATATTGGGATTATTTCCCTTTCTGACCATGCTCCGGTCGCCATAACCCTACAATGTGGGCAGGGTCCTCGTCCTCCATTCTCATGGCGGATGCGGCCTGATCTTCATCTGGATAAGGAGTTTCACACATATTTACAGGATTGTTGGAAAGAGTACATGGCCCATCATAATACCTTGAGGTCACCCCTGCGAAGGTGTGGGAGGCTGGGAAGGTGGTGATGCGGGGGGCTGTAATAGCTTATGTGGCTAAAAGAAATAGACAGTGTAATGCGGAAATCCTTAGACTCACTGGGTCCTTTAAGGCAGTCCAGAGCACCCATCTGGTGGATATGTCGCCGGAAGCCAAGGCTTCCCTGGATACGGCTTGGGAAGCGTTAAATAGCTTATTGCACCATAGAGCTTCAAAATCCCTTAGATATTACCTATATCAACTTTACAAGTATGGTAATCTGGCCAGTCACCTAATGTCTCATTTGGTGCGCCCGAGAGGGGTGCAGACGTCTGTAGTGGGTATTAAGGACGGGCGAGACGCCCACCAGACTGCTCCTGCCACGATAGCGGCTCGGTTTATAGAGTATTATACAAAGCTGTATGGAGTTAAGCCTATGAACACAGAGGCAGCTGAGGCTTTATTCCACAGGCTTTCGTGGCCCCATATACAGAATGATGATCTCACTGCCCTAAATCGCCCCACTACTACCCAGGAAATCTATTCCGTGATTCAGAGATTGAAGCTAGGTAAGGCCGCCGGGCAGAATGGGCTTGGTTTGGAATACTACAAAATATTGAGGTTCGTTATTCTCGCGCCCCTGCAAACCTACTTTGGGAGTTTATTGCACACTAACGCCCTCTCTGCGGCCGCCAACCAATCAGTTATTGTGGTCCTTCCTAAACCGGGCAATGACCCTTTAGAGGTAGGATCCTAGCAGCCCATCTCGCTGCTCAATGTCGATATAAAGATCCTTGCCTCAGTACTCTCAGCCAGGTTAAATACTATTTTACCTGCTCTTATCCATGAGGATCAAACTGGGTTTGTAGCTGGCCGCCAGGGAGTGCGCAATATACGGCGTCTTTTGGCAACACTTAGCTACCAAGCAGAAGCGGAAGCACTGATCCTCAGTTTGGATGCCGAAAAGGCCTTTGATTCGTTATCATGGGAGTATATGTTCTGGGCATTGCAAAAATATGGCTTTTCGGGTTCCTATCTACAATGGATACAGACCCTTTATTGTAACCCGAGTGCCACTATATTGCTTAATGGTTTGCCTAGGGAGGCCTTTTCAATACACTGCGGGGTCAGACAGGGTTGCCCTCTTTCTCTCCTATTGTTCGTTTTGGCCCTGGAGCCTTTGGCCATCTGTCTGCGGGGGGTGGAAAACTTAGTGGCATTAGTGTGGGGGGTCACCCCTTAAAAGTGGCTGTCTGCGGACGACATCCTGTTGTTCGTCGGTAGACCGCTTACTAGTGTGCCGGTCATTGTTCACAATTTTGATCAATTCCAGTTGGTGGCAGGCCTTAAAATAAATTACACTAAATCGGAGGCCCTGGCCTTAAATGCTCATCTACCTGATACCTGGGTGGACCCCTTCCCTTTTCAATGGGCCCCTGCTCAATTCAAATACTTAGGAGTGTGGATTCCACGAAACTTGAAACATTTATATGCTCTAAATATTTCGGCCTGCATTACTAAGTTGCAGACACCCTCCCACTGTCTCTCTTCGGCAGGTGCACTTTGGTTAAAATGGTGTTAATGCCTAAACTTCTTTATCTTTTGCACATGGTTCCTTGTTGGTTGACGGGGTTGGGGGGGGTGGGGGGGGAGATATCCGGCGCCTGCGCTCAAGTATATAGCAGTTCCTGTGGAAAGGGAAATGCGCGCGGCTTGCTTACACAATATTGGAACTTCCTCGAGAGCAGGGAGGGCTTAACATGCCAGACTTTCGTCTTTACAATGTAGCATGCCAGGCGGGACAGTGGTGCTACATTTCAGTCTTGGGCAGACAGTGGGATAATGTTTGCATTTCACTTGTATGACCCTGCCTCTTGCCTTTTGATGGGACTTCGCTACATTGGTGCGAACTTACCACTATCAACAAAACAGTTCTATGCTTTTCTTCAGGCTTGTCATTATCTGCGGTCCTTTGCCTGGACGCCCGCTGAGTTGGAGGCAAAACAAGTTTGCGAATGCCATCTTTGATACCACCTAACTAATACTATCACTGGATGGAAAAAATTGGAAATTGGGGCAGAAGCTTCGCACTGCTGATCATGTGAATCGCCTGGCCACTCGATGGTCCAAGACACTGGATACCCCTATTACTGGGGCTTAGTTAACAGCTTGTTTTACCGCTTTATATAGGCTGCTACCTGACATTGGCCTCCGTGAGATGCAGTTTAAAATCTTGCACTGTGTTTATCATGATGATATTCGCCAGTTCCGGATGTGGCTAGCTACGTCCTCTTTATGTATCAAGTGCAGCACAACGGAAGGTACTCTGTTACACAGGATCTTTGCTTGCCAGTCACTTCAACCATTTTGGACGGCTATTCTGGCAGTGATCGGCACCTGCACTGGAGTTCCCCTCAGCACTACAGGTTCTGTGATATTGCACAGCTCAACGCTAAGTCTTCTTCCCAGCAGCCACTCAAAGGCTAAATTTGAGCGTGTAGCTATTATGATGGCATGTCGCACTGTCCTGGCAGATTGGACGGAGCCGGTGCCATCACTTGCTCCCTGGGTTAACCGAATGGCATCATTGGTGCAACTGGAACACCTGGACTTTTTTTTAAATTTGTAAATTTTTATTTCGTATCAAACAATTCAATCCAGAACCAGTGGTAGAAAACAAGACAACACTGTGGACGATATACTGTACACGAACGTCTGCAAACCAATTCTTGTATGAGGCTGCATTACACATTATTCATAAGAGCTTATGTCATGTCTTTATATGCATACCCCAAGTGGAAAATACAGACGTCAGAAAAAACACAGTATACAAAATGGAACCACCCAGTCTGGATACTGTTCCATGTATTTAAACCATCTTATAAGAAATCCCCCTCCTCTCCCTCCCCAATACCAAGTTGTACAGAAACATGAGTGTATTATAATAAAGAAAGCATTATTAAGCCTCTGGGTAAAGGAGCATGAGTAACTCCAACTTAGATCCTAAAAGAATGTCGTAATCCACCACCAATTCATTCCCTGTAGGTGAGAGCCACCACTCATATTTTGACCAGATCTGCTTAAAGCGAGAAAGTACGCCATGTTTATGAGCAGTAATTTTCCCCAACGAATGCATCTCCAGTACTTTAGTTTGTACATATTGTAAAAATGGTACTGCCTGGTCTTTCCAGTATTTTGCTATGGTGCATCTGGCCGCTGTGACAACACATTTAATGAATTTGCTCTGAGTCAGGTCACAGTTAGGACATTCCCGGTTTAGAAGAGCGCTAGCAGGAGTAAGAACCATAAGGACTCCGAGAACCAATGTTAACCATTGTGAAATCTGTTGCCACAGTGTCTCAATTTTTGGGCATGTCCAAAGATGAAAGAACGTGCCCTGGGCAGAATACAACTGCCAACAGGAGTCAGTTGCGCCCGGGTACGTGTGACTTAGTTGAATGGGAGTGATGTATCACCGATATAGCATTTTGTAGCCATTTTCTATATGGGTAGCGGAAATCAAATCTTTCCTCAAATGAATATATATCTGCTTCCAATCTTCCGCTAGCCAACCACACTGTAAATCCTGTTCCCAAGCCTTGACGGAACGCCTGGACTTTTTGGCTGGCAACCGGAAACCGGACAAGACTTACTGTACATGCTGGGATGCTTGTGTCTCCACCTTCCCTACGGAGTTGCAAGATGGACTTAGACTTAATGGTTACACGTCTACCTGGTACTTATAGGAGGGGGGGGATGTGGGGTAGGGTGTGAATGTTGGATGTCTGTGATATTAATGGATTTTGGTTGTGGGGATGGGGGGAGGTGGGTGTGTTTTCTAATGTAAAAGGAAAATCAGGGTTGGACAGAAAAATGGGGCTTCGGTGTTCTTAGTGTTAATGACACTGTACTGGTTTGCTACTGTTTACAGTTTACTGTTTGATGCCTCTGATGGCTGCCTTCCCTGTTAATAAAAGTATTTTGACAAAAAAAAAAAAAAGAGAGAACACAGTGTGGGCATGGCCTCTAGATTCACAAGCAGCCAACTTTTCTTTGATATAAGGCACTCACCAGAAATGAGTTTGGCATGCAGGCTCATTCTAGTGAAGGTCGGTGGCTAAATGGAGGAATTCTGTAGCATATTCCACCACAAGCCCTGGTAGAGCCCCATAATGTTGCTTTCTGCCAACTGGATAAGATCAGGCTCAACAAAAACCTGGTAGAGGGCAGACATAAATGAGTATCTGATTCAGGATAGGGTTATCCTACTCCAACAATGGAGTGGCCCAGGACCTTCTTGCAAAGTAAGTTAATGATAAAGCCCACTTTAAGTGAGTCTGAATTATATATATATATATCTGGATACGGGCAAAACTAAAGTTCACACTGAAGGAGGAATGCAGGAAGATCCTTTCTTGTACTGTCAAACTTCACAGGAAGTGGTATAATCACACTGGAGACAGTTGGCTGGAATTAGAAACTTGAAGGGTATCCAACTTTTGCTGGAGGGAATGCAGATGAGCCTGCATTACTTGAAAGGCATCTATAACTTTTTCAAACTGTCAGAAGCCCCAGCCATGTGCTCCATTTCAGCCTAGCCTCTGGCTTGGGCTGGTCCATGCTATCAGGAACTACCCCAGTGAAGAGGTAGAGTACCTGGAGAGGCTAGGCCCTAAAATGGTGGTGGAGCCCAGGCGTTTGAACAGGAGCAGGAGCGGCCTGAAGGAAGGACTGGAGCTAGAGTCTGAAGCTTGAGACTGGAACTGGAATCATTGGGATGACTTAAAAAGGAACAGGATAAAAGGCCGAATTAACAAAGTTTCCATGCGGCAGATGCCAGGGAGTTTTTTGGGTCAGCAAAAGGTATGACTTCTGGGAGTTCCTTATATTCTAGCCTCAATTTAGGGTGCACCCAACACTTGTCCAATGGAGAACATTCGGAGGCATGTCCGTCTCCCTTGGGTATGGAGGTTAACTATTCGGGTTTCTTCATGAATCGGCAACCTCTATAACTCCGCTGCAGCTTTCCACCCTACATCTCTCAGGGCTTTGAGTTTAAACTCTATTGCCCTGGCAAAATGGTAATTTTGCTCCAGGCAAGTTAACATCGTTAGGGCTGAATTTGGAAATATCCTTCCTCTTGTCATCCAGAAACAGAATCATGAATATAAATTAAAACAAGATTGGAAATCAATATGGAATAATGCACATAAAGATATGAATTTATTGCAAAAAAAACAAAACAAAACTGTAATTTATTAGACTATTACACTCTGCAAACAGCTACCCACAATATTTGTCCATTGATCATCTATTATATTGGACTAACTGTGGGAACCATGATTCACACAGTCATATTTGATGGTCATGACATATTGTGCATCATTTTTTAGTTTGGTACAATAAAAGATCATTTTACTTACAAATATAACCAATATTAACCATGGCAGTTTGTCTTCTGAGATGTTGGGACAACCGTTTTTTGCCATCTAATTCTAATAATTAAAATAAAATTTGAGGCTGATCCCACATTTTGTTCAAATGGCAAAATTCACCATAGCTTTGTTCTGGTTTTCAGAGAAACAAATATATGAAACAGCATCCACTGACATATTAATATACCAGAAAAGGCAAAATGGATCAATATGAAAAAGTCTGAGGCCCATTTTGGACCCAAATGATGAAAAATGTACAATGACAGGTCTAATAGATTTGTTCGATTAAATAGTTAACTGCCTGTCTGTCTTAATGGATTCTACAAAAGGACTTTGCATAAAAGCTGCTTTAACTTTATCTAGCTGCAGAGCTGATTACAACATGACCTGTGCTTAGGATAAGTCAGGTTCCTCGGGAAACAATTTTAGACTATTTTCCTAAGGGAAAGCGGGCTTACAAAATTGTTATGTCTTTATGTGTTCCTCTAATTTTTCTGTTTCGTGTCTTAGCCGCATCATCTTTTCAGGACATGAGGATCCTGACAGGAATTATACTTAAATATTAAACATGCACACAGCTTAAGTGACATTCCAGAGCAGAAATGCACAATTCTCTTCCTTGAGGACTGCAGACCTGTCTGGTTTTAAGGTTATCGAATGAATATTCATGAGAATACGTTTGGTTTACCGGCCTACATTTGCATAGTTTAGATATGACCTGCTTGTGGTGCTTGAGGATTGAACTTATACACACCCCTGCCGTAAAACTCAATATGACAATAGCCTGTGACAGGCTTATCTTTAATCAAATACAGTTGATTACCATTTGCGGCAGAGATAGGCAAACTTTTTTATGCAGAGCCATTTTCGTGGATATTGCCTGCATTTCAGGCTGGTGGTGGGGGTCCTCTTGGAAATCCAGTTGGGTGGGGGAGTGGGGAGGGTGGCATTTCTTCTCAGAGCTTCAGTCAAGCAAGAACAGCACAATTTATACTACCAGTCTAAATAACTTCAAAAATAAAAGACCCAGAAGACCTTTAAGAGCTTTTTATTTATTTATTCCTTTATTTATTATGTAGTCTGGAAGCAGAAAAATATCGAGACATGCACTCTCCTTTCCTGACGCCAGGATCTCCCTTCCTGTCTCCAATACAAGCTTCTGTCATGTAGCGGTGGCTGGCTCCTCCTCCTCCTGTAACATGGCGGCTGCCTTTTCTTCTACTCACATGGCCCCTACACCTATTCAATGGCCGACTTTTTTTGCCACAGCAGCAGGCAGCATAGTAAATATTGGCAGAAAAACACACAAGTGGGCCATCCAGTCTGCCCAGCAAGTATTTTTTTTAGGGTAGTTACTGCAGCTCTGTGTAGGTTACCCCTTTTCTTCATTTCCATCCTTTACAGACTAGGGATCCTCTATGTTCATCCCATGCCCTTTTGAATTCCATTACTGTTCTTGTCTTCACTATCTCTTCCTGAAGGGCATTCCATGCACCCACCACCCGTTCCGTGTAGAAATATTTCCAACATAGTAACGGAGTAATGAAGGCAGATGAAGGCAGATGAAGTCCAGATGGTCCATCCAGTCTGCCCAGAAATTTGCTTATGGTAGTAACTACCACTCCATGCAGGCTACCTCCATATGTTCTGTTAAGGTAATCGCAGCTTCATGCAGTTAGTGTAGCTGGGTTCAAAAAAGGTTTGGATAAGTTCTTGGAGAAGTCCATTAACTGCTATTAATCAAGTTTACTTAGGGAATAGCCACTGCTATTAATTGCATCAGTAGCATGGGATCTTCTTAGTGTTTGGGTAATTGCCAGGTTCTTGTGGCCTGGTTTTGGCCTCAGTTGGAAACAGGATGCTGGGCTTGATGGACCCTTGGTCTGACCCAGCATGGAAATTTCTTACGTTCTTATGTTACCCCCAAGCCTTTTGTTAAGGGTTGTAACTACCTCTCTGTGCAGATTACCCCTGTGCGTTCAGTTAAAGGTAGTACCTGCTACATCCTTGGAGTTTTATAGCATGGATCTGCAGCTTTCTTTCCATTGAACAAAAATTTTATCCCTGTGTGTCATTAATACCTTTCAACTACCTCCCTCTCTCCCTTTCCATCTGGCAGAGAGAGCTGAGAAACAAGGGCACCATAGATCTGCAACTGACCCTGTTTCAAGTCATCAAAGGCTCTCAAAATGTTGCATCTTTGATGTGAGCAGAGGTAGGAAAGCAGGCTGGTCAATCTATTTATTCAACTAAAGGTGAGTGGGCTGGAACAAAGACTCATGTGGGCAGTTTATAGACTGCTGGCCACAGTCTGCTCTCTCGTAATTTAAACTCTGAATTGCAACACTCTCTTTTTAGCTGAAATAAATCAATGAAACCCCCCCCCCCCCCTTTAGTTCTCATGGAATTACTTTTCAACCCATTTCCTAAACTGAAAAACAGCAGGTTAACAGCAGTCTTAGTTTCATCCCAAAGATTAAAAAAAAACAAAAAAAAAACCTCAACTCTTTGGCTTTGTTCCACATTTCTATTGCAGCATAAAACCATTAATCAAGCTCCAGTAAATGATGCCTTTTTATCTATCACCTACAAACTTATTCATTTGCTCCCGTTAACAACATTAATATATTTGGCCCTGTTGAATGTAATAGATTGCATTTAAAAAAGTTGGATGAAATAATGAGTTCTCGATGCATATATATGCCTTTTCCATTCAGATTACATTTAAATGAAAGCTATAGCCGGTAGGTGTTTCACAATATTTCAGTTATATGAACAAGTAATAACATTTTAGTCACTCTGAAATTGTTCTTTTTTTGTTAGCAATTTCTCTAAAATTGTAATGTCATAAGGCAAGGGACGTACACATAACATTGTACCCATTTACCAACCGTAGCATATAATACTATTTCTGACATATACAACTTGAACTAATCATATCCAGTGAGTGATTTGCAGAGCTTTGACTAAGATGGCTGCCATTAGAGGTTCAGATGGATTAAGTGGCGAGGTGGAGTTTAATTTAAAATATAACTTAAGATCTTTAAACAGTTTCTTTAAGGGCACACTGATCCCTTTTGATCTGTACATACTCCCTATTTTGAAAGGCATATATGTACCAGAAAATGTGGAGTCTGGCGATCCACCACCCATTGTCTACAATGTTGCCTCACTGGAACGGTTTATAAGTGTCATCAATCAATCACTACATGACTTTGTAAGGGCTAGGAAATGGAATGACAGTTTCCTACATATGTGAAACCTTTGCCAGAACCTGCTACATTACTTCAAATAAATATCAATAGGAAATTTCTCATGAGGACACAGTATGTGTTAGGCACCGAAATGAAAATATTTTCACAATTCATGTGTTAGTGAGGAAGTTAGCTTAACAGATTTAACCACCTGCTTTCCAAGACCTCATTTCCACCCAGGGGAACGGACTCTTCATTCCTTGGACTGCAAGAGGGCCTTGGCTTTCTATTTAGTTCATACCACTGACCATAGGTAGTCCATTCAGCTGCCATTATGAGACTGAAGGGGGACCTCACGTGGATGCGCGGTCAAACTTCGCGCTGGTCAAACTTCTAGAAACTTTGACAAAACTTTTTTACATGCCATGCTCCATGGCATGTGTAGTAAGATAGGATTCAATGTCATTTCCCCAAATCATTATCTAGGTCAAACAAATGCTCCTGGGCTCACATTACTAACCCCACCTCCCCCCCACCCCACCCCCAAAAAACCCCCAAAAAGATGGATTTAAAAATATGGGTATAGCAACAGCAACTCCAGTGTACTTTCTAGAGCTGCGGCCCCAACCCAGTCAGGTACGTTATAAGGCAGGAACCAAGAGCTGACAGTCATGACTACTGTTTACTTCACTGGAATCAGTTTCGTATTTATAAACTGCATTTCCACAAGACAGTTTAAACTCAGATTTCCTATTTTCCTACTGTCTATCTTCCCAAGATTAGTTCAATGCTGCATCTGAGTTAGGGCTTTTAGTAAACTTTTTTTTTTTTTTTTTTTTTTTTTTTAAATCTTATTTATTAATTTTAACCAAACACTGCAAGCAAACATTGCCTGACAGAAAACAAGGCAATACATATATAAGAAAAAAATATATAGGAACAAGCTAGTATATCAATAATAAGTAAACAATGTCTTCTATCAAGTCCCCAATTAAAGAGAAAGCACAGTTGCTTACCTGTAACAGGCGTTCTCCTAGAACAGCAGGA
Source organism: Rhinatrema bivittatum (assembly GCF_901001135.1). NCBI lineage: Eukaryota > Metazoa > Chordata > Amphibia > Gymnophiona > Rhinatrematidae > Rhinatrema > Rhinatrema bivittatum. The sequence continues at coordinate 161,196,802 of NC_042617.1, forward strand.
TGTTAGTCCTCACATGTGGGTGACATCACCCTATGGAGCATGACATGGAAAAAACGTTTGTCAAAGTTTCTAGAAGTTTGACGAGCATGCTCAGCCTGCTGCTATCCGTGCATCCACGTGAGGTCCCCCCTTCAGTCTCATAACACAGATAAAAATACGAACGAAAAAAAAATAAAACAAACCGGATGGAGAACCCAACTCTGTAGGGAGGCAGGCGGGATTCCTGAGGACTAACACCCTGCTGTCCTAGGAGATCACATGTTACAGGTAAGCAACTGCACTTTCTTTAGGACAAGCAGGATGGTAGACCTCACATGTGAGTGAATACCACGCTCCAGACTGATCCTGTGAACAGGAGAGACCAACAGTGGCCGAACAAGGTGCCAACAGGCACAACAATAACTACGGTGCTGTGGGTCAGTAGGGGCTGTCTGGTTCCCACAAGAAGCACAGACGGGAAGAGTTATGTTCAGGTCTGAAATAGGTTGCTCAGGACTGATTGACCGAAGGCACTGTCCTGATGCCCATCTTTGTCCAAGCAGTAATGAGCCACAAAGGTGTGACGAGATCTCCAGATTGCGGTTCAGAAATTTCGACAATGGGGACTGCACGCAAATGAGCCACTGATGTCACCATGGCCCACACAGAGTGAGCCTTTACTCTGCCTGTGCATAGCAGAAGGCTATGCAATCTGCAAGCCAGTTAGACAAGGTCTGTTTACCCACCGCTGCTCCCAGCCTGTTGGTATCAAAGGACACAAACAGCTGAATGGACTACCTATGGTCAGTGGTGTGATCTAAATAGAAAGCCAAGGCCCTCTTGCAGTCCAAGGTATGAAGAGCCCGCTCCCCTGGGTGGGAATGAGGCCTCGGAAAGCAGGTGGGTAAAACTATGGACTGATTGAGGTGGAAATCAGTCACAACCTTGGGCAGAAACTTGGGGTGCGTACGCAAGACCACACGATCATGGAAGACCCTCATGTATGGTGGGCACGTAACCAGGGCCTAAAGCTCACTGACTCTACAAGCCAAAGTAATCGCCACCAGGAATATAACTTTCCAGGTGAGAGACTTCAGATCGCAGGACTGCAGTGGCTCAAAGGGAGGGTGCATGAGCCATGCCAGGAAAATGTTGAGGTCCCAGGACACAACAGGAGGCCGAAGAGGGGGCTTCAGCTGAAGGAGGCCACACAAGAAATGGCCTACTAAAGGCTGCACCGAAATGAGTGTGCCAGCAACATCCCGATGGTACGCACTGACAGCGCTAAGGTGAACCCTGACCGAGCTGGTTTGAAGCCCAGATTCGGAAAGGTGCAACAAGTAGTCCAACAGCTGGGGGAGGGAACATGAGAATGGATCCAAGTCATGCCCCGCACACCAGATGGAAAATCTTTTCCACTTTAAGCTGTAGGTCTTCCTGGTGGAAGGCTTCCGAGACACCACCAGTACCTGGGAGAGGCAGTCCGAGAGCGCCAAAGGTTGAAAGACTACACACTCAACATCCAAGTCATCAGAGCCAATGCCCGGAGGTTCGGGTGGCGCAGTATGCCCCGATTCTGGGAGATGAGATCAGGTGCCATCTCTAGCCAGACAGTGGTCCGCACAGACAGGTCCTGCAGAAGCGGGAACCAGACCTGTTGGGGCCAAAAGGTTGTCACGAGAATCATGGTCTCTCTGTCCTATTGAAACTTCGCATATAGCAGGCTTCTCCCCCAATGGAGAGAGAAGGCATCACAGTCCAGATGCCCATCCCCCGACAGCAGGGAGCAGAACTTGCTCACTTTGTGGTTGTGAAGGGAGGCAAAACGGTCCACATCCAGCTCACCCCACCAGTAAAACAGCTCAGCCACTACCTCCAGGGTTGAGGGAACCCTCGTGATGCCGGAAGGAGCTGCTTAAGTTGTCCACCAATACATTCAGATGCCCTGGCAGGTACGTGGCTCGCAGGGACATCCCCTGTGACAGGGCCCAGGTCTACACTTGCACCTTCTCCAAACAGAGCAGGAACGAGCCCATGCCACCCTGATGGTTGATATACCACAATCGCTACTTGGTTGTCCGTCTGAATCAGGACTTCCTTGTCTGACAACTGGTCTCTGAACACCCACAAAGTGTAACAGAAGCTTCAGGAAGTTTATTTGACAATGGGCTTCGGAGACAGTCCAGAGACCCTGCATGTGGATACCGTTCACATAGGCTCCCCAGCCCTGAGGAGAGGCATCGGTGGTGAGGATCACCTGAGGTGGAGCAACTGCGACTTGAGTCTCGAGGTCTTGGGAGTCCTGTTGCCATTGGGACCGCAAGGTCCTTTGAACCCTCCCCATGCACAGGCGGGTGAGAGGGGTTCACATGGATGGAAGCCTCCATGTGGCCTAGCAGATGGAGAAGAAGGCAAGGGGATACCTGCCGGCTGTTCAGGACAAGGGTGGCCAGCGAGGCAAGGGCCCGATCCCTGGGCAAAAACGCTTTTGCCTGCACCGTATCCAGTCTAGCTCCTATGAAGTCCAGCTGGGGAGAAGGACAGAGGTGAGACTTGGGATAGTTGATAAGCCCTAAAGTCTGTAGCATCTGCACTGTCTGGGTCAGAGCACTCAAGGCCCCTGCACATGAATCGCTCTTGACCAACTAGTTGTCTACATATGGGAAGACATGCACCAACTGATGCCTGAGATAGGCGGCCACAACCGCTAGGCATTTGGTGAAAACACAGGGGGCTGAAGCCAGCCCAAATGGCAGCACCCTGTACTGGCAATGGGCCTTCCCCACCACAAAGCGGAGGTACTTCCGGTGGCCAGGGAAAATGGCTATGTGAGCATAAGCCTCTTTGGCTCTGCTCCCTTGATCTCAGTCTCCTCTTCTGAGGAGTGAAATCAGTGTGTCCAGAGAGACTATCTTGAACTTTTCTCTTGCGAGAAACATGTTCAACACCCTGAGGTTGAGGATGGGGCGTAAGGTGCCATTCCTTTTCAGAATGAGGAAATACCTCAAATAGACCCCTCAGCCCTGCTGATGGTGAGGGACTGGTTCTACTGTGCCCAATACAAGGAGGGAGGAGAGTTCCGTCTGAAGTACAACCTGCTGGGTGGACGAACTCCACGATGGACATGGGGGAGGGGAGAGGCCTCTGGGAGTCGACTAAAGTTTAGATGATACCCTGACAGATGATAGTAAGGACCCAGTGGTCCGATGTAATCTCTTCTCAGCGATGGGTGAAGCCAAGGAGCCTGCCTCTTACTGGAGGATCCAGCGTCAGGGGTATGGTCAAATGACTTCCGCTCCCTCGTGGACAGTCAAAAGCCTGTGGTCTGGGCTTGCTGGTGCGCTGGCTGGGGTCTAGGGGCGGCCCCTGGAGTTGGGTGAGGCTTGCGAGCCCTGGAGGCCAGAGGATAATATTTCCTCTGCCTGTAAAAGGGCTTTCAAGATCCCAGCCTGGTGGACTTCCTTGCAGACGAGGAGGCATCAGAGGCGCTAGCAGAAAGCTGTTGAAGGGTGCCATGATGGTCCTTCAATTGCAAAACGCATCCTGGACTTTATCCACGAAGAGGTTTTCACCTGTGCAGGGGAAATCGGCAAGCTAGAAAATAAAAAATGGAAGAGCTCCACAAATCGTGAGGCAACTGCACTGCAGAAAAGAAAAAAAGACTGAAGGGGGACCTCGCGTGGTCGCGTGGATAGCAGCAGGCTGAGCATGCTCAGTGTGCTGGTCAAAGCTTCTAGAAACTTTGACAACATTTTTCCGTGCCGGGCTCCATCAGATAATGTCACCCACATGTGAGAACTACCATCCTGCTTGTCCTAGGAGAAAGAATCCTGCAGAAAATTAAGGGATCATCAACAAAAAAGAAAACGTTAAGTCAAAGAAAGGCAGTGAAAGAGAGAGAAAAAATGAATAAAGCCACTTCAGTAAGAATATTGTGAGGCATTCTCTGGACAATCGCAGGAACAGTATCACGCCTATTACCCAGAAAAGTCTTCAGCTGACTAGCATTTTTTATGTTAATGTTTCTTGACTATAACATGTTTTTCAGATGTTTTTACTGTGCCTTGTTCCTTCCCTGTTAAGTAGGTAATTCATCAACACCAATATTAAATTCTCTTAGCATATGCTATGTGATGAAGCTGCTATATTCAAGTTTTATGAAGTTTAGATGTTGATAAGAATCATGGCATATTAAGTTGTAATAAAAAAAAGTTAGTTTTTATGCAGAGGAATTGAATAAACTTCATGAAAAGATTTTTTGAACATGAATCCAAAGGCATCAGTTATTTAAATAAATTCCTTAAATTGCATATGTTTTGAGACAGCAACTCAGCACCTTAAAATACAGAGCTAGCATAAAGAAAGAAAAATCCTACCTAAGGCAGAAATTTGTGACAACTGTCGGAAAAAAAAACATCTGGCTTTTTTCATAGCTCAAGCAATACTGCTTTAGGAAATCTGAATCAATTTTCCCAGACTGCAAAACTACACAGGACAAAGGCTTCTTTTGTTTTGATAAAATAGGTCTACATCTTCCAGAAATTGCACAGCAAAGAATTAAAAAAGGGAAATCGAATTTTCAATATAGATATTAAATTTGGCCATTGCTCAACCCTGACACATACTGAATAACTTAACTGTAATATTATGTAGTGAAATACTAAATCACAATGTTGGGGGTTTTTTTCTCTTTACCTAGCTGAGGTTTTCATATATGCCAATACAAAAGGCTATCATTCTGAAAGCACACTAAACCATTTAATCGGGAATTCTAATCTCTCTCTACTAGTAATTAAACTCAAAGGATCATAAATTGTTAAAATTATGGGTTTGTGGTTAATAAGCCTCAGTATGGCTGTACACAAACAGCTTTATCCCCGTAATGAATGGTCTTTCTGCAGCTCCAGAGCTGAGGCCCAGACTGGCTCTCCATAATGTGCTGTAATTACTTCAGGTTCTGTCATACTGGCTTGGGTTGCACATAGTCTGCAAGTGCAATACTACAGAAGGGGAAAACAAGAAACATTCAAGTCCATTTTAGATGCTACCTAAATTAAGTAAAATGGGGAAAAGGGAGGAAACTGTTTTATGAGTTTTCTTCTTTAAAGCGCAGTATTACCTAGATTGCTTCAAATATTAACTTTTATACTTTATGGTTTTGTTGTTTTCTTTTTTTTGGACTTACTGCATTTTTTACACAGATTTTTTTTTTTTTTAATATAAACAGACTGCATCTTATTAATTAAGAGATTTCAACAACTTTACACATTAATAATGCCTCAGAAATGTAGTAAAGATGACAAGAGGTATATTTTAATGGTGCTATTTTAGCTTTCAAAATTTTCTCTTGAGAAGTTTCTTCTGTTAAGCTCATGTTAAACTCCATTCTTGCCGAAAATTGTCATGCATTTTCTTATTCATAATAAATAAACTGCATTGTCAATTTCATAGTCAAATGCTTATCTTCCGTTCCACTCATGAACACTCAGCAATGTATGCAGTTCTCCCTAAGTGTCATTATGGTGAAAACTCTCTCTTTACTTATCCAGTCAAAGTAGCTGCATGCTCAGGAAGTATCTTTAACTCATTTTGCACTGATCTAATATCAAAGTGCAATGCTCAAAAGATAGCTACAAATATATTTAGTTAGTCCAGGGGTTTTCCAAATCCGGCTCTTGTAATAAGCAAGTCTAGTCTTCACAATCACCAAAAGAATATGAAATATGAGTTTCCTTACCGATGTGAAAGCTAAGATCTCCTCTTCAGTTAGCTTGTGTACAGGATTGTTCTTCTGGATATCTGTGCTGTAAAACAAACAACATTATGCAATCAATAATACACAGTCTCCCCAAGATAGACGCCGTTTGGTTGCCATTCTCCAATGAAAGGCCTAAATACCTGAGGATCAACCAATCTCTAATTTTAAAATTCATATTCCTAATTTAAAAAAAAAAAAAATTTTGGTCAAAGCAGATCAAACAAAAACAAATATAAAACTCACAAATAGCCACCCTTGCCCAAACCATTCCTTCCCATCCTAAAATATAAAATATCTAATTCCCTTAATTATTTAACATTTCAGCTTACCAGGCCCTCACACCTCACTGACTGCCTAAACAGCCTGGTTTTTAAAGTTCTACAAAAAATTCCATATTCTTGATTATAATCAGTAGCTGATTCCAACATGGGTGCCACTGAAGAAAAAACAGACCTGAGTTCTAAGAATAATAATTTTGATTTATATTCCACCTTTTGTGACATTATATTCAGGTACTGTAGTTATTTCTCTGTCCCTAGAGAGCTCATAATCTAAGTTTATACCCGAGGCAATGGAGGGTGAAGTGACTTGCTCAAGGTCATAAGTAGTTCTAGACCCTCAAATAACTACTTTGGATGTCCAATCTTTTCTCCTCAATTGAGTGCAAAGGCTTAGTCTCTACATATACAAACTCACATTCTGCACCAAATATACAAAGCCCATCTGTCTCAATGCTTCAAACAGAGCCGGTAGTTTAAACTTAATACAAAGCCCTACTGGCAATCAATGAAGAGTACTCAAAGGAGAGCTTCGCTCCCATTGTTTCCCAGTTAGTATTCTTGCAGCTGTATATTCTGTAAGAGGTATCCGACATACAGGTCAATACAGTAAAGTGCGGCCGCGATTACCCTGCTCCTAACCCGCTTTCTACCCACTTTTCGGCCGAGTTAGTCCAACCCGTGATACACTATCCCCTTTAACCTACTCTTACCGCGTCCTTAAATCACCGGGTAACCCCTTCCGCCCGCGGCATGTATATTACATGTAAACGATCGAATTAGCTATTCCCTCCCATACAGTAACGCGTGCCCCGACTATCGCTTTTTTACCCTGCCGTTTTGCCACGCGTTTAACCTGCTAACTTACCGCCTACCCTTACCCCTGCGTTAGAGGCAGGGGTAAGGGTAGGCGGCAAACTTTCCCCCAGCCTCCGCTCACCTGCCCTGGCCGCGTCCATGGGGGCTGGTCTCCGGGGCAGCCCCAGTCCTCTCCCCTCCTCCCGAAGCAACGAAAGCGGGAAAAAAGCGAAAAAGTGAAAAAAAAAAAAGTTGCAAGAGAGAGGGAAGAGAGGACGGGCAATCCTACGCTCGGGATTGCCAGTCCTCTCTCCCCTCCTCCCGAAGCAAGGCTGCTTTTCGCGCCTTGCTTCGGGAGGAGGGGAGAGAGGACTGGCAATCCCGAGCGTAGGATTGCCCGTCCTCTCTCCCCTCTCTCTCTTGCAACTTTTTTTTTTCACTTTTTTGCTTTTTTTTTTCGCTTTTTCCCGCTTTCGTTGCTTGCTTCGGGAGGAGGGGAGAGAGGACTGGCAATCCCGAGCATCGGAGAACCGTCCACTTCCTGGTACCTGTCATTTCAAATGTCAGTTGAAATGACATTTGAAATGACAGATACCAGCGTGTCCGTGAAGCGTTAGGCCAGCGCACCCAGGATACTGTATAGCGCTCTATACAGTAAAATGGGTTGCGCGGGCCTAACGCTTCACGGACGCTTCTTAGACGCAGCTTGCATTTGCAAGCTATTTACATACAGTATCGAGCGGTAGGTGAGCTGGACTGTGCGTGCGGCAACCGCGGGTGTGCCCGGCACTAACGCAGCTCTTCCTACCGCTCCTTACTGTATCGGCCTGATAAAAAGAGTTACAATAATCTAAGTAGTTTAAACCACAGCTTGCATTACTAAACTCACATCAGTAGGACCCAACAATGGCTGAAGCTGCCTCACCATTCTTAAAGTCTTCCTAACAACAAGATCAATCTGCAAGTTAAAAGAAAGGGCCAAATTTAGCATGACCCCTAAACTTTTAACCTCTGACCTCAATTCATACTTTGTGCCAGCCAACGTAAATGGAGACCAATTCTCAGGTCTAGGTTCTGTCCCCACCTACAATACCTCTATGCAGAACATGTCCTATGTAAAACATTTTGAAACAGACTCCTTATTAATATTTGGATTTTAGATTTAATTTCTTTACCTTTCCTAACCCAAGCTCAAGGTGACATACTATACCTAAATTTAAGTATTTCCCTGCATCAGAGGGCTTACAATCTAAGGAGGTAATTTTCAAGAAGTTACACATATAAAAGCAGCATATATCTCAGCAATTTTCAAAAGCCCATTTACACCGGTAAAATATTTTTGACAATTTAGCCCTATGGAGTAAATTTTCAATGGAGTTACACATGTAAAATTAGCAAGTTTCAAAGGACACTTACACACAAATCTTTTTGAAAATTATCTCCTAAGTCTGTAGCCGAAGCAAGGGAGGGAGAAGTCACTTGCCCAAGGTCATAAGAAGAATCAGTGAGAGAAGCAGGTTTTTAACACTGGCTTTCCTGATTCTCAGCCTGCTGTTCTAACCATTAGACTGCTCATGCAGTCTTTCAATATAAAATATATAGATAGAACATAAGAACATAAATGCCATGCTGAGTCAGACCACGATCCATCAAGCCCAGTATCCAGTCCAAGTCGCAAGTACCTGACAGACCACATAAAAGTAGATCAACTTCCTGTTAATCAATCCTAGGGATAACAATAGCTTTATTTAGTCTACCTGGCTAATTTGTTATGGACTTTTCCTCCAAAAATGTGTCCAAATCTCTTAAACCTACTATGCTAGTCACCTTGATCATGTCCTCCAGTAACAGATTCTACAGCTTGATAGTGTGCTGAGTGAAAAAGGGCTTTCTACTATTTGTTTTAAATCTATTGGTAGCTGATTTCATGGACTGTCCCCTTGTTTTAGTATTATTTGAAAAAGTAAATAACCATCCTGCATTTATTCATTCCACCCCACTCATGATTTTATAAATATTTATTTAAAATCATTTGTATCCCGCACCATCAAAAAGGATATCTGAATAGGTAACAATTGAATCAGGCGACGGCGAGCAGGCAGGCAAATGGCGACCCCCTTGGCGGGTTGCCACGTAGGCAGACTCTGCTACTCCTCACTTCCTCGGAGACCAACAAGTAAAGATGTACGCCTTACCTTGTCTTCGGCGCTTCCCGGCTGCGACCCGGGCGGTCTCCGGCTGCGGGGGGAGAGGGTAAGTACCGTCACCGCCGCGCTCGAGGAGGTGCACCCGCTGCCTCTAAGCCGCGCCCGAACCTGTCTTGCTCGGGGGCCAAGTCCACACCGGGACCGAGGCTGCCTCTATGCCGCGCCCGAGCCCTTCTCACTCGGGGGCTAGGTCCCTGCCGCGAGCCGGCCACCGGACCGAGGCACTCACCTCCGAGGGACCACGGAAATCACCTCGGGAAACTCAACTGGGGGAGGGACCGAATGGTATCACTGCAGGAGTGCGGGGCTCGTCTTCAAGTAGGTTTCTTCTAAGAATTTAGTCATTAGAATTTGGAAAAACGCTCAGTGAGCGTGAGGTAGCTCCAAACTGCTTTGGAGACGGAAATTACTGAATTGCTGCACTTTCTTCGGGGTTATATGTACCCGTGCTGACGTCAGATCAGTCTCCAACTGCTAGCACGAGCACACTATACCACTCGTTTTGAGTCCATCTGCTGCACGCTAGGAAATGTTTACTTTTTTTTTTTTTTTTTTTGACTGCTGTGAGCAGAGGATTTTAACGTTTTGTTCACAAACTCTCCAAGGTCTTTTTCCTATACTTAAAAAAATAACCACCACAATGTGGCACCAAGTGGCATCACTGCTGGAAGGTTTGCAGAGGCCAAAGACTTCACAAGATGGAAAATTAATTATCCTCCCACACTTAAAAGTGGTCACGCCAGAAAAAGGTTAAATATTAGTAGAGCAATGAGGAAAAGCTTGCACTACCACTACTCACACCATATTTGTTCTGTGGATAAAAGGAGAATTTTGCTTTCTACAGCTATCAATCCGGCATCCTTCATGAACACTAAATTCACTAGAATATTTTACAGTAAAGGGGGAAAAAAATCATACTGTAAACAAACCATTTACTATAGCATGGGTGGGCAACTCCGGTCCTGGAGTGACACAAACAGGACTGATTTTCAAGATATCCACAATGAATATGCATGAACCGCCTCCATTGTACAGAAATCTCTCATATGCATACTCATTGTGGAAGTCCTGAAAACAACTGCAGACACACCTACCCAGTTCTGAACCTATTAAAATTTCTTTCCTGCCCATGCTTCTTCTGGGAAGAATGTTTTTCCAGTGTGATTTTGGCACAATGGATTGTTGCAGAAGCAAACCAGCAGCGGCAACAGAAGAGAGGCCGAGATGAGGCCACCTGCCGATCCACCTGCCCCGAGCCAGTGCACGGGGCAGGTGGATCGGCAGGTGGCATGTCAAGTTTTACACTCACTGTCCTCTTCCCTCTGCCATGCTGGGCTCTTCCTCCTCACCTAATCCTAGCTTCAGTCACACACACACACACACACACTCAATTCCTCTGCTACTCGCCATTCTAACACCTTGCACGCTCACACACACCCCCGAGGCCCTTTCACTCTCTAAACAGAAAAGGATGGACAAAAAGCAAAACCAACAAACACTTTCATGCACAGATAGAAACAGCAGACCATGAGAAATATAAACAGTAAAGAAAACACCAGCGAGAAGACTATCCGCTCGAGTATTGCTTTATATTCTCCCCCATCTCTCCACAAAATCTTCCCTCCAGCTCCTAGGTCCAGCACTCGCCTACCTCCTCACAACACTACCAAAAAGGAGCAGCTGCTGGAGGCTGGCTTTTGTATGTTTGCATAATTACCGTGTACTGCTTTTTAGTGCACTGCACAGTAAATGTTTGCATCACTAACCACACCCCTTTTTCTTTGCTAAATATCATGGTAAATGACAAAACCACTGCATGGTATTTCTATGCAATGATACGTGGTAAAGGCATATTTCTACTGCATCTTAGTAAATGAGCCCCTTTTAATGTGACATTGCAACAGTGGGAACCCAGCTTCTCATGATACTGAAAGAAAGCCATTTCTGCTGCACTATCCTGGTGAAGTCACTAAAGGAATTTCATGCCAGCATCCTTCACTGATGATAGGGTGAACCCAGATAACAGTTTCAGGGACCAATATCTAACATTTCTGCTTTAGGCTGGTGCTGTCATTATGCATAAGATTCATGGTCCAGGGTTTCCTGGGTTGGGGGGAGGGAGTTTCCTTTCAAGGCCCTCACATTGCTCTTTACTTTTCCTATAGTTAAGTCTAGGCTGATAAGCTCTGATAAAGTCACTACTCAGTAAGACACAGGACAGTTGTTTGGTGGTTTCCAACATTTCTCTTTTACTGATAGTGTGCAAATGATGATTTAAGTCTTAACAGCTGTGTACTTTACTTTGAAAATGATATAAGTGCTTTTAGTAAATTTGAGACTTCTTACAGTCTCTTAAGTTCAGATGTTATTCCAATTTAATTCGTTTTTAGTTACTTGATTTCTTTCCTCCCATTGGAATACAGGGCAAGAGTGTGCTTCCCTCCCAATATAATGAGGTATCCGAGTATAGTTTAAAGGTTTTAATCTTTTATCTCCTACCTCCTCCTGTAGTATCAAGGGCGTTACCTTTTTACTCCTCTTTCTCATCTTCAGTACCTATTTATGGGCCACTGATGTAGTCCATCTCCTAGCCTTCTCTTATTTCCTTCCTCCTCCTCTCACGATGGCTGGAAGTCATCCTCTCCTTGCAAGAAGAAAAACCTCTTCCGTTCATTAGAAAATAAAACTCAAAACAGCTTGAGTCCAAAAGGATTTCCAAACTCAATTAAGTTAAAGGTGGCCTGAGAGGGTGGAAAGAAACTCTCATCCAAAACAAAGAATCTCTATGGAACTTAAAATTAAGACTTAGAAAAATGAGGAGAGCACAGCACAGGACATGGTGATCTCTCTAGAAAAACACTACGACCGTTCCATTGCTAGCTTCCGTGTGGGGAAGCTGCAAACCCAAGCCACCACAAATCTGTTTTCCTTCAAACCTAAACAGTATAACCTTTATCAGTGTAGGGATCCTGTTAGTCCAGTAGGGGACTAACAGGATCCCTACACACTGACATCTGAAGGTTGGCCCAGGGTAGTCTCAAAGACTTGCGCGCATCACCATCTTTGCTTAATTCTTATGCTGGCTCAATAAAAGATATCACAGCTTAAAAAGAATCCAGATTTCTCCAGAACCAATACATCTACTAGAATGCTCCCTTTCGGAGAGCTTTCAAGATGGCGTACTGAGCAGACGTGCTGGAAGAAGCTCTCTACCTCCCGCATATTTTCTTGCTGAATCTTTGTTCTTTTACAATCAAAATGCCCCACACTAAGCGGAAGGCGCGGGTTAGAGGTGTAGAAACGACTTCTACACCTCTACAGACAACTCAGCCCCAAATTGGCAGCTTCTTTCCAGCCATACCGCCGTTTTTACCGGGAGACCAGGTCGCTGGAGGGCAATCTATGGAGCGAGACCAGCTCTCCTTGACCGAGACATCGCTGAGTCCCGGTTCGCCAGCGAGACCAGTACCTCCAGGGGAAGCGGAAGAGAGAAAAAAGATGGCCGCTGAAACGACCGAGTTACTCGGAGAAGGGACGGCGATGGAAGCGGGGAAACCCGAAGTGAATGAAGGACTTACCACACTGGACCTTCAGGTCCCAGAAGGCAAGAAGTGCCGAGGGACGGAACCTCTCTGAAGGGCTTGGCTCCGTGGAATTGGAGGAGAATACTGGCCTTGAAAAGGGTGGAGGAGGGGCTGCTCGAGGGCAGGAGGAATCAAAACTGTTGAAGTTCGAGAAGCCTCCTGGGGAAATATCTTTAACAATGGTTTGGGGAGCACTACAATCTCTGGAAAAAGCAATTTTGGGGCTAACAAAAGAAGTTATTGAGGTGAAAAATCAAGTAAATTTAAATGCTAATTAAATAGAACAACAGAAACAAAATCTGCTAAAAATGGAGAACCGTGTGACTGAAATGGAAAAAGTACATTCAACTGTGATATTAACTCATAATGATACAAACAGAAGGTTGGAAAAACTTGAGAATAACATAAGGGTCCATAATCTACGCTTCTTAAATTTTCCGGTGATAAAAAATGTCTCACCACTTGATTTGTTTAGGCTTTATGTTGCCCAGGTTCTTAAAATACCTGATGAAATAAAACCAGTGGTTACTAAAGCCTATTACCTATATGCTAAGCAAGGAAGCGCTGAGGCACAAGAACAACAAGTTTTACCAGATTTGTCCTCAATATTGGATTCGTCACAAGAATTGGAGATTACTGTGAGAAGACCTCTTTTAGTTACTTTTGCCTTGTTGATGGACAGAAATAATATCTTTAAAAATTACTTTAGAAGCGCCCATGTATTATTTTTTGGACAAAGAGTTTGGTGTTACCCAGACCTTGTTAAACAAACTCAGATTAGAAGAAAGCAATTTCTTAATATGAGACAGGAGGTGGTAAAAATTGGAGCTAAGTTTAAACTTTGTTTTCCTTGTAAATGTTGCATGCAATATCAACAACAGATGTATGCATTTATGGAACCTATACAGTTAAGGTCCTTCCTAAACTCACATAGTGCCCCTCAATAGCCCATTATGGCATTTTTTTTGGAATAGAACGGGGGTCTGAATTCAGAATGTCACTAATTTGGAATATTTTATTTCCTAAATTTTGCTCCTTATATTACATGCTCTCCCATTATTTCCTTTATTATTTAGGTACATAAATTTAAATATTGCCTATTGAATATTTTGTTTCAGTATTCTGGTTTCAGAATTTTTGTTGGTTATTTATGTACTTAAAAATTTCAATGCAAGTGTTCTTGTACAAATTGTTTAAAATGCAAAAAAAAAAAAAAAAAGAATGCTCCCTTTCAGAAATGGAAGTATGTGGTTTCAAAAATTTAAAACAAAAAACACTCCACAAATCTCCCTTTGAATGTTCACATAAAAGCAAGGACTGAAACATTTTAAAACATCACTGTACTGTACATGGGTCTGTCTCCTCCTACCTAGGCTCCTCCCATCGATAAAGTCACATGCTGCTGTGCTGAGTTTTCAAATCCCCCATATGCAGACATCACATTGAAACATATAAAATAGCGACTACCGCATGCTAGAAAAGGAAAGTTAGCTCAAGAAGAAAGAGGTCTTCATGAGTATGGACATAATGTGTAACCCCATTTTAGCACTGGAAAATTCAAGAGATGACCATAACAAATTAGCAGGGGTGTGGTACCCCTCCCTCCCTGCACTCCAGCTGATCCCCTCAACTTCCTCCCCTCCAATGGACCCCTTCTCTTAACTTCCACTTTTCTCACATCCCCATCCCAACCCCTATCTCACCACCTCCAGCTCTTTTCCTAGCTGTTTGTCTTGCCCCTAAGCCCTTCTTCTAACCCCCAAGTGGTCCTCTGTCATCCCCTCCCTATCACTCCATCCCCCACTCCCTTTTACCTCCCAGCCTCACATTTCCACCCAGCTGAATCCTTCTCACTCACCCTCTTTTACCACCCTCCCAGACGATCTTCAATCATTCCTCTCACCCTCCACCTTACCCAACCTTCAAAAACCTTTCATGTAGCTCAACTCTCCCTTTTAAAGAGCCCCACACATCCAAACATCCTCCTAGCCAGGGTCAGGAACAACATTTTCCTTTGGGCTCTGGGCCAAAGGTGGATGACAAATGTTGGGAAGAGAGGACAGGCTAACAGGGGCAACATTTTTCTCTTGGGTAGTTTCAATGGTGGGAGAAGACAGGAACTTTGGTAATCCTCCCAGACCCATGAATACCAGGCCTCTCCTTTCCTCTCAGCTGGTCCCAAGGCAGATGGTAATTTGCAAGTGGCAGCAGCATTACCAATGAAAGTCAGCAAGGGGCCTATGGGTTAGTGCAAGCTCATGCACCCTGCAGTACCCTTAACCCTCCTTGTGCAGAGCCTGTAAGTGTTAGCTGACAAGTCCCATGCTGGCTTCCACTACTAATGTTGCTGATGCCTTTAGAGGCACTTGTGATTCCAGCTGAAATTGGACACACCCCATTTGTGATCACGACCCTCAGTTTGGGAAGCCCTGATGTACCCCTTTTAGAGTTTAAAAAGAAAAGTATAAAATATCAGCAAAAGAGAGAGAAAAATAAATGTCACTACATTTAGATAGCAAAATGGCATTGCTTCTTTAAAAAAAATATCTATAACAAATATATTTGAGCCTTGGCAGCAAAAGCAACTAAAATGAAATTTTAACTTTTTTTCTTGGGCTCAGTTTAACCAAAAGACATATAAAGGCAGCAAAGTTTCCAAGCCATGATGTACACATCTTAAAAAAGGCCACAAGAGGAAACAAACCTCTCCTACTTATCAACAGACACAGAAACATAAAACAAAGTTGTCTGCATCTATTCCCTGTCTGTAAAAGGTGGCCAAGTCAAGAGAAATTCCAAGAAAAATTATTTTCAGCAACGGCAAAATTTGGCAAGGAAAAAAAAGAATCAGGAACAAAGAAAAATTCATATGCTCCATGCTACATCACACAAAACTAAATGTAGTTTTTAGAGTAACAAGTAGAAAAACAAAATTACCTTTTGTCACAATGTGTCATCACAACACATGTAGAAATGGTTTGGGCCTGAGCAGGAAGGGACTCACCAGATTAATTGCCACTCAGTTTAATGAATAAAGAGAGGGTAAATGATAAAGAGCAGCTACAAAAGGTAAGAAAGCAGGAATATGACAATCCATTAAACTGCCGTTATCATCGAATTATGCTTAACACTGTCAGACAGACTCAATGAGGCACAAATACAGGATTAGAGCGTTAAGCGTTGTCCTTCAAATAAAACAGAGTTGCTCACCTGTAATAGGCATCCTCTGGGGACAGCAGGATGTCAGTCCTTACAAGTGGATGACATCATCAGATGCAGCCTGGCTCAAAACTTTTATCTAAATGTTTCTAGAATTTTGACCATGCCGGGCATGTGCAGCATGTCATACTGCAATACATCCATGAGGCGACCCCTGGTTGTAATTTGTTTCATAATTTTTTTTAATATATATTCTGCCTTTTGTGATGCTTCAAAGCAGATTAGATTCAAATACTGTAGGTATTTCCCTGTCCCCAGAAGGCTCACAATCTGAATTTGTACCCGAGACAATGGAGAGTGAAGTGACTTGCCCAAGGCTACAAGGCATGTCTGCGGGATTTAAACTCGGGCTTCTAGCCTGCTCCTCTAACCACTAAGCTATTTCTCCATTAGAGAAGCCAACTTCAAGGGAAAGCAGGAAGATTCGTGACGATTGACATTCTACAGTCCTCAGAGAACACATGCTACAGGAAAGCAATTTGCTTTCTCAGAGAACAAGCAGGCTGGTAGACCTCACAAGGGGGAAATCCCTAGCTACAGACTGCCCCAAATGAAAAAAAAGATTAGAAATAAACCAAACAATGCCAACAGGTAACAAAAACTGGTTTTTGGTGAGAACAAGTCCTTTTTCTGTATATTTTCCTTTTATAGGGTCAGCCAGGATATAAAAAAAAAAAAACAAACAAACTGGCTCTAAGGGGGATGGAGTTGGGTTCTACTCCTCAAAGAAATTCCTCAGGACAGACTGGCTGAATCTACTGTTGTTGCATCATGAGCCCTGTTCAAACAATAATTAGATGTAGTTGTGTGGCAAGAACTCAATGTCGCAGACTTGCAGATTTCCTTCATGGAGATCAATATTAAGTGGGCCACCAATGCTGCCATGGCTCTGACTATGAGCCTTGACATTATCCACCAGGGCATAACAGAAGGAGATGCAATCTGCTAGCCAATGAGACAGTGTAACAGCAATCCCAGGTTTATTGGCATAAAAAAAACCCACAAAAAATTGGGTAGACTTTCTTTATAGGCTCCCATCTGCTCCAATTAGAAGGCCAAAGATTTTTTGCAGTCCAAATTGTCAGCATCTGTTCACCCTTATGAACATGGGGCTTGGAAAGAATGTCGGAAGGGCAACTGACTAATTATGATGGAAGCCCAACACTTCTTTAGACAAACAGGAGGAGTGTGCAGAATTACCCTACTGTGAAAAAAACTTGGTATATAGTAGATAATTCACTAGAGCCTGGAGCTTGCTGACTCTCCATGTCAAAGTCACTACCATAAAAAAATATGACCATCCAGACCAGGTACTTCACTTCACAGCAGAGGCTCAAAGGAAGTTTCTATCAGATGGAGAAGTACCACATTGCACTCCAAAGATGCAGCAGAAGACTTGATGGGAGGCTTCAAATGAAGAAAGCCCCACATTAAACATATACCTAAAGTCTGTACAGAGATGGGTCCCCTCTTCTACTTGGTGATGATAGGCACCAGATGTACCAAGGTGAACTCTTACCAGGCTGATCTTGACACCTGATTCAAAGATGTAGAAAGTAATCAATCAGTTTTTGTGAGGAGCACATTAAAGAGCCTAGGGTGCTTTCCATCACACCACAAAGCAAACCTCCACCATTTGAATCCACAGGACTTCCTCATGCAGTCCTTTTTTGAAAACAGAACATGAGACATAACCACAGAGATCTAGGGGTTGTAAGGCTACCCTTGCAATAACCAGACTGTGAGAGCCAGGGACCTGATACTGGGATGGCACAGCATCCCCTGATCATGAATGAAGAGGGTTGTAGAATTACCCAATTGGGTTCCTGATGGAGATCGCCTTCAGAAGTGGAAACAAAATCTGTCTCAGCCAAAAGAATGTTAAGATAATCATAGTCCCCAGTCTTTCTTCAGCTTCAACAAGGTCTTCGCAACAACTGGAATTGCAGGATACACATACAGCAAGCGCTGGCTCCAAACAAGAGCTAAGGCATCCAAGGCTAGTTTGCCCAAGTCTCTATCAAGGAATAAGAGGGGGACCTTTCTGTTCTGAGAGAATGCAAATAGATCTACCACACCTGTGGTAGATCTTATGTTCTTAAAGTCTAGTTCACCCTCCAGTCCAAGGACCATCTTTGAGGTTCCAGGATAACTGTCTTCCGCCAGAATATTCTCCTTACCTGCCAAGTATTTATTTTTTATTTAACAACTTTTTTATACCGACATTCATGGGTACATTATATCTGTTTACAATGAACTAAGAAATACAGCGAACAAGGGGGGGAGAGAGAGCATCAACAACAAGGGGCGGGATTAACAAGGAAAAGGCAAAAGGAACAATTGGTTGACTGGTTGCAAATAACATGAAGTATAAAATTATATATTGAAGTATGTGGTTCTGAGGACCATTTCTTGTGAATTGACTCAGTCCCACATCTGGACAATCACTTAAGCATAGAAACATGATGGCAGAAAAAGACCGTATGGCCCATCCAGTCTGCCTATCTGTATAATTAATGTAGCATTATAATTCTCATCACTTCCTTAGAGATCCCCTGTATTTATCCCATGCTTTCTTGAATTCAGATACTATTTTTGTCTCCACCACCTCCACTGGGAGGCTGTTCCAACCATCCACCACCCTCTCTGTAAAGAAATATTTCCTGAGATTACTCCTGAATCTACCCCCTTTCACCCTCATCTCATGACCCTTTGTTCTGCAACCTCCTTTCCACTGAAAAATGCTCACCTCCTGTGAATGGAAACCTTTGAGATATTTGAATGTCTCAGTCATATCGCCCCTATCTTGCTTTTCTTCTAGGGTATATATAACAAGCACGATGCCAGCTTATTAATGTAAAATATTACTTTTTGACTGTCCATCTGGACAAGGACTGCTTTGTTGGTCAACCGATCTCTGAAAGCATTTAGAGCATTCTGAACTGCCCTTAGCCCTAGGATGATTATGTGATTAAACTTTTCCTGAGCAGACTATAGGCCTTGTGTGTAAAGCCCCTCTATATGGGCTACCCACTGTAAGTTGGACACATCTGTGGCCAGGACAATTTAGACCGGATGAATTTGGAAATATGTTGATTTCCACTTGTTTGATTCACACAGACTTGGGTCACCATAAATATGATATTCCTAGTCCAGGGCTTGGAGCGGGGCATCCTCTCTCCTGATCATCAGAACACAGAAGCAGGGATGGACTTCCAGGTATGACGTCATCGGGGTTGGCAACTTGAACAGGCAGCTCTGAGCTCCCCCTTCTTAAATCGGGTGGCATCCTCTACCCGATTGGCCCCCAGAGTCCCGAATGGAGCCACAGATGAACAAGCAGTGAGGGCTAAGGGACTGCCTGTTTTTCGAATCGGTCCGGCGGCAGAAGGGCGCGATATGCACCATAGAAACACGCACGGCCTTCCCAGGACCAGAAGCAGCATGGCCAAGATGGTAGACGCAGCTGACGGCAGCAAACAGCTCGTGGCGATTTCCGAAAAGGCACTCCTCCAAATCTCGGTGAGGGTCTCTGCTGCGCTTGATGACTGGCTGCTAAAAATCCAGGCATCCATGGAAGACATAAAAACTGCAGTGGAAGGGCAGGCTAGACGCATAGACATGGTAGAGCAGCGCATCTCTGATCAGGAGGACAGACTGGGTTCAGCGGAAAGGCAAGTTCAAACTTCAAATGCACAACAGGCCACTCTCCTAGCATGGCTGGAAGACCAGGAAAATAGAAATAAGAGGAAGAATATAAAAATTATAGGACTTCCTGAATCTATGCCTGATCGTGACCTATATGCATTTGTGAAAACCTGGCTTCCTGATAAGTTAGGCCTGGTGCTGACTCCTGACTGTCTGCGCTGTGAACGAGTACACCGCATGGGCCCACTTAGAGAAGCAAACAGCAGGCCAAGACCAGTGATGGCTAGAATACTGAACTGGTCTCATAAAGTGCAACTGTTGAAAGCTTACCGCCAGCACCCAGGGATCGAATACCAAGGACATGGGATCCCGCTATTTAATTATTTTTCGGCCGCAGTTGCAGCACAATGGAAAGTTATGTCCCCTACGTACTTAGAATTACATAAAAGAGGGATCTCCTTTGCCTTGCTGTTTCCCACAAAACTGCGAGTGCAGAATAACAAGGTCCTCTTTTTCAACAAGGAAGAAGCAACTTCCTTTCTGGCATCGCTGGACCACGCAGAAGTGTCCTGAACCCTCCCATACCTTGACATGGGACTTGTCTGATTCTCTTTTGTGGGGTGTGTAGCCAGATATGAACAGTTTTTACACTGAGCTACTGCAGACAACCCGTCTTATCTACCATGTGCAAAAGGATTGAACACATACCCTTTTGGTCAGTGTTATGGCCAAAATGTTCATGTGTTTTCAAAGTTGTAGTCCAGCTACTGGTTATGCTTAGCATACTTCTTTTTTTATCTGCTATATCCTAGCCGATGTTGTGGCTCTAGTGCAGGGTGGATGGGGGGGGGGGGGGGGTCGAGGGCTAGCCTGCACTTCCCATGTTGGAGTTACCAGCGGATACCTCAAGCCTCTTGGGGCGTAGAATATGAATATGGTGAGTATGTTAGGATGTGTGAGGAGTATGAGGGGTGAATGGAAGCAGAGGGGACGGGTTGGGAGAGGGCGGGGGGGGGGGGGTTAATAAGTGGAGACCAACTGAGGAATCACAGAAAGTCTATGGATTCTGTACTAATGGGATAGAGGGTCCCGGGATGTTGAGGTCCTCTGATGGAGATTGTGGCCATATTATCGGAGGATCCGGTTGCATGTGGACGAAGGTATGCAGGCCTTTGAAGAATTTCACCTAGGAGATAGATGCTGGGTCTAAAATAAGAGGCGCTGTGTCCCTGGGGAGCCCCATCTGAGAGAGGGTCCCGCTGGGAGATGCTAGGTCCGGCATACTGTTTGATGAGCTGGAACCCGGCACCGGCTGGGGGGGGGGCCATGGGCTGGATCCCCCAGGGCCTCCTCGCACTGTATACACAGGCGGTGGCCTCCTTATGCTGTGCAGCTGTAATGTGGCATGCTGGGCAGAGGCCCTAAGCCTTGAGCTTCTTTTCTGGTGGTGCCATTGCTCTATGTGCGTAAAATAGTTATGTGCTCCGGTGCGTCGAAATTGTGCGCGTAAGATTGGTATGCGCTCAGGGAGGTGTGCGCGCTGTTGTGCGCCCAGATCGAAGGTATGCGCCCAGCACAGTAAGCGCGTAGCTGTGCGCGTCGCTTGTGCGTGCGGTACTTGGGCACGGACAATGTGAGCACAAGGAATTTGTGCGCGCGACGATGTGCGCACAATGTATTTGTGCGCACGGCTAGTCTCTGTGCGCACGGGTCAGAATGATGGCGAACAGATTAAAATGGTGAGGGCGACCACGCGGACAAAATGGCGACCACCTCGGAGGGTCTCCACGTGGGAGGACCCTCGGAACTGACTGGGGTCTAGCCCTGCTAGGGCAGATCAACCCGGTGGCACTGGTCTCGGCTGGCAACCTGTGCGACTCCTCGAGCTTCAGAGACCGGAGTCTTTTAAATAGATTTCTACCTTACTTAGTCTCGGCGCTTCCCGGTCTCGTTCCGAGCGGTCTCCGGCTGCGGGGGGAGAGGGAAAATACCTTCACCGCCGCGCTCGAAGTGGCACCCACTGCCTCTCAGCCTCACCCGATGTCGGGGGCTAGGTCCCCGCCGAGGGTCAGCCACCGGACCGAGGCTTACCTCCGAGGGATCGCGGAAATCACCTCAGGAATTCTCAACTGGGGAAGGGACCCAATGGGTGTCACCGCAGGAGAGCGGGGCTCGTCTGTAGAGCTAAGATTTCTTCTTGTTTTGGATTTTTCTTTGTAAATTTACTCTAACGCAGTGCTAGCGTGCAAAGAGTCCCGAACTGCTATGGAGATGGAAAATACTGAAGAACTGCACTTCTTGCAGGGGTATATGTACTAGGGCTGATGTCAGATTGAAATCTGATCCGTCTCCAACTATCAGGAGTACACTATACCCACTGGTCCTGAGTCCATCTTCTACACGCTAGGAAAATGGTGATTGTTCCCAAGCTTTTGTACAAATTACACATGCTTCCCATTTGGCTGTCTAATGTAGATTTATGACGGCTACAGTCAGCTTTTCAAAAGTTTTTGTGGGCCGGAAAGAGGGTGCGAATAAAGTACCAGACCCTTATGTGCTCCAAGGATTTGGGGGGGGGGGGGGGGGTGGAACACTTGGACTCCCAGACTTCTGGCGGTATAATGTAGCCTGTCACATGCATTTTGTGGGGGAATGGCTTCCCAACTCCTATTCTTACTGCCAGCAGGGTTTGGTTACAAGTATGTCTGCTCCATGGTCTCCCTTATATCTCCTACGAGCACGCCCGAAGATGCTTCAGAATTTGGACATTCCCAAAGTGCTACTCCATCCCTGCTGGTGTGCTTGGAGGTGGCTCAGACGCCAGAGCAATATGGAGGGCTCTTACTCTGTTACCACTAGTGGGCAACAAAGACTTCCTACCTGGACTTAGCTGTAGTGCCATATTTCATGCATGGGCTCATAATGGACTGCCATTTATTTTTCATCTCTATGAAGAGGATAGCCCAGTGGTACATGAATTTGTCTCCATAGTCCAAACATGTTGAATACCGACAAAACAATTCTTTGCGTATCTGCAAGTGCGACATTATCTCCACTCTTTTCACTGGACACGGGAGGTGTTTCAACGAGAATCCTCTTGCTAAGAGCATATTCAACACTGCATACTCTCAAATTCTATAAAGGGATGGAGCACCCTGAGCAAACAATCTGCTGCATTAGATCCCCTGGATGCACTCACTGCTTATTGTTCGGCAGTATGGAAGGAACCACTTACAAAATCCTATTTACAGCTCTGTTTTAAGACTCTGCATTGTCATATCCCGGATCTAGGGCTGTGGGAGTTACAATTTCGGATTCTGCATCACACCATTTGCGATGACGTTTGCAGATTCAAAATGGGCCATTTGCCATCACCGCTATGTATCAAATTGTGCGCAATAGACCGGCACTATGATTCATCGACTCTTTACTTGCCTATGCCTTGAGTCCTTTTGGTCTACAGTATTAGAGTTCACTGCGAGATGCATTAATAGACAGCTCCCGAAGTCAGGTAGACATGTCAGGTCTGAGAGAGGTCCTGACACCATGTCCCACTTCCCACGACCATTTTGGAAGACTCATCATTCTATTAGCATGCCGGGAGGTTCTGATGGATTGGATTGACCCCCTTATGCTACCTCAAGCAGCAGCTCGACACCAACGGATGGCAACTGCCATGCAGATGGAATGGATGGACAGCGTAAGGAGATGCAGAAAGCCAGTCCAAATGTTATCTCTTGCCCGCAGACAGCCAACCGCCAGCAAGCTGGTTTGTATATCAGGTGAATTGGCTATAGTCTGTGCTTGCGTTTTTTCTGACCAGCTGGGGACTATACATCTTGCCTACGATACATACTATAACCCAAACATAGTGGGCTGTGTGGAAATGTAGAGACCGCCCTGTGTGTTTGTCGTTTCAATATCTTATATTATCATTTTGTGGTCTTGTGCTTGGTAAAGACTCATTGGTCTCACAGGGAAAGGGAAGGGGATAAGAAGTGGATGACTGTGGGGATGAGTGGGTTGTATGGGCTGGAAAAATTTGGATGGATGGATGTATGGCTGGATAGTCGCTGGACTGTTCAGCGAGTAAGTCTGGGGCTGAGAGTGTTGACTTTTCTAACAAAACGGAGATTTGCATAGCGTTCTACATGGGGCATGGCAACAGGAAGAGACATGGCTATTGGTTAAGTCTCTGCATTTTACATTCTCTGTCTTTTGCTAGCCATGTATTTTGTACGATAATGTTTTGCCTATGTGCTGCACATCTTCTTAATAAAAATGATTGTTTAAAAAAAAAAAAAAAAAAAAAAAAAAGAACAGAAGCAGGGATGCTCCACTGGCTAATGGAGGACCCACTCAAGGTATATATATGAGGACCCAAAGGGCCCACTGTGGCTGGTGCTGTAGACCAATTTCATCAGCATTCGTTTGTACATATTTGTCATTATCCAGCACGGCAAGGCACATGTTTTTTTCTGTGTTCCCTGAGGAATGTGTTTATGTTGCTTGCCTTTGGCTTTCTTTGTTATACTGTAAATCTTCTGTACATCAAACCTTTCAATTATTTTTCAACCAGCATCGTACATTTGACTAGATCTGTTTGAATTTAATAATTGTTTCACTCTTATAAACTATGCATATTTATACATTAAAGCCTTTCCAACTAATGCTAAAGGTGACATAGCATTATTAATATTCAAGTACAATAAATTCCTGCTCAAAAGGGCTTAAGTGGGTATCTGAGGCAATGGGAGACAAAATGATCAATTCAAGGTCATAAGGATTGTCAATGGGAAGTGCAACCAGACTAATGCTCAGCTTACAACCCTGGGATCATATATCTCCAATGCTTTGCACTGGCTCCCATCACCTTTAGATGCAAGTTTAAAATATCTTCAGTTTTTAAGGTTTTGCATAATCGGGCCTCTACTTACAGGAATCAAGTTCGTCACTATCTTCCTGCTAGATAACTTCATGCATCCAGTGAAATTTCTTTATATGCCCCTTCAATTAAATTAAAGGTTAGTTGGAACAAGAAATCACATTTTTTTGTCATAGCCTCCTAACTATGGAACTTCAAGTTCTTCAATTAAAGATATTGCTGATTATTGCAAATTTAGGGAGCTAATAAAAAGCACTTTGTTTATCCAAGCATTTTAATGATTTATTTGTATTACTGATTTTTAAACCTGTTTTAACTTTTTTTTTTATTATGATGTTATGTATATTATGAGTATAACTTGCTTTATTTGCCATGCAAGCAATTATTATTAATGCATGCTATTTTTTGTTTCTGTATGTGTCAAACCTGTATTGTTGTATGTCACTATAGGCACTTATTTGATATGGCAGCTCTTAAGCGTGACAAAATAAATAGTATGTACAACTCAATTTGCCCAGGTAATATTTTTGCAAATAGAGTTCAAATATTAACAAATGCTGTTTTGATGATGAAACTAAATCACTGCAAAATAAAAAAGTGTCCTATCTAGTGGACAATTTGAAGATTACATGAAAACACAAGGTAACCGTATGAATGTCTGATGGATTTATGAATTTAAAAAAGGTTAAGCAATGCATGTTGCTAGAATTTTCAAAGGTCTAGATATGGTACTTAAATAGCTCTCAATAGCTAGTTGGTTTGCCAAGTTAAATAATTTAATATAGAAACTGGCTCTTGTTCAAGTTACAAAACCATGGATGTATAAACATTTATAATGTGTCTTTTTATAAACTGGCCAACAGAAAATAGTATACTTTACAGACAATTTTTTTTTTTTTTTTTTTAATAAAAGCAACTTTTAAAGGCAGGTCAAAATGCCAACAATATTGTTCAGTTACTCGCACCATCTTTATGCATTGCTCATATGTAAATCAAAATCTGTTTCAACTTTTGTCTACATTTATGGAATAACTAGCATAACATCTAATTTTGAGTGTCTGGTATAGATACAGCCATATACTGCATTTTTTTCCATGCTTTCCAGCTAATACACACATTTTGGAAATGTGTGTATTAGCTGGAAACAATGACAGCAGCATCTTATTTCCATATCAGAGGTCATAGCTAAAAATACCAAAAATGTCTTCAATGCTCAACTGATGATTCAAGTGAAAAAGCATTCATTAGGGCAATCTACAAAAAAAAACAAAACAAGATTACAAGGAGGACTAAACTTTCAGTGTGTCTCTTTCTGTCACTCATATATGAAAACTATTTGCTTTTAAAACAAGAATCCAGAGAATTGTTATAAAGGGATAACCATCTCCTTCATACCACCTAATAAAATCCTTTTATTGAAAACATGTTCCTGTACACACTTTTGCCTATCTGACCTATACTGTTATTCCAAAGCTCTGAAGGTGTTTTAAGTCTGATCAATTTGTTCCTGTGTGAAACATGGAGACGGACTCATCGTCAGCTCAAATGGAGTTAACACCCTTTTCAAGGATAAAGTCATCACCATTTTTATTTCACTGACCCCTTCCCATTTAAATGCCCAAGTTGACTTAAAACAATGCATTACACATCACCTTGAAAGTCCATGGTGATTCAAACCTAGGGCCAGATTTTCAAAAGCATTTACTCGAGCAAAACTGGTTTTTGCTCGAGTAAATACACTTTACTCAAGTAAGTGGGCTTTTCAAAATTGCTACAATATATGCCATTGAATTGTCCATAGGATTTACTCAAGTAAGTGCACTTTACTCGAGTAAATAGCTTTTGAAAATTGCTACGATAGTATGTCACATTTACATGCGTAACTCCTTTGAAAATGACCCCCCTAACTTTGAAGGTCAAGCAAAATCACATTCACAGCATCATTGGCCCACGGGAAGCTTTTCAAAACATCCAAGCCTTCTAAGTGCACTGATCAGGAGTGCCAAGACCTCCAACTGAAGTTCAATTCTCTACCACTCTGACGTATGCTTGAATTATGTTGAGCCCTTTCGTGATTGTTCATCCATTTCAAAACATGGCTAAAGTATCTCCCAAATGCTTCTTTGTATACTTCAAATGGGACTCAAGGTAAGCTTTCTTGAGTAATGGTTTCCTTCTTGCCACTGTATCACATATGCCAGATTAATGGAGTATTTGGGACATGGTTTTCATATACACATTTTGACCAGTCTTGGCCATGGAAGCCTGTAAATCTTTCAAAGCTGCATTGACCTCTTGATTGCCTCTGATCAGTCTTCTCACTCATTAATGAAGTTTAGAGGGATGGCCTAATACAGAAAGGATCTTGGTGGTATCATACACCATCCTCTTAATAATAATCGTGATAGGTTTCAACAGAAATTAAGAGACTTTGTAATTCTTTTAAACCCATCCCCAGATTTGTGCCTTTCCACAACTTTATCCCAGAGTTCTTTTGGCTACTCCTTGGTGTTCATGGTTGAGTCTTTACTTTGAAATGCTCTATCAGCAGAAAGCACCAAAAGGAATTGCTTAATTAATCATTTTATATGAATCAGAATCAGTACATTTTAACAAAGATAGAGCCAATTATTTTCGTGTGTTATTTTGAAGGTAATTAGTTATACCAGATCTTCAAGTATTTAAGAGTGCAGCAGAAGTTAAAGGGAGGTGAACACTTACTCACTTAAGTTAGTCCATGTTTATTTCTACTTCATTTTCTAAGGAATTCTGGAATATATTTTTTACTTGATAGTTTTGGGGTAGAATGCATGGATATGTGAACATTGTTTTAATGTATTCTGCTTCCAGATTTTAAGCCAATAAAAAGTGAATATTTTGTAAAGGTTGTAGACTTTCCATAACCACTGTAACTCTTAGAACTACCCTATGAGAAGTGAGAGTTTCACACCTTAACTTTCTCTCAACACAAGAGACAGAATATAGTTCCTCTTGGTTTGACTACCTGAAACAAAGATAACTTTATTGGCCATCCAATGTCTGAAATTCAAGGCAAAGGCATTCGGCATTGCCCTGTACTCCAGAAAGTTGATTTGCAACAGCTTTTTCCAGAATGACAAGAGGTCCCTGGATGTGTAGCCCTTCTGGCTGGGTTCCCCAATCCAGGTTGAATGGATCCGGGCTTCCCAGCCCATATTGAACGGATATGTAGTAAACACAGTCCAATGTGAAAAAACTTGGAAAGGAAGATCATGATTAATTTGGAATGAAAGACACAGCAAGGCAAGAAGTTTGAGTGCTTCCATGACAGATGTGTTAACTTGACACTCTGACTAGGCTGATTCAACTGATAATTTTAGAATCCGTAGGGTTAGTATCCTGTGGAAATGTTACATGATGTTATTTGTACAACTGCAGCTATAAGGTCCAACATCCTCCACCTGAACCATGCTGATGTTGGTTCACTTTGAATTATCTCCCTGCTATACATCCTTGACAACAGTGCAATAAGCTTTGGCCTCAAACACGTCTAGCAGAGCCACTATAAACGCCAACCAATTTGATGAGCTCAGGAAAGATTTGTGACTGCAGTGCTCAGATGGCAGTCTGCATAGATTTATTTGTCCTTCCCTGTAAAGTGTTCTTAACCAGCCAATTCTCCATGTAGGTTAACGCACGCAGTCCCAGTGTGCAGATAAACCTGCTGGACATTTTGTGGATAGCCACATACCTGACAGATCAAAAAGCAGAAAATAGTACTGGAGGTTTTATGGCCATACTACAAATCTAGACCATTTCTGTGACTTGGCTATATCTCTCTATGGGTGCTTCTTTTGGATTCAGGGAACCAAACCAGGCTCTTTGATTTACAAGTGGGATAATGGTGCCTAAGGAAATCATCTTGAACGTCTTTAGAAAGGCCCTTAGATCTAGAATGGGTCTGAATCACACACTTTCCATGGAGATAATCTTTACCCACTTTCTTGCAGTTGAACAAGTTTGATTTCTTTCACCCAGAAATGTGAAGAGACTTCTCAAAACTATAAAGTGGACTAAGTATGTGGTTTTTTTTGAATAAATTGTTTTTCAATAGTCGCATAGCAAATCAAAATAGACACGAACAAATAGTAAAATACAAAGAAAACTAACAGTTTTAAAACAAACCACCCGTTATTATACAACTATGTAGAAGAGATCGATTACACTAGTGTAACAAAAATATAGCTAGTATATATACTGTATATATATTTATGTATATTTTATATATATATATATTATATATATATTTATGTATATTTTAAATATATATACAGTATATATACTGTATATATATTTATGTATATTTTAAATATACATAAAATATACATACATATACATAAAATATACATACAGTATATATACTGTATGTATATTTTATGCCCAACTACTTAACTCTTGATTTACTGTGCAAACATTATTTGAATAAAATGTTTCATAACCACTTTATAGTTTCAGGTGTTGCAGAATCACAGTCTGTTTTTTGGTTGTTTGAAAGGGCCCAATGATTTGAGAAACAGTCCGGCCTCCCCTCTTCCAACACATAGAATGAAAGGCTGTATCTTTAATCTAGATTCTGTCAAAATCTTGACAAATTGACTGGGTGGCAACATGGATGCTTGAGATACTTTGCTACAGGGGCAAGGCCTTCGGCTATGTTGCTTGGGACTAGAAATGCTTCCTCTAAAGAAAAGGCTGCATACTTTTCCTGCACATTCTTTCTGAAGTTTGAAGATTATAGCCTTGAGAATTTGTGGAGATCTATAGCCAAAGTAAAGGCTCTCAATGTCATGTCCACTCAGCATCATAGGAAGAGTGGACGTAGATGTTTCTCACACTTCTCTTTTATCCATAACGGTACAAACTCATCTTGCTTCTTTTGAGAAAGATACAGAATACATTCTTTAGCTTCATCCTTGAATGTGTCTAAATATTCAAGATCTTATGGTCTGCCATGCAAGTGTGTAGCACAGCATTCTGAAAATACCACCTTGAAATACGACAGTCTTAGGCTATGTCCAGTGATCACTGTAGTACTGGTCTTAGGTTTCTTGGCTGTTACTATGGTAATCTGCATGCAGAAATTATGCAGTCCTAACAGCAGGTATAACTTCCTGCATGTAACTTGTGTGTACAAGGGATTTTACACAAGAATTTTCAAAATTTTATGTGAATAAAATCTTTTTGAAAATTAGCTATAAAGTCTATACTTAACAGGCAAGTGCAGACTTTACAACTATGCACAGCATTCTAAAATAACCATTTTTTAAGGGCAGATTTAACTACCATGCTCTGATATGGAAGCTAGATCTTGTTGTATCCAGGAAATGCTTCTGAACATGTTGACCTTCATGTTCACAGAAATCAATAAGAATGTTCTCATATCCCTATTCTTTATTTTAGCCAAAAGATCTTAATTCAAAAATTGGAAGAAGGATCCAACAGAAGAAAAAAGGATAAAACATAAGCGTTGGCAAGTTAAATATAAGACAGGCTGACAGAGAATTTGAAAAGAAGTTGGCCATAGAGGCAAAAACTCACAGTAAATACTTTTTAAAATATATCTGAAGCAGAAAGCCTGCAAGGGACTCAGTTGGACCATTAGATGATCAAGGGGTTAAAGGGGCACTTAGAGAAGATAAGGCCATCACAGAAAGATTAAACGATTTCTTTGCTTCAGTGTTTAGTAAAGAGGATGTTAGGGAGATACCCGTTCCGGAGAAGGTTTTCATGAGTAATGATTCAGATGGACTGAACCAAATCACGGTAAACCTAGAAGATGTGGTAGGCCTGATTGACAAACTGAAGAGTAGTAAATCAACTGGACCAGATGGAAAATCACCCCAGGGTTCTGAAGAAACTCAAAAATGAAATTTCAGATCTATTAGTAAAAATTTGTAACCTATCATTAAAATCATTCATTGTACCTGAAAACTGGAGGGTGGCTAATGTAACCCCAATATTTAGAAAAGGCTCCAAGGGTGATCCATGAAACTGCAGACCAGTTAACCTGACTTCAGTGCAAGGAAAAATAGTGGAAAGTGTTCTAAAGATCAAAATCACAGAACATATAGCAAGACATGGTTTAATGGAACAAAGTCAGCATGGCTTTACCCAGGGCAAGTCTTGCCTCACAAATCTGCTTCACTTTTTTGAAGGGGTTAATAAACATGCAGATAAAGGTGAACCGATATATGTAGTGTATTTGGATTTTCAGAGGGTATTTGACAAAGTTCCTCATGAGAGGCTTCTAGGATTACAAACTGGTTAAAAGACAGGAAACAGAGTAGGATTAAATGGACAATTTTCTCAGTGGAGGGAGGGGTGGGTAGTGAAGTGACTCAGAGATCTGTACTGGGACCGATGCTTTTCAATATATTTATAAATGATCTGGAAAGGAATACGACGAGTGAGGTAATCAAATTTGCAGATGATACAAAATTACTCAGAGTAGTTAAATCACAAGCTGATTGTGATAAATTGCAGGAGGACCTTGTGAGAATGGAAAATTGGGCATCCAAATGGCAGATGAAATTTAAAGTGGATAACCGCAAAGTGATGCATATAAGGAAAAATAACCCACACTATAGTTACATGATGTTAGGTTCCATATTAGTAGCTACCATCTAGGAAAGAGATCTAGGCTTATAGTGGATAATACATTGAAATCGTCAACTCAGTGTGCTGCAGCAGTCAAAAAAGCAAACAGAATGTTAGGAATTATTAGGAAGGGAATGGTGAATAAAACGGAAAATGTCATAATGCCTCTATCGCTCCAAGGTGAGACCGCACCTTGAATACTAAGTACAATTCTGGTCAATAAAAGATATAGTTGCGATGGAGATGGTACAGAGAAGGGCGACCAAAATGATAAAGGGGATGGAACAGTTTCCCTTTGAGAAAAGACTAAAGAGGTTAGGACTCTTCAGCTTGGAGAAGAGTCGGCTGAGGGGGGATATGATAGAGGTGTTTAAAATCATGACAGATCTAGAATGGGTAAATATGAATCTGTTATTTACTCTTTCAGATAATAGAAGTCTTAGGGGGCACTCCATGAGAAAGTTCTTTTTCATTCAATGTACAATTGAACTCTGGAATTTGTTGCCAGGGGATGTGGTTAGTGTAGTTAGTGTAGCTGTGTTTAAAAAGGTTTGGATAAGTTCTTGGAGGAGAAGTCCATTACCTGCTATTAATTAAGTTGACTTAGAAAATAGCCACTGCTATTACTAGCATCAGTAGCATGGCATATACTTAGTTTTTGGATACTTACCAGGTTCTTATAGCCTGGATTGGCCACTGTTGGAAACAGGATGCTGGGCTTGATAGACCCTTGGTCTGATGCAGTATGGCATGTTCTTAACTTTGTGCTGCAATCAATTTGCAATATTCTGTATCAATATAATTACAATTGAGAGTCTACCACTTTCAGTGTTGGAAAAGGAACAACAGACTTGGGACAATTTTGATCATGACACACCTACTACTGCTGAGAATGTAACAAACAAGTTAAATTCTTCTACCTGCCTTCTTGACATATGTCCCTTCCCTGTGCTGAAAGTCATTAGATAGGATATTGCTCCATTCATCTCTCAACTGATTAATCTCTCACTCTCCACTGGATCTATTCCAAAGGATCTTAAACAAGCATCAGCAAGACCAATTATTAGAAAGTTCAATGCTGATCCTTTGATTCCCAAATTTCTGATCTCATCACTTCCTTTCCTATATAAAGTCATTAAAAACACCATTCTTTCACAATTAGCTGACTTTTTGGAAGACAATTCATTAATTGACCATATTTAGTTTGGTTCAAGAAAAATTTTAAACATAGAGAGGCTTTTGATATTTAGTGTCGATGCTATCATCAGGGCATTTGATTTTTTGCCAGTGCTATTAGATATAACATCTGCATTTGACACTAATACATTGCTTGCAGTCATGGGGAATTGCTAGGACCGTCCTGGATTGGTTTTCCTCCAATTTACCTGGTCATTCCTACCAAATCCATTTAGGACATTTTACATCTGACTGGTACCCAATAGCATCTGGTATCCCTCAGGGTTCCTTTGTTTCTGCCACATTATTCAATATATGCTTGACACCCCTCTGTAAACATTTGACAGGGCTCAATGTAAACTACAGAGTTTAAGCAGATATCCAGTTCTTCATTCCTTTTTAACATTCCTGGATACACATCTGTAAATGCATTATGTTATATTTAGATACTGTCAAACTCTGGCTCCTGCATAACAAGTTACTTCTAAATATTGAAAAATGAAATTATCCTTACAACTCTGAAAAATAATCCCACAAACCTTCCATCCACAATCCAATTTTCTAGTCACACCATTCCAATAAAGTAACAGGTCAAAAGCCTTGGGGTAACAATACTAATCTATCCATGAAAAACCACATCCAATCTGTGGTAAAAAAAATTAATTTTATAAATTACATCTTCTAAAACATCTAAATCCACTCCTCGACCCACAAGATTTTCAATCAGGTCTGCAAGCTTTGGTTTTGACTTCTCTTGATTACTACAATGCTCTTTATTATAGGCTTACCCGCAAGCACCCTACATCCTCTACAGACAGTACAGAATTTGCAGGCTCGGCTATTTTCTAATACAAGATTACATGATCACATTACACCCCATACTTGCCTCTTCACATTGGCTCCCTGTAGATAGCAGAATCAAATACAAAACCCTCATGATGATTCATAAACTTATCAGTAACAACTCTCTTCCTTGGTTCAATGTCATATTACAAATCTATAAACCATCTAGGGTCTTAAGGTCCGCCAGCAAAAACTTTCTGGAGATTCAGTCAGGCTGGCCATCGTCAAGTCTAACTAAAGAGCGTGCCTCCTCCATCACAGGAGTGAGGTTATGGAATTCCCTTCATTACGTTCCATCACATGTCCCAAAGCCTTTAAAAGGGAACTAAATATTCATTTTAAGCAATCCTTTATGGATTTATATCCATGAAAACTATTTTTTAAACATCATGAATCAAGGTATAAACTACACATTTTAGACAGTCTATGTATATTTTACTAGACTATATTATTTTACTTAATTTGTATTACATGTGCTTGTTTTATTCCATTTATGTTTATGATTGTTTGGAATCTGCCCAGAAGAAATTTGGGTGTGTGAGAAATATAAACCACTTAAAATAAATGTTTCCTGTAGGAGAGATTGGACAGGCATGGTTATCAATTCCTTTGGTCCATATAGTTACTTCAGGGCAAGAAGAGGTGCCCTGGGCTCTCCTGAGATTTACAAACTATGTAGGATGGCTGTAGTTGTTCTCTGAAAAAACCTGGACAGGAACTGACCTCTGGTGTGAAAACAATTTCCTACTAGTTGCAGACACAGCTCAAAAGGGAGATCTGGAGAACCAAACTTCAGTGCTGCTCTCATCAGAACAGGGAAGTTCAAAGCCCTCAGACTGACTTCTCTTATGTATGGAAGTGGGTTCTGGGAACGTAAGAGTAGAGATCATCAAAGACCATGACTGCAAAAATGCAACCTTTCCAGGGCTAAGAAGTAAAGCTTCACCAACACGACTTACTTTCAGGAAGAGTCAACTCAGC
Organism: Rhinatrema bivittatum; assembly: GCF_901001135.1. NCBI lineage: Eukaryota > Metazoa > Chordata > Amphibia > Gymnophiona > Rhinatrematidae > Rhinatrema > Rhinatrema bivittatum. Next base: position 161,230,794 of record NC_042617.1, read on the forward strand.
TTTTGGCAAGGCTGTCTGTGCTGGCACTGTAAGCCAACTTAGCATAATCGCCAACACACGAGGCACACATGGAATTACTGCCCGAGGTGGATCACTTAATGCATCCATCAGCATTAAGGTCCCTGATGCTTGAATTGATGCATTTAAAGCAATGATTAAAGTCCTCAGAATATCCCTATATATTTGCCTACATATTATTGAAGCACCAGGTAAGGCCTCATAGGTGACCAATCATCAAATGCCATTTGGAGGTGTGGCACAAAGCTTATACAATGGCCCACAGGAGACTGGTGTTGCATTGATGCAGCACAGCTTCCTGGTGCAACTTTTATTTATTTATTTATTTATTCAACTTTATATACCGACTTTCAAATACATGTCAAGGCGGTTTACATTCATAGAGTTTGCAGTAGCAAATTCAAAAATATATATAAGCAACTTGTCAGTTTAACTTTTACGTTCTTTCAATAATCTATTAATCTGAAAACGGATATAAAATATACAATTAAAACACTAAAAAAACACTTTAAAAAAATATAATTCAATTTAAAATAATTCTAAAAAGTATATAAGAACCCATCCACGTTCAAGCCCTTAGCTAAACTTATCCAACCTCCCTTATCCCTATTCCTCTTTATGTACCCTTGAAACCATTTTGATGTTGTACTTATTCCTTCAGCCCTCATCAACTTTATATTTCTGGTAACCGATCAATTACTTTGAATAAACGCCTGTTGAAATAACCAGGTCTTTATCAGTTTCTTAAAACTGTTGATGTTATCCTCTAAGCGAATGTCTACCGGAAGGGAATTACACAATTTCGGACCTGCCAGGGCCAATGACCTCTCTCTCACTGATCCCAAATGGGCTAATTTGGGTGATGGAATTGTAAGTAGTGCCTGTCCAAGTGATCTTAAATTCTGAGTCGGAACATGAATGCGTAGTGAAGCATTCAGCCATTCAGTATTAGAGCCATATACGGCCTTATGTATTAGTGTGAGACACTTGTATTGAATACGGAACTGCACAGGAAGCCAATGCAGTTCCATCAATACTGGAGAAACATGGTCACATCTATTTGTGTTAGACAAAAGTCGGGCCGCAGCATTCTGCAATAATTGCAGCGGGCGAATAGTTGATAACGGGACTCCAAGAAATAAGGCATTGCAGTAATCTGTTTTTGGTAGTATCAGGGCCTGTAACACGATTCTAAAATCGTTTGTATATAATAATGGCTTCAATTTTCTTAGCACCCTTAATTTATGGAAGCCATCTTTTATGATTGCCTTTATTGATGCTTTCATATTCAGTTCGGAATCCAGGATAATGCCTAGATCTCTAGTGTCGTATAGAATCTTGTGTACCGAGGTGTGGGTTGAGATCTCTGCTTTTATTTTCTCAGTAACCTTATTACAAATAAACAGTATTTCCATCTTAGAGTTGTTCAGTGCTAACGACATATGTGTCACAGTTGTTTTATTGACTTGAGATAAATATTTATTTATTATTTATTTAGCATTTTTATATACCGACTTTCCAATAACAGAATTACTGATCAATTCGGTTTACATTCTAAACAATAACATTGACAAGTAAATGTCTTACAATGAACAGGTCGATATAACTTGGATTAGTATATATGGGGTAAATAACATAAGTAAAAGATACGGTGCCTAATGTAGGCTAAATAAACAGTTGATAGTTATAAGACTGGGTTTTGATATTATCCCATAGTTTTAAGGTATCCCATAGTTTTAAGGTATCCCATAGTTTTAAGGTAGCTGTTAAAGAATCTTTTATAGGCATCAAAATCTGGATATCGTCAGCAAACAAAAAATATACCAAACCTAGTCCTGCTAAAAATCTACAGAGTGGAGCCATGTAGATATTAAATAAGGTTGGCGAAAGGGAGGAACCTGTGGTACTCCCGTTTGGAGGTCCACTACCTTGGATTCTGCTGTTCCTAATTTGACTATGTATGATCTATTAGTGAGAAAGGATTTGAACCAATCCAATGTTTTATCTGAAAGACCAGCTTCTTGTAATCTTACAAGTGCTTCATGACTGACGGTGTCAAACGCCGCTGAAATATCTAACAGGATAAGTAGATAGGAAGTATTTTGATCAAAGCCTCTGAAATCAGGAGAGTCTCGGTGTTATGAGCTTTCCTAAAACCATATTGACATGCATGGACCCTCCAAAGTGTCAAATTCTTCAGTTATGCGCTAACAAAATGCACGAAAGCATCTGCTTGAGAATGTTTTATATGTCTGTATGTCACCTTGAAGATCAAGCCCTAAATAAAATTTTCAGTTGTGAATCTGAGGAAAAGAGCTACAAAGCAGAACAGAAGACTCACTAACACTAACACAAAGAAAAGCCAACTGAAAAATGTTTCCACAAATGCAAAAGAACGCAGTCAGTACAGAGCTGCAGGAGAAAAACATCTAGCACGGATAGCAGACAAAATGAAAACAGGGCTGATGGGCCAGGGGTGTATGGGAAACCCTTTTCCAGGATTTTCCAGAACCTGAGGAAACTCAGCACAATTAACTTAACTAAATAGCATGTCAGAAAAACAATTCTAATTATGGGTTTAATTTAGCATTTTCCCCCTTTATGATTTATAGTTGACTGTGGAATCAGGATTAGAGTGCTGACAAAGCTACAGAGAATCATTTAGAATACAGGGGATGATCTGCTGATTTCAAACAAAGCTAGTTTTAGGTGGCTGTGTTGTCAATACTTTTATAAGAATGCCATTGACTATACGATACAAAACAAATGTTATACCAAGGAAAACTGCTTCACAATCAGTCATAAGTCAAACATTATCTTTGGTTTCAGATTAATATAGTCTTTAAGTAATTATTTTTGAAAATCTTTAAGCTGTGTATCTAAAAATCTCCTGAAGTACTTGGTCAGAACAGTAACACAAATTATCTCACAATGATTGGATGTGACTGATCTAAGTTGGCTAGGCTGTTAAAAAAAAGACATCATACATAGTGCATTAATCAAACCGATCTTATTCCATATGAGGTCATTTGTGGCACAGCTCTAAACATGGTTGCTCCAAGGGTTTCAGTGAAGCAATAATAAAAAAAAAAAAAAAGGTCTGGGAAGCAAAAGGTTTTAACTAATACAGGTTCAGTGTAGTCGTGGCTAAATTTGAAATATTGAGCAATGCACAAAGGATACAGATGTCCTATTCTTGGTTCTATCCCCTGGTCCCATTTTCTTTCTTCTTATTTTTAACAAAAAAAAGAAAGATTTGTTGATTTCCATATTAAACACAGCTTTATTTTTGGCATAATATATTTCAGGAAATGCTGCCAAAGGGGGGAAAAAAAAAAGGAAGTATTTTGAAACTGCAGACCTGAACCAATTAGTAGGGGCCAAAACAACATATCATTGAATCACAAAACAGTGTCTAATTAATCAGGAAAACTCAAAAAGGTACAGCTCGGGAAAGAAAAGTAGCCAATTCTAAATTCATAGCTTTGGGACAGTAAAACAAACAGTGCCATACCCTGAGAAATGGGCTTTTACAATATTGCCCGCCCGATATGTGGCTAGAAGTATGCAGCAGTTTGACGAGGCATTCTTGTGGGTTGAGTTTGGAAGTACATGCGTACTTTTTCCTTTTTAAAAAGTATGTTTGTATTATTCTCCTGAAAAAAAAAACTGCATACAAATTAGCAGGCATAATTGCATGTGGTTAGTTTTGGTAGGATAATTTTCAAAGGGAGAGTGTATGCGTACTTTCCTTTTTTTTTTTTTTTTTTTTTTTTTAAACCGGTAAAAAGTACCCACAGACTTTACACCAATATGGGCAGTTAAAATATTACCCCTTTAAGGGCCAAATATATAGATTTTTTTCATCTATTAGATTAAATTTATCTGCCCTTATGTTCACTGCATTAGAGTTATGAAAACCACATTTTAATGTGAATTTTGACTACTGTTTTGTGGTGGTTTCTGTGATTTTATTACAGCTGAAGAAGAGATCCAAATGTAAAACTCATGAAAGTATGCCACTTTAAAAAAAAAAAAAAAAAAGAAAAGGAAAAAAAACATGTTGCTGAATCACAAATAGTGTATATATAAATATTTGTGAACTCTGTTTTCAGAGTTATACCTGTTCTGAATTATAGAATAAAATTATAAAAGGTTGCATTAAAGTACTTTCAAGAGTTCCTGCTCAATCATACAACATTACAGGCATCTATCACTGGTACTTTTTATTTAACTTTTAGCAGAAACTAAATTTTTTTTAGGGGAGAGGAAGGGGGAAATCCTGCAGTTTCCTCCTGATCAATAGGAACCAGAGCTGTGATCTGGTGCCATGAGACTTTAATGTGAAACTATCATGAGGATTTTCCCATTTTATATCACCTTCTAACTTATATTAGCTCAACCACTGCCACAGTCCTTAGCAGGAGGCAATGTCCCAGGTCTCTTTCTGGAGCCCTGCAATCACAGATCATGCATCCAACCAAGTAATATTGCTGTTTCATGATGACTGGACTGGGCGGGCCATGAATAAATTCAAAGCCTGGTGATGCAGTTAAGTTCTATTTTCTAGGCGAAGACTCTTCTATAATGTAAGGTATGAAGAGCTCTTTCTCCTTCATGATAAGCACTCTCAGAAAAAAGGTAAATTGTACAAATGATTGAAAGATATGGAAAGCAGAGACAATTTTTGGTAGAAATTTTGGATGAGTTGGGAAGTAATACCTGATCATGGAAGAATTGCATATATGGCATATAGTGGACAAGAGCTTGGAGCTAGACGTCTCTCGTAGCTGAGGTAACTTATGAGGAAAGCTACTTTCTAGGTCAGGAACTTAAGAAAACACATCTGTAGTGGCTGGAAAGCCAGCTTCATGAGCTGAGAAAGAACATGCAAGGCCCATTGAAGCAGAGGTTTTCACTTGGGGCTTAATGCAGCACAAACCTTTCAGAAATCTTGAAATCAGTGGATGAGTAGAGATGAGTGTAGCATGTAGTTGAACGTGGTAAGTCACAGAGAAGTACATTCATCAATGATGTGGTGAGGTCTGAGACAATCTAGGAGCAAGTATGGTATCAAGTGCTTGGGCTCAAAAGAAAATGGGTCTAAGGTTTTGTATTGGCATCATTGGGAATATATGATCCATTTGACGGCAGAGCTCTTTCTGCAAGATGGCTTCCTAACTGGAACCAAAATATCATCAATTGCTCAAGGCAAAGAGAGTTGAGCAATTACTGAGTGTTCAACATCCAAGTCATTAGACTGAGGCATGGAAGGCTTGCACGACAGAGCATTTTCTTGTCCTGAGTGAACATAGGGTCTATTCCCAGATATATGGGGAGACTGCTGGAAAATCGTACGAGATATGCAAAGCATTTCTGTGTGGATCATGCTGGAGCTAGAAGAATCAAGCGAGCATGGTCTTGTAGCAGCTTTTGCACTGTACTAGCAATCAGTGGTCTAGGTGGAAAAGCACACGAGGCTTATCCCTCAATCAAAAAAAAAAAGCATTCTGAACCAATCATATCTGTGGGTAGAATTCAGGAAAAATTGACCTAGTTTTTTGTTCTGCTCCAATGCAAACAGGTCAGTCGACAGCCAATCCCCTAAGTAGACTAGTTCATCAGCTGTTGAATGTCTTAAGAATCACTTGTGCAGTCAAACTTCTCTGCTGAGGCAATCTGCCAGGCGGATGGAGATTGTTGGAAGATACGACAGGCCAGTGTCTGGTTGCACATTCTGTTTTTTAAATCTTCCTTTCAGAGGGGCCATGATTCTGTCTTTCCTTGTTTACTGACATAAAACATAACAACTTGGCTGTCTGTCTGAATTAAGTTGCTTTGCCCTCAGAATATGAGCGAATGTTGAAAAATATCTTATCACTCTTAATTCCCAACAGATTGATCTGAAAATTGCTCTCCTTGCAAGACCAGATGCCCTGGGATTAGAATGATCTCATAAGTACCCTTTCCTTTTGAGGAAGTGTCAGTCATTAGCGAGACTGGATGAGGAAGAGTGCAAAGCAGCACTCCATCCTGAAACATGAGGGGTTTTTGCCACCAGTGTAACTCTAGCCTCAGAAACCTGGACTGAGGTTAATGGTTTGGTCAGCTGATCCCACTGAGAGCAGAGACCCCAGTGTAGATAATGGTATGAAGGTGGGTCAGTGGGACCACATGCAAGGGCCACTGTCATATGACATGAGCAATGAACTGTTCTGGCTGTCACACACAAAGATCAGTAGTTTATGTATGAGTGTGAGGGAGTGTACAGAAAACTCCTTCAAACCATCTTAAGGGAATGGCCACAGCTATCTAACCTGGTCTTCCTTAAGTATCAGCCTCACAAGTGATTCTGGATGAAGGAAGGCTCCCCTTATCATTCTATAAGTCAGGTCCCAGAAGAGTTAGAAAGGCGCCAGGAAGCAGTCAGAAAGCCAGTGTATGCGAAGACCAGTTATGTTTGAGTTTGCACCCAGCACTGCAAGGTAAACAGTTTTCTGTTTTGGTTTTGTACTGTAAATAAATTTGCACCTAAGGAAACAGCCAGAGTCTGCCTCCTTATTCGCCACGACTGGCCACGTTACCACAATGAGCAATATCATAGTGTATACGCTCGCCAGAAAAGCTCTCTCCTGCAACAAAACTATCCATACTCCAATGGATTTTATCTTCTGAGCAGGTACTAATTTTGACTTCTCGAAATTGACCAGAAAAGGCCAAATTTTGTAGAAGATGGACCAACTTGTGGAGGAAAGCAATGCTTATTCTTGAGAGCTCGCTGTAATTACCTAGTTGACCAAATACAGGAAAATTTTATTCCCCTGGAGATGCAGGCGTGTAGCTACCACTGCAAGGCATTTGGTAAAGAATCTCAGAGCTGCCAATAGGGCAAATGGGAGTACCCTGTACTGGCAGTGGAAAGAATCCACCTTGAAGTGAAGGTTGTGCTGGTATATGAGCATAAGCATCCTGCCTTTGGATGTAAAGGAGAATCGAGCTAAAGGAATTCATTTTGAATTTCTCTCAAAGTAGATGTTTGTTCAAGGGTCTCAGATCCAAAATGGGCCTCAATCCTCCTAATATCTTGGGGATGAGGAAACTAATTCTATCAATCACTGGCAAAGTGATTGTACTTCTGAGTAAAGGTGCGTCCAATGAGAAAGATGTGGATCAAGATACAAGCAGTGTGGAAGGGATGGTAGCAGGAGAAACACAAACAGTATCCAGATTCCACAAGGTCCTTGGTTATCTGGTGCCACACCACCAAGAAGATTTGGATCTTCGTCCTTCCCCCACCAGAACAGAGCTTAAAGGATCAAAAACTAGGCCTGGGTGTATACTGGGCCTGTTGTGTAGTCTTAGGCTGACCGGAAGTGGTTGCTGATGCTGGGCCTCAAAAGCAGTAGACAGCACTGCTGAAAAACAACAGAATGTATGACCATTTGTAAGTGTAGAAGGTGCTCAAGAGGGTTGAACCGCTACATCGTTTGTCACCAAGATTATGTAACTTCTGGGAGACATCTCAGATGGTATTCGCTCGAGTCACGACATTTGCCAAGCTCAAAATGAAGTCAAGGTGGTGTGTGAAAACAGCGTCCAAAAACTCGTAAACAGAATGGAGAAGGCGACAAATGTGCTCTTCCGCCTTCAAAAGCAGTTATGGGTAAAACCACCCTCCTTCCAATGGCTGTAGAAAAGCCATCAGATTCTGAATACAATTGTGAGAATATTGTCCCATATAGAACTGTTGCACTGAGATATGGGCAGCAAGCATAAAGCTTTGGTAGACTTTCTTGCCAAAATTGTTTAGCAGCCTATTTTAGAGCTGACAATGCCAACTGGTTTATGTGGCAGTTGGGCAAGTCCTAACCAAGAAGATTTCTGGACTCAATTTGAGATCCAGCTTCCTAGCCATATGCATGTCAGAGTGTTTCCCATAGTCTCATTCGCAACCAATATAGAATGTTGTGGACTGGGAGAGCTGCTGGATCTGAAGGGTCATCCAATATCTGAAGGGACCTGAAGACTTCTAAGCTGGGGGTCTTTGACTCTAAGCATGGTCTGCACCAAGTGATCAAATCAGGCATATCCAGAATTGGTTAGAATGTATATCTGTAGACCCCTCTGCTGAATGCGAGGCTTTACTAACCCAGGACTCCAGTGACAAAAGCAAACCCGGTGGGCTCTTCCAGTTGCCTTGGAGAGGAAAATCCCTGGTCAACAGCCTCTTGATCAAATTGACACTCCCACGATTGAGTAGGAAGATGAAGAACCTGATGTGTTCACTTTAATGGGCAACATTGGGACTCCAGTCTGAGGCATCACTGTAGCATTTCTTTAGATGAAGAAGTAGAGAGATTTCTCATTAGACCAAGAATCTGGTCAAGTGACTGATGTATTCTCTGTCCTGGTACAGGTGGAGAAGCATCCTCTTTGAGGATAAAGATTGGTACTGCACCTCAATAGGAGTTTTCTCTTCTTTTGGAAGCAACAGCATGAAGCATACTGAAGATGAAATCTCTAACCAGAAGCCCTCAATTATCAACCTAGAAAGAATAAGGGCTGTGGTAATTGGAGGGGGTAAAGGTAAGATAACCCCTTCAGCTAATGCAGCTCAGAAATTCTGGTTTGGGATCAGTGCATTGAATGCTTCGATGGCACGTATAGTGAGGATGTTTTTGTTGATGCATGCATCGGTTGCATTGAAGAGATTGGCTTCAACTGAGCAAACATGCTCATTTTTGCGCTGTGTATCAATGGGCATTTAAGATGGCAAGGCACAGGGGCATCAACATGAGCGCATTGATGCCTTCTGTTCCTCTAGAGCATCGGTGCATCATATTGATGCATGCATCAGTGCAATCTGCATCAAGTGCATAATGACATGAGTCCAGCACACTGATGTGTCTTGTCCCAATGCTGACTTACATTTCTTCAGTGCAGAGCAATTATAATCACTTGAACCCATGGCTTCGATTTGAACCAATAGGGGAGTCTTTGAGGAGCTCCTGCTCAAATCATGTCCTGGCAAGGCAGTCTCTGCACTGCAGGAGGAGAATCCACTACAGCTTCTGAGAGACTTACTCAGTTCCTCCATACAGTGTAACCTGGAACTTTGAATACGCAGGACATCTGCCCACAGGCATAACATTCTGCCTCGACATGGTTCAGAGTGAAGCAAGGATAACATTTGATGGATTTCCTAGCCATCTTGAGGAGGCAAAAGGCTTTTTTTTTTTTTGTAGCATTGAAAAATGCTGTTGTGAGTGCTGCATTACAGCAAATCAACTAAAAGGAGGAAAATCTAAAGAAAATAATGAAATGAAACAAATTTTAAAGGATTTTTAAAAAATATATATCTGGAGAAACCAAATACACATCCATGTTGTTTCTTGAAGAAATATTGAATGAGGCGGCTCATGAGGCAAATGCCTGCACAGGATCTCCCACACATGCTCAGTAGAGCTCAAAGCTCTACTAGCTAGGAGAGATGAGTCTGTTCAGAGCCACTGGATGTTTTCACCCACACGTAATAGCTAATTCAGCCTGCTTATCGACGGAAAAAAACCAATTACTGGAAATAAACTTTTTTTTTTTTTTTTTAATTTCCATAGGCTAAAAACAGTAGTTACTGACTAGTGCTCTCAATATGATCGGTGCTGTAAAAAAGCATAGTGAACTTTTATAATCAAAGTTCCCCAGATAATAAACACCTTTCTTGATTGGTACCTACATATGAATTTAATCTGGTGAAAGGCATTAACAAAAAGTAAAGAAAACAAAAACTGTTAGAAAATCTTGGATGTTCCCTCTCCTTGGCTTACACACCTCACAGAGACTTACAAGTGAACTTTCTCTGTGGCTGGTCCCACCCTTTCATACTCACTGCCTAAGGCTCTACCACATTTTATACACACAGACAGCTAAAGAACTTTCTGCCTATACAGGCATTTGAGCTTGGAGTCTGCATTTTCTTTTTGGCAACTCCTACCTGCTATTCTTCATAAGCTGTTTCTTCTTTTTGTTTCTTAAAGCTGGTGTTTTGCAGGCTCAATTTGTGCTCTTTCTTTGTAACATTGAAGGTTTACGGATAAGTGTTTAATGTGATTTTAAAAACATTTTTATAAATGTTGCTGTATGTCCCTGCTTCGAACGATGAAGATGTGGGAAATAAATCTTTTTAAATAAAATAAGTAGAACCTATGAAGAACCTATTTGTTTTGATTTCTAAATGTATTTTCAATTTCAAGTACACGCCACAAATATTTGTCCAGAAATACAGTAAAGGCTTTTAGTTTTTAGCAAGTTTCTTAAAATCGAACAGGAGCTCAGCAACTAGGCCTCAGACATAGCTGAAACAATAAAGATCAATTATCTCAGCATTTCTCTCAGTGATTGATTCTACCTAAAGCACTTTAGCTAGCAACAGGAACAGTGGTAAGCAGACCTGATTACAAAAGCATCAGTCCAAAAGAAACCAAACAAATATAAAATCAATTAATGCAAACCCCAAGTGTATAATTCCATAAAACTTTGTAAGGCATTGTTTCCTTGGGGCATCCTTTGGTACCTGCTCAATTGTAGTAATATTTCTGCACAGATTTCTAGGAAGCACTGTGAGAGCTGCTGCAAATGGACGATGCTTTCTAACCACTGTGGATGGACTCCTAGCTCTGACATATTACCCATCATCCCAGCCACAAGGGGCCTGATCAATAGGCAGCAGTGTGCAAACTATATTCTTATGTCTCTGCACCATATGCCCAAGTCCCTGTGGAAAGGCTGACTCTGCACCATTAGGATGGATTGTGAGGGCGCCATAGCTTTTTCTAGTTAAGTCTCAATGGGTACCAGTCAGTTAGAAAACAATTACCTCAAAGAAGCCTTGACTTTAAAAACTTGGATAAACAGTCAAAGTTTTGGCAACTGTTTTAATCCAAAAATATAAAAATCAAACATTTGGGAAGGAGAAATTCAATGGCCAAATACCTTTTTGGAAATGAAAAACTAGAGTCGCTAAACAGAAAAGAAATGTTGGTGGTCTAAGGATGATACTAAGTTGGCTTCCACAGCTGAAGAATATCCCTATTATAGGAAGACAAATTAACGCGTCCCGGGCAGTCCCCTGGGGATTAAGGAGAGTAAGCCAACACTCAGCACATGGGGTTCTATAGTCCTAAACCCGTTGCTTTATCCCAGACCAGAAAATTAGAGCTGGTACTGGTAGTCAGGCTAGAGCACTGGCTCTCCCACAATGCTCCCTGAATGGCTTGATGTAGACAATTTCCAGAAGGTCCTTTTAATAACACAGATTTAAGAGTCTCAAGACCAGTTCCCCTGCTTAGATCCATTTTACTTACTACTTACATGGTATAAGCAACCCTCATAGATTTCAAAGTAGAAAAATTGAAAACCTTTATATGCAGGGCTTCTCCTGTGTCAAAAGAGAAGAAAGCTAAAAACTGGATCATTTCATTGTTCCCGTCTGAAGTGTGGGAGCTGCTCTACCAAGATGAGGCCTTTCAGCTCAGAGGTCCTTCCCCCACTTGTGTTTCTGTTGGTGCTTGACAACTGGGCTCGTCTGGCTGATCATCTAAGCATCGCTCCAAGCAGGAATGCCCTTGCTCATGGTCACAGATTGAATAGATTCAGGTCAGAGAATGAAACGATCACCTATCTGCGGATTAGGATCTGCTCCTCTACAGCTGTTGCTCTGGTTCTAACAACCACTCAGATTTCATTAATTTTGCAAATTCTGGTCAATCTCTCCTCAGGTCTAGGGGGTATAATAAACACAAGGTGATCCAGATAATTATCTGAGGTGGTGTGATAAACTGCTCTGAATTGGATGACAGTCCATGAAGGGGATTTCTAGACCCTTCTTGACTATGGATATAGAAGGTTCTTCTGTCCTGAGTGGGGTTGGTATCCTTCAGTAAGGGGATCTGGCATCTTGAGCTCTGACATATGTTTCCATGTGTCTTGGCCTTTTGCTTCAAGAAGTCTTCAGGAAATTTCCCAGTTTATTCCAATCAGAAACCTTGGCTGCAGGATTTCTTCTTTCCTGAGAAAGTGGTTCTCTGGGGAGAACAAAGCACCTAGTAAGAAGGAAGCACAGCTCAGCATCAATGAATTGTTCTGCTAACCTGACTATGCTGATAAGCTGAATCAGGGACTGTCACCTTTATCCATTTTTGCAGCTGCGTAGAATCCCTAGTAACTGTTCCAATATTATTTCCTCTGTGATGTCTTCACCTGAACGTCCAAAAGGTTACAGCCACTACTACTAAGCATCCTTTAACACGAAGAAGAGGACTTAAGAGCATATTACTGACATGAACTGGATGCTACAGAATTGTTGTCTGCATTCCTGCAAAGTAAGTCTTAATCTGTCCATGACAGTCTTCACCCCCCCCCCCCCAAAATAGGGCTCTCTCTGATCAAGAAGAGTGCTAAACAAAGCCCACTACAATAAAGGTCATGCCATCACTTTAGCGACCCTCTCAAAAAAAAGCAAAAAATTAAAAGTTAACTTTCGACAGGGCTATGAAAAAGAGTAAAGGAAGACCTACCTCCTCAATTCCTTGTGATCCCTCTGGATCACAATGCATTAGACTCCCAGCCAGTGCCACTCAATTTGCTTTGGCCTTCCAGGGCCGTTTAATATCCCACTATTGTCATCAAAGGTAATGGGCACTCCTGCCTGTCCTCCAGGGCTCTGAGTGGTCCATGAGCGGAGCCTATTCTGAGGGTAAGAGTTCAGGTCTAGTATCCTGCCACTGGTCTTGTTCCTTTACCAAGAATGGATCAAAACTTCCTGCCTCTACAAATCATGTATTAAGGATAAGGCAGTTTGCCCTCATCTTCTATTTCCTCAGTTCCACTTGGCACAGGAGTCTAGGTTCCTTCCCTTTTTGGTCTGCAGTTGCTGTCTTCATGCCAAACTCTGCCCAGGATTCTCCCCCTTTCATGTGCATGTTAGATTCTCTGCTGACTTCCCACCAGCTGCAGCCTTGTGACGACTTTACCGCAAGCAAAGCCCAGGCTGAGCATCATGAAATGCTCAAAATGAAGTTTTGTTTTAATGAGGAGAAAAAAAAAAAAAAAGAGAAAAGGTTTAAGATTTCCAATCTTAATCCAGATCAATTCTGCCATACTAAATGATACAAGCTGAGTCAGTGAACACAAATGATCATTCACAAAAGATTAACATATTCTAGTATACAAATATTAACTGTAAACCACAAGAGCTTACACCCAGATTATGAAAGCCAAGGAATAAGCGCAACACCCTTTGGGCAAGGGGGTTACATTTCAGAGGCTGTGACAGACTGACACCCTCAATGCAGCCCCCGGAAAAGGCATGGATTTATGTTGTGGCAAGCAAAACTGCCTACAAGGCACAAGGAATACCAAAAAACGTAGTCCACATAAAAGTGGTGCTCCAAACCAGAAGAATTTATTGCAGAAAAATTAATCCAAGATGAAAAGCGATAAAGAAAATTTTATAAAGTCAATTCACAATTTAAAAGGAAAGTAAAGCACAGCTTCTTCAGACAGTCAAAAAGTTTCAAACCGTATTTCTCGTGTTACTTGAGCATAGTCTAAATGAAGATCTTTCCATCCCAGGTCCTCATTAAGGCCCTTTCCTTTCTTTAGGCCCCTTGAAGAATGGGAAAGTTCTCCTCTACACACTCACTGGCTGCAAGCTTCCTTTAAATCGATGGATGTCTCCTGGATTAGGGGGGGTTCCACTGTTCCCAGTTTGTCTTTAGGCCTTGCCAAAGAAGTCATCTTCCACTCTCCCCAGAAGATTAAAATTATTTCCATCCTAGTCCTAAAAGCCTCAGGACCAGATTCAGGATCTAACACTTCAGAAATATTCCCAATAACTCCTCCCTGTGCTCACGGAGCCAACCGTTATCCTACCCCCAAAACCATCCCCTTTTGCAGGAAGGACCCTCCTTTCACTCGCTATCTCCTACACATCATCTGGACCTACCATGCACACCAACTCCACTTTCAACCCAGTGGAGGTCAGCTGCAGACTGAAAGAACCACACACATTACCCATGGATCCAAAGTATGCTTCTAAAATTAGTGTGCATCTCTAATCTAGACAAATATTTTTTGGATTATGCACACTAATGAATGTCATTTGGTGTGTTTCAAGTTGACCTAGACCTTGTGAGAATATTTTATTTATTTTCACAATTTAAATCCCACTCTATCCGCAGGTCTAGGCGGGTAATAGAAATACATACATAATTAAGATAACATACAAAAAAATAATAAACATTTTAAACAATAAATGTGTTAAACAGCAAGTAATAAAACAATATAAACATTAAAAACTAAAATAAAAAATTACATATCCACATTAAAAGCTTGCTTAAAAAAGAAAGCTTTGACATGCTTTCTAAAGGTCAGATAATACTCAATGTTCCTGATCTCGTTGGGGAGGCTATTTCATAAATATGGACCAGCTACATAAAAGGACCTCTCTCTCTTCTCATCAAGTCTGATTTGTCTTGATAATGGTATTTCTAATAGGGTCTTTCCTGATGACCTCAGTATACATGATGGTTTACACAATTTTAGAACTGTGGGGTATCATCTTTTAGTGCACAATCAACCACTGTGACAGGGCACCTGGATATCAAATGTTCCCAGGTATGCAGAGCAAAACATTTTTTGTATCCTTATTTTTCATTACTGGGTCTTTGTATCTGCTATTTTGAAATATTTTATTGGTATCTACAAATTTTTTATACAAGTTTTTAATTATTGGATATTCCATTCATCCGCTGTTTTGAAATCTGTTAGTATGGTTTTACTGCTACTGATTTTATATTTACTGATTTGATTTCTAAGGATTGGTGATGTTTCTTTGTTTCCTTTGTTGCACTGCATACAGAGACTCTGGCTTGTTGCTGTTTCCAATTCAGTTTTTGTCTGCATACTTCTAAGTTATGCGTTTTGGTCTCTTTATTCTTTGTTAGGTGAGGGTCAGCACCTGTGATTCAGGTAAGGTTCTCTCCTGCGTGTAGTTTCTTTGTAGGGCTCTAGAGCAGCCTGACTTGGTCTGTTTTCCTAATAGGAGATGTATTGGTGTCTTAAGGCCTGGTGTAATATTTTCAGTGTTGCCTTTTCTTAGGTAAGGTAGTTACTGTTAAGTACTGGAAATTGGTGCTGTTTTGGTGTGGGATGTTTACCGTTTATGCAATTTCTATTCAGACAGAATATGTATCTTTTCCTTGTGTCATTCTTAACAATAAAAATAATACTGGACCTTTATTTTTTATTTCCGCAGTAAATTGTAATGAGCAGTGTGTCACACCATGTGAGTGTGGTCTGTTATGTTTGTCACGATGGGAAAAAGGTTGAGAACCAATGATGTGGAGGATAAGCTCCTAGGTTCAAGTCCCCAGATATAATCCCAGTAATTGTGTTTATATGTGATTATCCCCCCCAGGTAGGATACCAGTGTGCAAGGTCTGAACCCATAACAGACAAAAATCCATTTACAGAAGAGAACAAATGGGAAGTGCTAGGAAAACTGAAAGTGGACAAAGCCATGGAGCCTGATGAGATTCATCCCATAATACTGAGGGAGTTCAGAGATGTGCTGTCGGGTCAGCTACACGACCTGTTCAATAGATCCCTGGAAACAGGAGTGGTGCCAAGTAACTGGAGAGGAGCAGTAGTGGTCCCGCGTCACAAGAGTGGTAGCAGAGAAGAGGCTGGAAACTACAGGTCGGTTAGCCTCATTTGGTTGTGGAAAAATTAATAGAGATTCTGCTGAAGGAAAGGATAGTGAACTATCTACAGTCAAGAAGATTGCTGGACCTGAGGCAGCATGGATTCACCAGGGGAAGGTCCTGTCAGACAAATCTGATTGATTTTGATTGGGTGACTGAAGAACTGGATCGAGGAAGAGCACTTGATGTCATTATTTGAATTTCAGCAAAGCTTTTGATACAGTCCTGCATAGGAAACTTGTGAATAAAATGAGAAGCTTGGGAGTGAGCGCCAAGATGGAGGCATAGATTATAAACTGGTTGACGGAAGAAGACAGCGTGTGATGGTAAATGGAACCTACTCTGAAGAGAGAACAGTGTTAAGTGGAGTGCCCCAAGGGTCAGTGTTGGGACCAGTCCTGTTCAACATCTTTCTGAGCGACACTGTGGAAGGGATAGAGGATAACGTTTGTCTATTTGCGGATGACACTAAGATCTGCAACAGAGTGGACATACCGAAGGAGTAGAGAGAATGAAACATGATTTAAGGAAGCTTGAACAGTGGTCGAAGATAAGGCATCTGGGATTCAATGACAAGAAGTGCAGAGTCATGCATCTGGGGTGTGGTAATCCAAAAGAGCACTATGTGATGGGGGGGGGTGAAGGGCTGTTGTGTACGGAGCAAGAGAGGGACTTTGTGGTGATTGTGTCTAGCAATCTGAAGATGGCGAAGCAATGGGACAAGGCGATAGCTAAAGCCAGAAGAATACTGGGTTGCAGAGAGAGAGGAGTAAGAAAAAGGAAGTGATAATCTCCTTATACAGATCCTTGGTGAGGCCTCACCTGGGAGTACGGTGTTCAGTTCTGGAGGCTGTATCTCAAAAGGGATAGAGACAGGATGGAGGCAGTCCAGAGAAGGGCAACAAAAACGGTTGGGGGGGGGGGGGTGTTTCTCCAAATGACTTATGAGTAGAGATTGAATGACCTAAATATGTATAACCTGGAGGAGAGAAGGTGCAGGAGAGATATGATACAGACCTTCAGATACCTGAAAGGTTTTAATGATGCACAATCGACAAACCTTTTCCACTGGAAAGAAATCAGTAGAACTAGAGGTCACGAAATGAAACTCCAAGGGAGGACGACTCAGAACCAATGTCAGGAAATATTTCTTCACAGAGATGCCTGGAATGCCCTTTCGGAGGAGGTGGAGAAGACAAAAATGGTGAAAGATTTCAAAGGGGCATAGGATAAACACTGTGGATCCCTAAAGGTTAGAGGGTGGAATTGAAGAAGAGTGTATGGAGGTAACTTGCTGGTGTCTCTGTTACTACCCTTAGTCAATAAGCCTTCATACTGTTGATGCAACTCCATTATTGCTCCTTGCTTTAAAAGTAGGGCAAAAAGAGGAAAATGGGAATTAAATTCAGACCGCAACCAACAAGGACATTGAATTTTACAGTCTGGGAAAACAAATAAGCATGGGGGTAACTTGCTGATGCAGCTGTTGCTACCCTTAACCAATAAACCTGATACTTTTTTATTTTTTATTTATGCATTTTCGAATTATACAAGGCAATCTTGATCAGAAAAATGGGATAGAATAAAGAAAAAAAAAACCAAGTAACATCATTAAGATGAAAGAAGAAAAATACATTCTCATACCCATAATAACAATCCTCTATATAAGGGGGGATCCAATTCCCAACCCAAAGAAATATTTTCACAGAAGAAAAAAACAGTAATCCTATAGCAGTCTATCTATAGGGAACTACGGAGGAGGTTACACCTGGGGGTTTCTGCCCAACCTAGGGGTCTTCCCAATCAAAAAATGAGTTAACTGTAAATCTGTAATCGTAAAATATATATGAATTATTCTGATATTTAATCATGCACTTACATGGAAATTTCAAAAGGAAAATTCCCCCCAGTAACTGAACCTGCGGTCTCATCAAAAGAAATTATCTCCTCCTTTTTTGAGTTTCCTTCGAGGTATCTGGGAAAACTAACTGTACACTGAAAAAACAACTCTGATCTCTGGTGAAAATAGAGTCTCATTAGCCAATCTTTGTCAGGCTCAAGTGTTAGAGTCACAATAAGAGTAGATGGAACAGCCAATTCTGTATCTGATGTCTCCAGTATATTTGAAAGATCCACATTTGGTTCCACAACCGGAATTAACGGTGTTATTCTCTCTGTTTGTATGTCTTCTTCAGCTCTTTTAAGCTGCGGTAGATAGAATATCTTAGGCACTGGAGGAATTGAACTTTCTGGGACCTGTAAAGTCTCCATCAAATACCTCCTAAACATTTCCCTAGGTGGTATTAAGGGAACCAGAGGGAAATTAATAAATCTTAAGTTCCTCTTTCTGACTGCATTCTCAAGGTTTTCAATCCTTAGAGCAGTATTAACCTTTTCTTTGATCATTACAGACTGTGATTGTTGAACAAGTACTCACTTGATTCCTTATATCTGAAATCTGTTGACCCAGTTCATTCGTTGTATTGGACAATGTTGAAACCTTTTCCTCCAGATCTTTATATTTTGATAGCATATGAGAAAACTGCTGAAATACTGAACTCCAAAGATCAACAATTGCTTCCTAGATAGTCTCTAGGGGAAAACACCAAAGGCCTTTGCACCCCAGGTACCAATGGTGGCAGTTTTGATGAGGATTCCTCTGACCTGGCACTCAAGACCTCCCAGACCGTCCTTTTGTACATCGCTCCTGCCCAGCTGCCCCAGAATGAACACTGGACACGCTGCAACCACCGCTGCTCCACTGTCCACTGCAGGGAGCGGCTCAACACTTCCCATGTCAGTCGCAGACTCCTCCGTCTCACGAGCGTTTCTGGCGGTGGCAGGATATTTGGGAGGTGGTTCCCTCAACGGGGCTCACGGGTGATAAAGAGCCCGGGAGAGAGGGGACTTATTTTAAATAAAGATTGCCTTTACCGATTCCTGAATGGGGAAAAAGCGGAAGCCTAGGGTGGAGACTACCTCTGCAGGCCCCCCCCCCCCCCCCCCAATTCCTTTTTCGGGCCCGATGGATGCCTACATTATGCACAGCAGTCCGGTGTCAGGAACTCAGCTGCTGGAGGGCGGGGGAAGGGAATTTCAGCTCCCCTCTCTCTCAAGCCTGATACTTTTGATGCAACTCCAACATTGCTCTCTGCTTCAAAAGCAAGAGATAACAGGGAGTTGGATTCAGACAGCAGCCAACTAGGGCCCTGACTTTGACAGTTCGGGATACTAAGTATGGGAGTGACCTGTATGGCGCAGCAGATGCTACCAAAGTTTGCTGGGCAGACAAGAGGGATCTTTTGGTCCTTTTCTGCCATCATTTTCTATGTTTCTATGAACTTGTTAAATAGCCCAGGTCCCAGTACAGATCCCTGTGTTACTCCACACCATGTCTATTTGGAAAATAGACATGGTGTCCTACTCCCTGTTTGCTGTTTTTTAACCAGTTACCAATGAACAATAGGACACTGCCTCTTATCCTGTGACTTTTCAATATACTGAGTTGTCCCGTAGGGAATTGTTTTTTAGACGCCTTCTGAAAATCCAAATATACCATATCAACTGGATCACCTTTATCTAATGTTTATTTACACCTTCAAAAAAATCTAATTTGTAAGGTAAGACTTCTCTTTGCTAAAACCAATTTGACTCTTCCCCATTAAGCCATATCTATCTATATGGCCAGTGAATTTGTTTTTAAGAATAGCTTTTATCATTTTGTCTAGCATGGACTTCACCAGTCTACAGTTTCCTGGATAACTCTGGAGCCCTTTTAAAAAATTAGAGTTACACTTGGCCACCCTTCAGTCTTCAGGTATTGTGAATATTTTAAATGATAGCTTACAGAATTTTAGTAATAAGTTTATAATTCATATTTGAATTCTTTCAGGATTCTGGGGTGGGTGCCATACAGGACTGGTGAGTTGTTACTCTTTAGTTTGTAAATTTGATTTATTACATTCTTCAGTATCACAAAGATTTGTTTTTGATGCTCAGTCATCACCAAAGAAAGTTTCCAGTGCATATATGATCCCAACACTCTCCTCAATAAAAACAGATACAAAAATTCATCCACTTTTTCTGCTAATTCCTTTTTCTCCTGTGTCTAACTTACTTCTTACTTTCTGTTTTATCCTGACTACCCAGAGCAATTTGCAGCCTCTACAAAGAGCCAGGGTCTTGAAGTCTAAGTATGCCATGAGTATATGGAAGCATGCATGTATACATGCAATCCCTTCAGTTTGTCCTGAAGGGGATGAGATACATCCTATTGAAGGTATAGCTCCATATATAGCTGTTTTTCCTGCATTGTACTCACTGCTTTCTGTATTGTTTGAAGTATCCTCACTAACTTGCCTTCTTTCCTGTTTTGCAACCTCACTCTTAAGTGCTGTTGCTCCAGCTCTCAGATCATTAGAAAGACAAAACCTCTCATCCCAGCTCCTTCCCCCCACAACCAATGCACACACAGCAGGTGAACCTTAACACAGCCTCAAACACATATGAGAGTACTTCCTCCTCAGAAATAGAGACTATCATAAAAAAATAATAAATCCTGCAGCACACCCAGCAGATGCAATCCCAACAAAGTCCCTAAAATCCATACCCAACATACTAGCCAAACCATTATCAGACATCATTAATACATCCCTAGCACAAGGAAATGTCCCAGCCTCAATAAAATGGGCCATGGTCAAACCCATTCTAAAAAAAAAACACATTTAAACCCCTCGAAGCTAGCTAACTTCAGACTAATATCTATTCTCCCTTTCTTAGCTAAACTTCTTGAAAAAGTAGCAAACCTCCAACTAACCGAACACCTAGAAAAACGAAGCATCCTATATCCTTCTCAATTCGGCTTTCGCAAGTTCTTTAGCACTGAAACACTATTAATCTCCCTCACCGACACAGTACTCAGACGCATAGACAATGGCCAATCCTATATCCTAGCTATGCTGGATATCTCAGCAGCGTTTGACACCATCAGTCACAAGATTCTAATAGATAGACTAGTCTAAATTGGCCTTGCAGGCAGTGCACTACGATGGCTGAAATCATATCTAGAAAATAGATATTATAATGTTAAAATAGGCAATAGCGAATCTGAACCCATTAAAGTAACTCAAGGCGTGCCCCAAGGTTCCTCACTATCATCCACGCTTTTCAATATATATATATATATATATATATATATATATATATATATATATATATATATATATGTTACCTTTATGCAAACTTATCTGACCTAAAACTCACACACTTCATCTATGCCGATGACGTGCAAATTCTAATTCCCATCACTGAATCCATATCCAAAAATCACTCCAACGTTGGGAAATCTCTCACTGCCATTAACAGTCTACTCAATCAAATGAACTTAGCCCTAAAACCGAACTCCTGATAATATGTCACAAACTAAATAAGATCCTATCTGATATCACCTCCAATCAATCTAAACACCCAATCGCACATGAGATAAGAGACTTAGGTGTAACCCTAGACAACGAATTAAATAAAAAAAAAAATTCATCAGCACAACAATGAAGGACTTATTACAAACTACACGTACTACAAAAAATTAAGACCCCTCCTACATCACAATGACTTCAGACCCGTCCTCCAGGCAATAATCTTCTCGAAAGTTGATTACTGCAACTCTATACTATTAGGACTCCCGTGGCGACACTCAAACCCCTCCAAATGTTACAAAATGCCACCGCCAGAATTCTCACAAACACCCTAAGAAATGAACATATCACACCTATTCTGAAAGACCTCCACTGGCTCCCGATCCACTTCAGAATACTCTTTAAAATCCTAACGTTAATACACAAGACGTTACAGAACCAAAATGTACACTGGCTCAATGCCTCCCTTCAATTTCAAACCCCACAAAGAACTACTAGATCCGCCAACAACGGAACCCTTCCGATACCCTCACCCAAAGCAACACACCTCTCCTCCATCCACGAACTAGCACTACCTCTTGACAGTCCTATCTGGAACTCTATGCCCCAGGACTTAAGACTAGAGCCCAACACGCAAAATTAAAAAAAAAAATTGAAAGCCTGGCTTTTTAAACAAGCCTTTCCATAAGACCCGCCTGCACTGACAATCAAGCCCTGAAACACGAATATCCTAGAAAAGTCCTTGTATAAAGTTTATCTCCCTCAAACATGACTATTCTATATATGTTAAATCTGTCCTCAGCTGATTCTCTATGCCTACCTTGAAGCTGCATCCTACACCTTCTGTTATTTATCTGCCCCAAAAGTTAAAAGTTTAGATTTTTGAAATGTTTGATATGTAACTTTTACCCTATGCCAATTCTGTGTTTTTCTACTTGTTTCATTGTAAACCGATGTGATGTGCAAACGAACGTCTGTATAGAAAAACAATAAATCAATAAATAAATATGAGCAGCTAGGATCCTGTCACCCTTTTGCAGCCCCATTTCCCCAAGAAACTTTACACAGACTTTCTGAAGCACTGAATCAGTCAGTGATACAGGGCACTGAGAAGGGGATTAAAGCCCTGGTTCCAGTCAGGCTGCTTTGAATTACAACAAAATATTTTACTTATAAGATTTATCTTAAGACATCCCCTTAAACAGCTCAGGTCAAAGCAGCCAGTTTTATCTGTTAAACCTTGCAATTCCCAGGGCTAGGCTGACAAATCAGCACAAAACCACATTTTATTCTAGCCAAGTTAACAAATGGAAAAGTCTTAATCAAGGGGGATCTCCACATTGTTAGATGCACTTGTAGTCCTACAGAGAAAAAAATTTTTCATTTTATTTAAGCCTCCTGTCTTACAAATTAATAATTATACAGAAAAGATCTAACAGAACCAAGAAGGTAC
The DNA here is from genome assembly GCF_901001135.1 of Rhinatrema bivittatum. NCBI lineage: Eukaryota > Metazoa > Chordata > Amphibia > Gymnophiona > Rhinatrematidae > Rhinatrema > Rhinatrema bivittatum. Next base: position 161,253,440 of record NC_042617.1, read on the forward strand.
TAAAAGAAACTTACCAAAAAGCAAGGATAACTGCAATCTCTTCTGCGCACAGGTCAGGCATCTGCAACTGATCGGGATCTGCTAATTTCATCTTATTTAGGATGGTATCATCATTTAAATCAAGATTCTGTCCAGGTGGGGGGGAAAAAAAAAAAAAAGATATAAATGTCATATGAACAAAACTTACATTTCTTTCTGCTGATGCTAATTCCATGTTAGGAAAAAACAAGTGTTTCATGTTTCTGTCCAATAGGACAAACATCTGGGGGTTGTATCACAATGGTACACTTGGGCCTCAAGGGAGGATTGACTGTATGCATTATAAAAGTTAAATTGTCGCAGACAAGAGAGAACAATGATTTACTGAACTTTAGACAAGACTTCTCTTCCAGATCTCAGACTGCAGCAAACTTCAGTTTGACCGATACTGTGAAGAAAAGCATGCATTTATGTTACTTTTACTTCAATGTGCAGCGGTAGTCAAAAAAAGCAAACAATGTTAGGAATTATTAGGAAGGGAATGGTGAATCAAATGGAAAGTGTCCTAATCACTCCGTGGTGAGACCGCACCTTGAATACTGTGTACAATTCTGGTCACCACATCTCAAAAAAGATATAGTTGCGATGGAGAAGTTACAGAGAAGGGCGATCAAAATGATAAAGGCGATGGAACAGCTCCCCTATAAGGAACGGCTATTCAGCTTGGAGAAGAGACAGCTGAGGGGGGATATGATAGGGGTCTTTAAAATCACGAGAGGTCTAGAATGAGTAGATGTGAATCAGTTATTTACTCTTTCGGATAATAGAAGGACTAGGGGGCACTCCATGAAGTTAGCATGTGGCACATTTAAATCTAATCAGAGAAAGTTCTTTTTTACTAAACGCACAATTAAACTCTGGAATTTGTTGCCAGAAGATGCGATTAGTGCAGTTAGTGTAGTTAGCGTAGCTGGGTTTAAAAAAGATTTGGATAATTTCTTGGAGGATAAGTCCATTAACTGCTATTAATCAAGTTGACTTAGGGCCAGATTTTCAGAGGATTTACGCACTTCAGGCCTATTTTATAAAGGCCCGACAACACACATAAAGCCCCGGGACGAGTCTAAGTCCCGGAACTTCAAAAAAGGGGTGGGGAGGGAGTGGGGTCAGAGGCGCGCATGTTATAATATCGGGCATCCATGTGTGCATGCCAGGTAGTGCATGCACATGTACGCCCGCATGCTTCTTTTAAAATCTACCCCTTAGGGAATAGCCACTGCTATTACTAGCATCAGTAGCATAGGATCTACTTAGTGTTTGGGTTCTTGCCAGGTTCTTGTAGCCTGGTTTGGCCTCTGTTGGAAACAGGATGCTGGGCTTGATAGACCCAGTATGGCAATTTATGTTCTTATTTAATAAACTGCATCAATATGTTTTAAATACCTGTTCTGGTGTCTAATACGTGTTACTTACTGGTAATGCATGTACCGGTATTACTAATAACGCACAAAAGAAATCCTCACTAGAAAAAAATAATTTTACCAGCTCATCAGTATTAAAATGGCTCACTGCAAAACACATTAAGCCATGAGATTTGCAGTAACCCAAAAAAGGTTTACCAGCTACCACTTCAGAACGTCTAAACCCTGACCCCTCCACCAATACACAAACATGCACATTCTCCATAAAGGACTATCTCTAGCCCAAAGTAACATCCTCCTCCACCCCACCGGCAGACATATATTCCCTCCTCCCCCAGATGGAGGTCCAGCCCATAGAGATGTTAAGAGGCTCCAAGCCCCACTAGCCCACTAGTGGTGGGCATTTTGGCCAATAGACAGCACTTTATGGAATGGGGGCTGACATTCCCATTGCCAGTAACATACATGCTTCACTGGCTGCAATAAAGCTCTTTTAATATCATCTTTACTAAAGGCTTATCACTCTTTAGTTAATGCAACATTAAATAGCCTGTACTAAGCTGCATTTTAAACAATCTTTAGTTAACAGGACCCTTAATGGAGAATTTTAAAAGCCTGGCATGCACCAAAATTGGGAGATGTGCACATATCTAGCACATGCACATGTATACCCAATTTTATAAGCTGCCTTCATGAGCGCATACGCACCGATGCGCAAATATCTCACATTAGGGAAAAAGGGGGTGGAATGTTGGCAAGGCATGGGTGTTCTGGGACAGGACCAAGAGATATGCATTCAAGAAGCTATGCGCCTGGGCAAGCACCCAGGTATATTTGAGCACACATTTACTTCTGCTATGGAGGATGTCTAAGTCTTTATACAACTATTTCCAGGCATCTATGAAGTGTTTGAGGGGCCTGGGAAAACTGGGGGGGGGGGGGGGGGGAGTGCAGGCCAAAGAACCAGGGAGAGTTGGAGGACCTAGCTCTAGACTGGGCAATCTGGTGGATGAACTAGTGAAACTGGACATGGCCTAGATGCGCGTCAGTTATAAAATTTCCTCACTTGCACGCCCCAAATCCAACTTACGCTGCTGTGCGCACACAAGCTTAAAATTAGAAGCACACATGTGCACCTGGGCTATTTTATAACAGGCACGCAGGATGTAAAATTGCTCTGTATCTGGCCATGCGCCCATTTTAACGTTACCTTCCCTGGGTTTTATCCACAGATTTACTAATATCCACATGGAACATTTCAGTTTGAAGCAAGTTCACAATTTTAGATATATAACAAACCCAACTCTCAACAACTGTTTATTGTGCAGAAACTGGATTAATTTAAATTTCAGATGCATATGTCTACATCCTAAATTATGCTCATGTATGTCTTTTCCTATGTTATATTATGATGATTTAGTCAAAGTAATTTCGATCTGGATTTACAAGACGCTTAATTTTCAAATAAATTGAAAGGAGAATTCTACCTTCCAGAAAGTAATGGTGCCATCTTGTGGCCACTGATAGGAAACACTGTCCTGAAACCTATGGATGAATTGGGACACATATGGTCCCATTTCATCCATATTCATGATTTAGTAATATTCTCAGATATTTGCTTATTTTGGGCACAGTATAATTTACAATGCTCACTCCTTGCTTGTTTCCCAACATAACACATGACGACTTATTCACTCTATCTATCCAGCAGAATCCTGACCCAAGAACAGACTACAAATGTAATCATCTATGTGGTTCTGCTAATATATGGCAATTATGCTGGAGCCCAGCTACCTTGGACGTTGCATCCATCCCCAGGAAACACCTGCATATTCAGATTTATTCTTACGGCTCCGGAAGATGACTTTATTTTAACCTTGGAGGAACCAAGCCCACCTAAAAATATAACCCATAGCCTACTTCCCCAGTGTAAATGAGGTTATCTGATAAAAATGTAGAACCAAATTTGTATTTATTTATACAATTTTATAACCCACAAATCCAAAATAAGAGCATGGTATACAAATGACATTCATATAATCGCAACAAACTAAAACATTTGTTCCTTCTAATTTTTTAATATTTGGGACACATGAGATAAACATTTCAGGTTTATGGGATAGAATATTTGTTTTTTCCATTCATACAATTGTTCTTCCCTTTATTGTTGGACTGTTTTTTTTGGGGGGTAATAATACAACAGGAATAAAATTTGGAAGACTATATGCTCCTTAGTGTCTTTATCTATCATCATATTCTAGGATTTTCTCAAAGGGGAAATAATAGGCATTCATTTATACAAAAAAATATATGCACAAGAATATATTAACATACTTTACTTGCCAGTGCTTGTGAATAGCCTTAGCCACTACTATTTAGGGTGATCTGCTCATATACTGCAAATTGGGGCTTGATAGAGAAGTGGGATCCTTTGAGGTCATGGGTGTGAGAGGGTTGTGGTGTTTTGGTTTTCTTTTATTATGCTAAACAGGTCTGTGTGTATGGTATTGTGGTACATAAGCAATAAATGGAATGAAATAGTGGTGCAACCTTGTGACCCATCCCCAAAAATGGGTGACAAACAGAGCTGTTTTTTTAGGGCAGTAAACATTGCAGGCTTGAAAAAGTCTGACTGAACATAAATGATCAAAAGTCAGACTGATCAACCAACCAGAAAAAGGTCTGGACCGATATTAGTGCTTTCGTGTTTCTGCCTTATTTAAAACATAACAAAAACTGAAGCAGATAACCAATAACAGGCATAAAAACTAGAAGATAAAATGTATTTACAATATTTTTTCTTTATTTTATTTTTAGTGAGAGTAGTAAGAATTTGTATTTCAGCACCTGCAAGATATGACATTCTCTGGTGACATTTTGCCAATGTCATAGTTCTGTCCCAAACAGGAACACAAAGTCATAAAACAGATACTCCATGAAGAACAGCCAGTAGATGAAAACATTGATTTTTTTTTTTTTTTAATTTCTAATGTTGCATCTCCTATGGAATTGTCCTATACCAGCCCAGCCTGCAGTATTTTATATGCTACATATAAGAAACCTTATAATATATAAATTATTCATAGCTGTCAGACTGATAATCAGTATAAACTGTCAAATTAAATTTGAAACTTGCTATATAAATGTGAATGCAATCTAACATGATAGAAAGTTGGTTGTTACTAATTTAGTATTATGGCAGAAAGCTAAACAAAGCAAGAATGATTTAATCAAATATGACAAGTTCCCCATTGATTGTGAGCCTGCTCCGCTCACCAGCCAAAATAAATCCCTTTTACACGTCAAGCAGTCCAAGACAATGCTATTAAATTTGCTTAGCTTATCTTTCTCTTTACCACTAGCGCTTACTTATATCATATTTTTCCCTCTTCAGTGTTTTTTCAGAGAAAGACATGAGAGAAAAACAGGGAGTCGAGAGATACAAAATCAAAATTCACAATCCAGTGCCATCATACAGAAATATGTCCAAGTAAGACTACTACCAAGAACCAGTTTAAAGGAGCTCCCAGAAACTGGTGAGAGGAGTATTGCTATCTTAACTGCAAGGGTTGACTTATTATATAGTCCCCTGCTCTGATTACCTAACTCTCCAACTAGAAACAGCACCTCGTGGAGTATGGGCTCTCTGATACTAAACCACCGAAAAGGAAAGAAGATCTGACCTAGAGCACACTTCTCCCCACAAATTACAAGAGAAAAATATTTTGAGACAACCCTATGACAAATTGCAGCACTATAACTTACAAAACTTACATTTGAGTTTCCTGCTTCACAACCAGTGCTAGAGAGGAAAGAAGGGAGATGGCTGCTAATGTGGCTGAAGGTAAATCTCAGAGATCCCCCTTCCACGCCTGTTTTCCTAGTCGGTAGCAGCACTTTTACCCTGTTAATAAGACTTCTCTTTTTCATTCTGATTTTTGTTTCAGTCTTAAGATTTCATTTTGTTTCATTTATTAAAATGTATTAATCGCTTAAAGCAAAAATGGTCTAAGCGATTTACAAGTAATACATTCATAAATAAAATGGGTGACAGAAAAATTACAAATAGAGACAAACAATAAATTTAAACCGCACATAGTCAAATAAGGAAAATCTTACAAAGGCATTAGGAGAAGGCTTGCTTCAGCAAAAAGCTTTTAGTTGAAGTCTGAATTTTTTAAGGGAGTCTTCTAACCATAGTTCCACAGGTAGTGAGTCCCAAAGGGTTGGTGCAGCCATTGAGAAGGCAGAGTCTCGGGTAATGGTGAGGCAGGCATGGCGAGCAGACGGGACATCAAGGTAACCTCACTGGGATGATCTCGGCTCTCTGGAAGGTTTGTAGATTTTTAATAATGCATTGGACCAAGAAAAAGAGTTTGCATTCAACAGTTTGAATGTAGTCATACATATTTTATAATGGATTCTTTGTTCTACTGACAACCACTTTCGTTTTTCGAGAACAGGGGAAATATGTTTGTGACGTTTGGTACCTGTAACTAGTCTAGCAGCTGAGTTGAGAAAAAGTTGTAATGGGTATAAAGAGTTAGATGGAAGACCAAAAAGAAGACTGCTGCAGTAATCAATGAGGGAAGATAATTGCATGCACAATAGTAAGAAAATCATTATCATGCAGGAAGTAATGTAATCCGGACTGAAGACGAAGTTTACAGAAGCCGCTTTTGATAATAGATTTAATATGAGGTTGAAATGACAGAATTGAATCAAGTCATACACCTAAACTTTTGATTGGAACGTAGATCAGAAAGGAAGTGTTTTCAAAAGAGATGGTTTGAAGAGGATGATTTGAGTGAGGCCGATGAATTAAGAGGAATTCAGTTTTAGAAATATTGAGGGAGAGTTTGTTTTGCTGAAGCCATTGTTTGATGGATGACGGGCAGAGGTGAAGATGTTCAAGAGTTTTGTCCCAAGTAGGTTGTAAATGGATGTAAAATTTAATGAAGTCAGCATAAATTTTGTAACCATCAGTGACTATGGCAAGCAATTTGGTAATTGGAGCTAGGTATATATTAAATAATACTGCAGATCAAAATAGAACCTTGTGAAACACCAGATTTTAGTTGGCGGTGAGTGGAGAGTTGATTATGAAATTTGACCTGTTGCTTCTGATTGTATAAATAAGAAAGAAACCATTTTAAACATATTTCCGAATAAAACATTCACAAAATCGATAGAGAATTTCATGGTCAACTGTATCAAATGCCAAAGAAATGTCTAACGAGACTAGAAGAAACTGTTGGCCAGAGTCAAGGTTTCTTCTGATAGAATCTACAAGTGATACTAATAGTAATTCTGTGCTCATGAAGCGGCTGAAACCAAATTGATGAGGGTCAAGAATGACATCATCTTCTATAAAGGTCGTAAGTTGATGGAGCACAACAGATTCAATGATTTTGGATAAGAAGGGCAAAGATATTAAATCTTTCTAGTTTCAGAATGCTCCTCCTCTTCAGCAGCTCCCACCACTGTGCACCTAAGCAAATAAGGTTACTGCTATGCTAGTAGATCCTATCCCATGCAGGCATCTTTCAAAGGGGTGCCTGCAAGTAAAACAGTTTACATGCAGAGCTGGCCTTATACACAACTGCATGCCTGACATGCAGTAAAACTTTTGCGTCGATACCATATGCATAAGTAAGTTTACTCAGATTGAGCTGAGGCGTTCTTGGAGGCGGAGCTGGGGACAGGTTTGGATTTACTCACATACTTTTGAAAATTCAAACATACGCACGCAAGTTTACTTGAAAAAATTATGCACACCAAACAGCTGGCCTAAGCACATATGGGTAAATTTGGTGGGATATTTTTTTTTTTTAATTTTTAATTTATCAATTTTACATTGTATTAACAAAGAACTTTCTTTGCATTGAAACAAGAAAAGAAATCTTAACAAAATTTGTTACATTACATATAGTATCAATACAGATCCATATATAATCTTTAGATATAAATCTTAATTTTCTCTTACATTTCACAGGTAATATGAGGGGGGGAAGGAACGAAAATAGGGGGGGAATTATAGGAAATATATTTCAAATAATAATGACCCTCCAACCTTAATTATAGATCCCTTTACAGACCATTATGCTCTTCCATTTAGAAAAGACCGCAACTGCTCTGGGAGAAAAAAAAAGATATATACATTTCCAGCATGGTTTATTACGCACTTACACGGGTATCGTAAACGAAAACTAGCACCAAGTGCCAGAACTTCTGATTGTAATACAAGAAATTGTTTACGTCTAAGTTGCCTAGGCCTTGATAGATCGGGATACATATGAATTTGGCCACCCAAAAATGAGATATTTAAATTCTTAAAATAATTCTTCATCAGTAAGCTCACATCATATTCAGAATGAAGGGCCACAAAAAGAACTGCTCTGTTACCTCTAAGTTCGAATTCTCTAAGTATTCTGTAAGATTAGCTTAATCAATCCCTTCATTATTATTTAGAAAGGAATGAAGAATAAAATGATGAATATAATGCCTCTATTGATCCATGGTGCAAGCTTGAGTGTGGTTCTGGCTACCCAATCCCAACAAAGTTATAGCTTAACTAGAAAAGGAATAAAAAAGAGCAACAAAACAATGGGTAGGGAATGTCTCATTAAAAAAAAAAAAAAAAAAGGCTACACAGGATAGGGTTCTTCAGCTTGGAGAAGAAATGATGGAGGGAATGGGATAGTGGTTCATAAAATCATGAATGGGGTGGAACAGGGAACAGTTATTTAACCTTTCAAACAGTATTAGAACTATAAAACACAACTAGCAGATTTCATATCCCAAATCTTTTCTCCAACAAAGAACGTAAAAATCACTATACTGGTTTCCAACAGTGGCCAATCCAGGTAACAAGTACTTGGCAGGAACTCAAATACCAGATAGATTCCATTTTGCTTATGCCTATGGATAAGCAATGGTTTTCCCCGGTAGTTTAGGGACTTTTCCTCCAGGAACTTGTCCAAACCTTTTTTTTAAAACCTAGCTTTGCTGTTTATCATATCCTCTGGCAGTGAATTCCAGAGCTTAGTTGTGCATTGAGTGAAAAAATATTTTCTCCAATTTATTTTATTCAGTAACTTCATGGCATATCTCCTAATCTTTTTTTTTTTTTTTTTTTGACAGGGTTAAACAGATTCACATTTACCCATTACACTCCACTCAATTTTATGGACCTCTATCATGTTCCCTTTAGCTGTCTTCTCCAATCTGAAGAACCCTAACCAAATTTAGCCTTTCATTAAAAAAAAAAAAAAAAGGCCATTCTATCCCCTTTATCATTTTGGAGGCCATTCTCTGTACCTTTTCCAGTTCTGCTATATCTTTGAGATAGGGCAACCAGAAATGCACATAATACTCCAGATGTGGTTGCATCATAAAGCAAATCAGAGGTATTGAATTATCCTTTATATTCTCTGTTTCTTTCCTAATAATCTCTAACATTGTTTGCTTTTCTGTCACCACACACTGAGCAGAGGATTTCAACATATTGCCCAAATTTCATTTGTCATTTGGATGCCCAGTCTCCCAAAGTCCTCCTGCAATTTTTCACAATCCACTTGTGATTTAATAACTTGGAATAATTTTGAGTCATCTACAGATTTGATCACCTCATTGTTCCCTTTTCCAGATCATTTCTAAACGTGTTTAAAAAAAAAAAAAAGTACCAGTCCAATACAGATCCCAGACCTCACCAACTATCCCAGATGATCAAGCACAATCAAGATGCACAGAACTTGCTCAATTTTTTGAAAACAAAATTCTCAAGCTAATGGCCCCTCTGGCAACCAGTAACACAGTACCTCCTTCTATCATCACTCCTTCACGCAACCAGAACATAAACCTAGATTCATTCGAACCTATCTCCTCACTTGAAATAGAAATGACTCTCAAAAAGATGAAACCCTCCACTCACCCGACAGATTCCATCCCTTCTAAACTCCTACTCACCATTCCGAACATCATAGCGAAGCCCTTAGCAGAGATAATTAATAGCTCGCTAACCCAAGGACTAGTACCAGACATCCTGAAACTAGCCACCCTCAAACCTCTCCTCAAAAAACCCAACTTGGACCCTACAGACCCAGCTAATTTTCGCCCCATAGCTAACCTTCCATTTGTAGCCAAACTTATGGAGAGGATAGTCAACAAACAGTTATCTGAATACCTAGAAGAGCATAAAATACTCACAACAGCCCAATTCGGATTCCGCAAATCCCTTAGTACGGAATCCCTCCTAACCTCTCTAACTGACAGAGTCCTCGTAGGTCTGGAGAAAAAGACCCCATACCTCCTGATTCTCCTCGACCTATCAGCTGCGTTTGATACCGTAAAACACTCTATCCTGATCAACCGGCTCTCAGACATAGGCATCTCAGGATCAGCCCTGGAATGGTTCAGATCCTTCCTACACAATAGGACTTTCAAGGTCAGAATCAGCAACAAGGATTCCCTCCCGGTCAAATCCTCTTTCGGAGTTCCCCAAGGATCCTCTCTCTCCCCCACCCTCTTTAACATCTATCTTCTCCCCCTATGTCATCTACTCTCAAGTCTTAAGGTCACACACTTCATATACGCAGACGATGTTCAGATTCTGCTGCCAATCACTGACTCCATCTCCAGCACCATCAACTTCTGGAACAATTGTCTACAGTCCATAAACTCACTCCTATCTAGCCTTAACCTAGTACTTAATACGTCAAAAACAGAACTTTTGCTTATCACTCCAGATGAGAACCTTCAGCCTACCAACAACCTAACCTCACCACCAATGATCAATTCCACTCAAGTAAGAGACCTTGGGGTCACCTTAGACAAAAGGCTGAACCTCAAAGAATTTGTCAAGAACACAACGAAAGAATGCTATTATAAACTACATATTCTGAAAAAGCTGAAACCTCTCCTGCATTTTCAGGACTTCAGAACAGTCCTCCAAACAATACTATTTTCCAAAATCGATTACTGCAACTCTCTGCTTATAGACCTTCCAACCATAACCACAAAACCTCTACAAATGTTGCAGAACTCCGCCGCAAGGATTCTTACTAACACCAGCAGAAGTGAACACAACAACCATACTAAAACACTTACACTGGCTCCCCATCAGATCCAGAATCATTTTCAAAGTGCTAACTATAACACACAAGAACATCCATTCACAAACATCGCTAGATCTAAGCCTTCCACTTCGCCTACACGAGTCTTCACGACCAATCAGAAACAGATACTTAGGCACCTTACACGTACCTTCAGCCAAGTCCTCACTCAAGAAACGTGCATTCTCGACTGCTAGCCCCCTTCATTGGAATGCCCTCCCCACGGACATTCGCCTCGAAACGTGTACTCGAACATTCAAAAAGAAACTCAAGACCTGGCTCTTTACAAAAGCCTACACTTAAAGGTCTAGCTCAGAACCACATCCCAGAACTTGAATCATTCTCGCTTTTATAATCATATCAAACTCCTCCTAATTTTATCCTTGGTCTCACAATTCCAAATCATTAAATATTTGAACATGCTACACCAATACCTCTTAATCCAGATGTAACCTTAGTTTTTGAAGTCTTCACTCCTATAGAAATAACCGCCAGTTCTTATTTACTTAACCCTATTCTGTAGACGTAAACTTTTCTTGAAGACTGTAATCTGTAAACACCTGTATTTATTATAAGAACTTGTATTTACTATTTATATTTATTATTTAGCTATTAACATTGTTCTATTACCACTTGGTACTATTTCTCTCCTTCACCTCTAACTCTAAGTTCCTACTAAGTTAGCCATGTTATTTATACCCAATTGTTGGATGTAATTGTATATTTGTTTAATTGTTCAATCTGTTTGATGTAATTTTCTGTTCCTTGTTCCGTGTAAACCGAAGTGGTATGCACTAGTGCATGAACTCCGGTATATAAAAGCCTTTAAATAAAATAAATAAATAAAATAAATTCTACTTTTTACCTTCTTCCATTGAGAAAACTGATCATTCAGTTCCACAATAAAATTGTTTTACAAATTACATATGCTCAAAAGCCTTCATTCTCTTTTCTAGCAAGACTTCTGCATGGTTTTCCAATCTTTGACCTTTTCCAGTCTTGATTACTGCAATGTGCTTTACTTTGAAGAAGTCGAATTGCCGAATCTGGAAGACCAGTTAATCCAAAACTCGGCTGCACGTCTTCTTTCTGGTTCACCCATAAAAAAAATTTTAAAAATCACATAACCCCAATACTGTTTTCTTTCCACTTGCTTCCAATTAAATTTAGAATCTAATATAAAATTCTGTCCATCATCCACTCACTCATACATAATCCTTCATTGGCTTGGCTATGTTCCATTCTTCGAATATACAAACCTACAAGACATTTGAGATCATTAAACAAACTTACTAGATGTCCCTTCCATTCGCCAAGCAAGAATGGATATCACTAGGAAAAGAGCTTTTTCCGTTGCCGGCCCATTAATTTGGAATACTTTAACAGTCATTCTTCGTCAAATTGCAAATACAAAAGAATTCAAAAAAAACTTTAAAAACAACATCTCTTTTCACAAGCATTTAATATCCATGCGACAAAACACACCTAACTTCTCTCCCTACTTTCCACCTCAGTTATATTTATGACCTTTGTTCTTGTACTATCGTTTTGAATTACATTTAATTCCTTTATTTATTTTTAGTCTTAAGTTTATTTTATCTTTTAAAATTCATCCTATTTTATGTATGTATTTTTATGTAAACCGTTTTGACCAATATTTTATTGAAAAAGCAGTATATAAACAATTTTAAATAAATAAATACTCTGTTTCCTATTTTTAACCAGTTTGCAATCTACAATAGGACATTGCATCCTATCCCATTACTTTAATTTCTTGGGGTGTCATGAGGAACTTTGTCAAATGCCTTCTGATAATCCAGATTCACTATATCCATCAGTTCACCATTAGCCACATGTTTAACTCCTTCAAAAAAAATGTAGCAGGTTAGTGAGGCAAGACTTCCCTTGCAAAAATCCATGTTGGCTGTGTCCCATTAAACTATGTCTATCTATATGTTATGTAATTATTCTTTAGAATAGTTTCTACAATTTATTTCTAACACTGAAGTCAAGCTCAGCAGTCTATAATGAACCTGATCAACTCAAAACCCTTTTTAAAGACTGGCATTACAACGTCCACTCTCCAATCTTCAGGTACAATGGATTTTAATGATAGGTTACTAATTATTAGGTCTGCAATTTTACTTCTGAGTTCTTTCAGAACTGTGGGGTGTATATCACTTGGTCCAGGTGATTTGCTACTCTTTAGTTTATCAAATCGCTCTATTACATTTTCCAGGATCACCGTTATTCGTTTCAATTCCTCTAATCATCACCATTAAATACCATTCCCAGTATGTAATTTTCCCAACATCCTCCTCAAACACCTAAAGAAAGAATTCATTTAATCTTTCTTCCATGACCTTGTCTTTGTTAACTGCCCTTTTACCCCTCCCCTTGACAACACAGTAATAATGGGAGATTTCAATTATCCCAGTATTGTCTGAGTCAACGTCTCATCAAGACATGCTAGAGAGGTTAAGTTTTAAGATATCATTAAAGACTGCTTCATATAGAAGGGCAGCTACTTTTGATCTTACCCTCAGTGAAATGATCTGGTACCGGGGTTATTTGTGGTGGATCCGCTAACCAATTGTGATCATAATGCAATCAAATTTAACATCATCATAGGAGGGAGGACATTAAGTTAAATTACTGCTGTAGCATATAATTTTAAAAAAGGAGACTATGTTAGAATGAGGAAAGTAGTTAGAAAAAACTAAAATGAGCCAATGGCGAACTAAATGATTGTTTTCCAAATGGAAAAAGGTCATTAATGGAGTAGTACAGGGATCCATACCAAGACCTATGCTATTTAAAATATTCAAAAATGATTCAGAAAAGGTAACAAGGAGTGTGGTAATCAAATTTGTAGATGACACAAAATTATTCAAAGCTGTTAAAACAGAAGCAGACTGTGACGTACTACAGAAGGATCTTAGATGGCAGATGAAATTTAATGTAGAAAAGTGTAAAATGATTCGTATAAGGAAATAATCCCAACTACAGGTACATAATACTGATGAGGTTCTGTATTGGAAATCACCACCCTGGAAAAGACCTTGGAATCTTTGTGGACAATACATTTAAATTCTCGGCTCAGTGTGCAGTGGCCATATAAAAAGCAAATATGTTAGGACTGAACTGAAAATGAATGGAAAATAAAACAAAATAAAGTTTCATATTGCCTCTGTACAGAGTCATGCTGCAACCACATCTTGAGTAGTGTATGCAGTTCTGATCACCCACTCTCAAAAAAGAGACATAGAAAAGATTTAGAGGGTAGCAACAAAAATGAAACAGGAGATGGAACAACTCTCCTATGAGAGGCTATGCCTGCTAGAGCTCTTCAGTTTGGAAGAGAGTCAGCTGAGAGAAGACACCACAGAAGTTTATACAATCACGAGTGGGGTGGAATGGATAAAGGATAGTTATTTATCCTTTCAAAAAAATACTAAAACAAGGGGACACTCAATGAAAAGAAGCAAACAACAGATTTAAAACAAACAGTAGAAAGTACTTTTTCACTCAGGCTATGAAATTTGCTGCCAGAGGATATATTCAGGGCAGCTAACAGAGTGGTTCAAGAGAGGTTTGGACAAGTTCCTGGAGGAAAAGCCCGTAACACATTATTAGCCAGGTAGACTAAGGAAAGCTATTTCTATCCCTGGGAATAAGTAACAGGAAATAGATCTATTTTATAGGATCTGTCAGGTACTTGCAACCTGGCCTAGCCAGGATGCTGGGCTCAACAGACCTTGGTCTTACACAGCATTATGCTTAGGTTCTTATGTACCCTAGTATCGGCACTATCCCATTGGTTATCTTCCTGCCACCAAGCCTCTGAGATGCCAGTTATACAGTATCTACCTCTTTACTCAGTGCTATGTGTTCTAACTCATCTTTTTTTTTTTTTTTTTAATATTTCTAGCATTTTCATACAGACTTTTCAAGATATGTTTGTCTGTATTTACAACTTTCCTAGCAGCTAAAAGGGATAATCTGAAATCTTTTAACTCAATCTGCTCTTTACTTAAGATGACTGGGCTACCTTTGCCTTTACCGGAACCTCTCTACCGGGATGACCTAACTTCCCTGTTTATTAGCATCCTTCTAAAAAGACAGCTCCCTCCAAACCATGCACTGGACTGTCAGCCTTCCCCTATGTTCTAATTTAAAAGCTGCTCTATCTCCTTTTTAAACACTATCAAAAGTGTGGTTGCGCCCTGGTTAAGGTGAGCTTGTCCTTTCAAAATAGGCTCCCCATTCCCCAAAATGCTGCCCAGTTCCTAACAAATCTAAAGCCATCTTCCCTGCACCATCATCTCATCCATGTATTGAGGCTCTGGAGCTCCGCCTGCTTCTGGGATCCTGCGTTTGTGCAATAAAGTCTCAATACTAAAAAGTCCTAAATCCTAACTGATATTTACATAATAGGGAGAAATCTTCAAGAAAATCCAGCAATTGCTGTGCCACGACTTTCTCCACCAACTTCCCTAAAAAAAGGCAGGCTGGAAACAGGTTCTAAGATGATCTTTCACAGCAGAATCCAACGTTCGTTGATCTAAATTATTGTTAATAGATGTTTTTAGAGTGTTGTTTTTAGATATTATTGTTAATTTATGTTTGGTTTGTTTGTAGCCCCTGAGGCAGCGGTTTTTGAACCGCGAAACTCGGTCTGAGTCGGGCGATTTTTTGAACACGTCTCTGCTTAATAAACATTTGGGAAAAGATCAGGCATCTATTGTTTGTGTTTATCCTTACGGCTTTCACAGATCGCCTACCTCTGTTTTCTTGGACCATCCCTACTGAGGGCCATGTCTTTTTCACCCTGGAAAGACGTTTTAAGTTTCACGGATGGTGAATTAAATGAATTATTACCTCCTGAGCCATTCTTCAAACAAGATGAAGTGTTTGATGATTTTTTTAAAAAATGGGAACAGACGATCAGTATCAGTAAAGGATTAATAAGGAGCTCTCCTTCATGCATCTACCTTGCTAGGTTACTGTCGGTTTAAACGCATTCCAAGAGGATTACGAGTAAATAAGCCACCGAGCATGTTTCGGGATGACTCAACGTTTATGAACTGCTGGGAGGCTATCCTTAATAAATGCTCTCTAGACTTAATGATTTTGATAATCAAGACCTCGAAGCAAAGAGAAGAGAAACTGAAGAGCGAATTAGATGAGCATTTAGATTACTTAAAGAAACATGATTTGTGCTTTGATCTTATCCACGAAGATTATAAAAATAATGTTGACAATTTTACCAAGGATTTGAAAGCTACGAAGTTTGAGAAATTTAAACGTGATGAAGGAGACTATGTTAATAATCGCGTTTACTCCTGGCAATATGTGAACAAACAGAATTATAACAAGCAGAAACATGATTATGTTAATAATGCTAATAATAAGATTAACAGCCATGAAAGAAATGAGAAAAGACAGCAAGGCAGCCCTAATCGAGATAGGAATGCTAAAAGAGTGAGGAGCAACACAGATTTAGACATTGACACATCGGCATCTCTTTTTAGTACTGCTAATAATGATGGACATCTAACAAGGGTGCAGGAAGTTGGCAAACTCTGGAGAAAGGATTCTCTAAAAGATATAGAGAGAGAGATCAACCAGGTGGGGAAGCCCTGGTCAGTAAACCATCTACCTCCTTTTTCAGAGGGAGAGGAGATTGGAGAGGACGAGGGAGAGGGAGAGGGAGGAGAGGGAGTTTTAATAACCGGTTCACCACGAACCAGGATTGGAGATACCAATAATAAATATCAATCGGATAATAACAAGATCATCAATCTGTCTTCAAGAAATTTAGATGAAGATGAGAAAAAGATACTTTGTAAAGGTCTGTCATTTATTCCCACCCCCTCCTACAACCCCTTTCGCACAAGAGTTGAACTTTTTTAATTTGTTCGGAGGTTAAAAATTACAGATTTTTTTGAAAATAAGCAGGTAGAGAATACTGATCTCTCGATCGTTAAGAAACCCAGCAATTGGATTCCCCCGGGTATGCCCAATCCAGTTATACAAACATTTGAAACTTTGATTTTACAGGAGATTGGCAATATCGAAAAAATAGGGAATGATAAAAAATTCTTCAACATCACAAAAAAAGAAAGGGAAGCAATGAATAGATTAAAGAATGATAGATCCTTGGTGATTAAATCAGCAGATGAAGGAGGTTCTATAGTTCTACAGGACACGGCTAATTACATCAAAGAGATAGAACGACAGCTCTCAGATCATTCTTTTTACTTGAAACTTGAGAAAAATCCCACGATTGCTATTAAAAAAGAAATAGATTCATTGCTGGAAGATGCAAATGAAAGAGGCTTCCTAACAAAAAAAGAAATAAGTTATTTAAAGGTTGAAAATCCTATCCTGCCAACTCTGTACACTTTACCCAAGATACATAAATCTCTGATTGATCCTCCGGGCAGACCGATAGATTCAGCAATTGGTTCACTTCTAGAACCTATTTCATCATTCCTTGACACATTTCTTAAAACACAAGTCTCTGAAGCACCTTCATACATCCGTGATTCTTCAGATTTTATACTCAGATTAGAAGATTTTAATAAGTCAGGAGGAATCAATGAAAGTATAATCATGGTGACATTAGACATTGAAGCGCTTTATACAAACATACCCCAAACCGCAGCAATAGAAATTATGACACACATTTTTGAGACACGTACTTCACACAGACGTATTCTGAATGGATTTCTAATTAATTTGGCAACAATAGCTATTACAAAAAAAATTTTCTGATTTAATAATGACATATATCAGCAGATCAAAGGAGTAGCGATGGGGTCTAAGATGGCCCCATCAGTTGCTAATTTATATGTAGCTCAATTTGAAAAGAAATTCTTGGAGTTACATGGCTTTCAAAGAAACATACTACTGTGGAAAAGATTCATAGACGACATATTTCTGATATGGAAAGGGGACAGAGACATTAAAAGAATTTCATAATTGGCTAAATGGACTGGATGTTAATCTGAGATTTACCATGAGTCACAGTGGGATATCAATCCCGTTTTTAGATATCACAGTTACATTCGAAGATGGGTTATTTATCACAGATATATATAGGAAACCCACTGATATCAACAAACTGTTACATTATACAAGCAGTCACAGCAAATCTCTACTCAGGAATCTTCCTTACTCTCAATTTCTCAGATTGAGACGACTTTGCACAACTGATTCTATGTTCAACAATAGATCCAATCAGATGAAAGAAAGATTTTTGGAAAAAGGGTATCCATTGCGACACATTCAGGAAGGTCTGAATAGAGCACATAAACAAAATCGTACAGATCTGTTGACTAAGAAGAAAAGAGACACAAAAGCCGAAGATTTTCTAGTTTGCCCTATCACCTACAGCGATATGTCACATAACATTAGTAACATTCTCAGAAAATTCTGGCCTATCATACAAGCTTTGCCTTCTTTTAAAGACAAGAGACTAATGATTGCCAATAAAAAAGACAAAAATTTAAAAGATATATTGGCTCCTTCATCACTACCAAATAAAACAAGTACAGATATGAGACCTCCAGGTCACCGCCCCTGTGGCAATTGCTCAGTTTGTAGAGTCAATTTGAAAACTGATGTGTTACATATTCCAGGAAGAGATGATAGTTTTAAACTTAGAACCTTCACCAATTGTAAAAGTAAAGGGGTAGTTTATGCAGCGATCTGCCCATGTGAGAAATACTACATCGGCAAGACAATAAGGGAATTTAATAAACGTATACTTGAACATAAAAGTAGTATCAAGAGAAGTGTTAGGTCAAAACCATTAGTTGACTACTCCTTGGAATTTGGTCACACATTTGAACACTATAGATTCTGTGTTGTTCAGCAGCCAATTTTGAACTGGAGAGGAGGAAACTTGGATAAAATGTTATTACAGATAGAGCAGAAATACATTTATGAATTTAATACATTGACACCAAATGGTTTAAACATGGAAACAGATCTATCTGTATTCCTTTGATCTGTAATAGTGTACTGGAAAAATTTTAATTTTATTTCTGCAGCATCCAGCATCATCATAAACTACAACTAAATGGCATTGAAATTGGTAAAATATGCTATATGATTTATGGTTTTAGACATTTTTTACTGTATTCATTTAACTGATTATTTTTTAATATAATTTTTAGGTGTTATTAAGTATTGAATTTTAACCATTTCCTCAAACATTTTTATCGTTTGTTTTTTTCTTAGTTGGTTTTAACATGCCACTGTCCCAATTACTAGTTTAATCTCTGGATCGGGTGTAGTGCATTCAGATGATGTTTTACATAGAACATACCCACTTAATTGATTGACATTTGAGGGAATGCCCACTAAATTGAATTTAGATCGCTTTGTTTAAATAACATAAAGATTTATGTTTAATATAAATTTTCCACCTTGCAGACGGGTTTTGAGCCATTTTATTAACTTGAATAAAATAATTTTATCAGTGCCTGGTCCTGATTTTTTGGCGCCAAAATTAGGGATTTAAAATGGTGGACAATCAAGACTGAGCTCAGTAGCAGCAGAGACCGGGAGTGAAGTGCTGTTTGCAGAAGGTAAAACCTCTTAAAATACCTCTCAGTGTTCTTCAAATTAGATTTTTTAGCGATTTGAGTGTATGAGAAGCATCTTTTCATGACATTAACTTTGTAGCATGGAAAAAGCAAGTTGTCTTTGGTTATTTTAGTGTTTGTGGTTTTTTGTTTTTTTTGTGACTCAAGCTTAAGAAATTAAGGATTACAATTGGCAAGTGTTCACTATGACAGCAGAGAGTAGAACTGATATGTTTGTTTTTAACACCCTCATTGGCATGTTTTTTCTAATATACACATTTTTTAATTTTTTGGTAGTTTTAATATTTATAATGATTTGAAATGGTTTATTATTATGTTTAACAAATCAAAAATGAGTACAGTTTATACAGTTTGATTTATGGTAAAGTAAAATGTCCAAATAGAAGGTTTTTATTATATATTTTTTTATGTAGCATTGTTTTTATTTGTTTCTCTGCCATTTTACCATCAGGAAATGATTCAGAATGACTAATATGTACTATGATGAGATTTCAGTTTTTAAGTTTGTCACACATTTTCTCTGGTTATCTTAAGCATTATTGGCAGTAATTGACTGTACATCGGATGAGAAATACACTACTGAGATTTTTCCATAACTGTGGAGTATTGAAGGTAAATTTATCTTTAAACCTGATGAGAAGTATATATATTGTTAAATATTTAATTCCTAAGCAGGAATTGATAAAGTATTCTTGTGGGTATGTTTGATATACTGTTGGATTTTTGTCATCATTTTAAGAATGTATTAATTTAATTTTAAATAATCAATATTTTTTATCAATATCTGAGATCTTAATTAAGGATTAAAAAAGTTTTTATTTTGTGATAATGACTTTTTAATATTTATAAGATCTTAAAGATGTTGCTAATTTGAGTGTTGTTTTTAGATACTATTGTTAATTTATGTTTGGTTTGTTTGTAGCCCCTGAGGCAGCGGTTTTTGAACCGCGAAACTCGGCCTGAGTCGGGCGATTTTTGAACACGTCTCTGCTTAATAAACATTTGGGAAAAGATCAGGCATCTATTGTTTGTGTTTATCCTTACGGCTATCATAGATCGACAGGAAACAGAATAGGATTAAATGGTCAATTTTCTCAGTAGAAAAGGGTAAACAGTGGAGTGCCTCAGGGATCTGTACTTGGACCAGTGCTTATATATATATATATCTGGAAAGGAATACGATGAGTGAGGTTATCAAATTTGCTGATAACTACTCTGAATAATTTTGTATTAATTCACAAGCGGATTGTGATACATTACAGTATGACCTTGCAAGACTGGAAGATTGGGCATCCAAATGGCAGATGAAATTTAATGTGGACAAGTGCAAGGTGTTGCATATAGGGAAAAATAACCCTTGTTGTAGTTACACGGTGTTAGGTTCCACATTAGGAGCTACCACCCAGGAAAAAGATCTAGGCATCTTAGTGGATGATACTTTAAAATCGTCGGGTCAGTGTGCTGCAGCAGTCAAAAAAGCAAACAGAATGTTAGGCATTATTAGGAAGGGAATGGTTAATAAAATGGAAAATGTCATAATGCCTCTATCGCTCCATGGTGAGACCGCACCTTGAATACTGTGTACAGTTCTGGTCGCCACATCTCAAAAAATATATAGTTATGATAGAGAAGGGACAGAGAAGGGTGACCAAAATGATAAAGGGGATGGAACAGCTCCCCTATGAGAAAAGACTGAAGAGGTTAGGGCTGTTCAGATTGGAGAAGAGATGGCTGAGGGGGGATATGATAGAGGTCTTTAAGATTATGAGAGGCTTTGAACGAGTAGATATGAATCATTTACACTTTCAAATAATAGAAGGACTAGGGGGCATTCCATGAAGTTAGCAAGTAGCAGAATTAAGACTAATCGGAGAAAATTCTTTTTCACTCAATGCACAATTAAGCTCTGGAATTTGTTGCCAGAGGATGTGGTTAGTGCAGTTAGTGTAGCTGGGTTCAAAAAAGGTTTGGATAAGTTCTTGGAGGAGAAGTCCATTAACTACTATTAATGAAGTTATACTTAGGGAATAGCCACTGCTATTAATTGCATCAGTAGCATGGGATCTTCTTAGTGTTTGGGTAATTGCCAGGTTCTTGTGGCCTGGTTTGGCCTCTGTTGGAACAAGGATGCTGGGCTTGATGGACCCTTGGTCTGACCCAGCATGGCAATTTCTTATGTTCTTATCCTCTAGCCTTTAGGGAGTCACAGTATTTATCCCATGCTCCTTTAAATTCTTTCATTGGTTTTGCCTTCACCAACTCCAACAAAAGGGCATTCCAGGCATCCACCACCCTCTCCCATGAAGAAATATTTCCTGATGTTGGTTCTGAGTCTTCCTCCCTGGAGTTTCATTTTGTGACCCCTAGTTCTACTGATTTCTTTCCAGTGGAAAAGGATTATTGTTAATCATGCATCATTAAAACCTTTCAGGTATCTGAAGGTCTGTATCATATCTCTCCCCTGCACATCCTTTCCTCCAGGGTATACATATTTAGGTCCTTCAACCTCTCCTCATAAGTTATTTGATGGAATCCACTCACCCTTTTGGTTGCCCGTTTCTGGACCACCTCCATTCTCTGTCCCTTTTGAGATACGGTCTCCAGAACTGAACACAGTACTCCAGGTGAGGCCTCACCAAGGACTTGTACAGGAGCATTATCACCTCCTTTTTCTTACTTGTTCCTCTCTGTATGCAGCCCAGCATTCTTCTGGTTTTAGCTATCGCCTTGTCACACTGCTTTGCCATATTCAGATCGCTAGACACTATCACCCCAAGTTCCCTCTCATGCTCCGTGCACATCAGCCCTTCACCCCATCACATACAGCTCTTTTAGATTACCACACCCCAGATGCATAGCTCTGCACTTCTTGGCATTGAATCCCAGCTGCCATGTCTTCAACCACTGTTCAAGTTTTCTTAAAATCATGTCTCCTTTCGGCGTGTCCACTTTGTTGCATATCTTAGTATCATCCGCAAATAGACAAACTTTACCTTCTATCCCTTCCACAATGTCACTCAAAAGATATTGAACAGAACCTGTCCCAATATTGATCCTTGTGGCACTCCACTTAGCACTGTTCTCTCTTCTGAGAAGGTTTCGTTTACCATCACATGTTGATTTCTATCTGTCAACCAGTTTGTGATCTACACCACCACCTTGGCACTCACTCCCCAAGCTTCTCATTTTATTCATAAGCCTTGCTGAAATCCAGGACTCAAACAGTAGCAACTTTATCTACAAAAAGGCAGCAAAGACAGGCAAAGGCAGCAAAGGCAAGCAGAACACTAATACATCACCTAGTGGGCAACAAATCCCTACAGAGAAACCACATGCTAGCCAAAAATTTGAACTTCTGTTACTCATGCACAACACACAGACCCTTACCCAATACAGAATAAGGGACTACAAATTAGAAACAAACATACAGACAAAACTGAAATGGAAAGCCTTAGAAACCAGACTGGGAACACTGAAATACTGAAGAAACAGCAAACTACAAATATATAAAAAATGCATTCCCAAAGATGGCATATTTCAATCACAAAGTCAAAATAATTTTTTTTTTTACCTTTGCTGACTGATCTTATTTTTCTAAATCAGTTGGTCCCAATCTCTGTTTCCTTTGTCTTTCCTAATTCCTTTTTCAGGATTACTTTTATTGTTTCTTTTCTCTCCTCGGCTTCTTCCCTTCCTCCTTCATACATACACAGACTCTCTTCCTCATATGAGCTCTCAGACAGGCTCCCATTCTTGCATGTTCTCTCACATATACACAGGTTCCCACTCATATGCTCTCTCACATGCAGGTTCCCACTCCCCCACACACACAGGCTCTCGCTCTCTCATGCAGGCTCCCATTCCCCTTTACAGACATACATAAGCTTTCAGTCTTATATTCTGTCTCAGACACAGATTTCACATTCCCACACAAACACACAGGATCTCACATGCAGGCTCACACATACACACACACAGGGTCTCATTCTCACAAACAGGCTGCCACTCCTACATATACAAAGGCTCCCACTCTAATGCTCTCTCTCACATGCAAGCTCCCATTTCCACACACACACACGCCCAGGGTCTCACTCCCACATGCTCGCTCTTTCAAACACACAGGTTCTCACACCCACATGCATTCTTTTTAACATGCACAGACAGCTTCCCTACTCCATGTCTCTCACATACTTCCCCCCCTCCTCCCCCCACCAGGCAGGATCCCATTCATACCCTTCCCCCAGAAAGCCTCTCATTCACACTCCCACCCCACAACAGGCTCTTATTCAAATACTCATATTTACTAAGGCAGGCTCCCATTCACACATTCCCTTCCAGGCAGCCTCCCATGCATACCCCCAATCCACCCCACAGCAGGCTCCCATTAACACACTCAACCAGGCAGGTCACACCAACATTTGAAACTAGATTTTAATGCATGATTTAACCATGTGTTATGTATTTGTATTTTAATTCTATTGTAAACTGCCAAGTTTGTATCCCAGATTGACAGTATATATAAATAAATAGTTATACCACCACCCCCCCACCCCACCAGTCTCCCCATCGGTAGCAAAAGAAACCCATTCTGCTGCTGCTGCTCCTCGTGTGCTGGCCTCTGAGCTAAACAAAGTTCTTGCAGATAACACTTACTCCATGCTAATTTTATACATGCTGATGACCAGTCAGCAATGTTCTTGACTACATGCTGCCTTTCTCTCAGTACAATCTTACAGCTTTCTTGGCATTTCTCATCCCCTTTTTCCTTCTCCTTGTTTATTCAGCTCGAAAATATCTATGCATTCACCCCTTAAAATCTGCTTTTATTGCCTCAGGAATATGTACTACTATAGAACCCACAAATCAAATATATTCAAGACACCTACACCTTCCTTTCGCCCTTTTCTCCTTGCATCCCTTAAGATAAAGCCACTTGTACTGCTCCACTGATCTGTGGTTGAGCCCCTTTTGATAGAAGCAACTGCACTGCCCCATTGTTCCCTGGTACAAGAAAGTGTGGTGCCTCCTTGCTCGTTATGTCATTCTCACCGTGATTCTGTGTGAACATATTTCCCATTTGTAGCAGTGTTTCCCCCTCCCCTGCCCCTCTAACTCCTCTAGCAGGGGCATTCCCCTTTTGCCCTGCATCAGTTTTAGTAGCCACTCCAGAATTAGCTCACACTTCCTGTGGTCCCCAGTTCCATTTCTACCCTGCAGTGTACATTTTGTAAACACAGTGTGACCCTTTGATTGCTTTTTTCTCCCCCTTGGTTTTTCTGTTCCTGTGTTGCAACCCTCGGCCCCATCCTCCCCGCCGCCACCCTGAGAGACATGCCTCCAGCAAACCTGCTCAACAATGCTATCACCTCTTTCATAAAGCTTGCTTGGTTTTCTGCAAGACTAACCCATACCTCACTACCCATGCCCTCCACCTCCAAAGTTCTTATCCCTTGAAGCTCTGGTTCTGCTCTTGTCCCACCCACCCCACACCTATATTGCTGGATAAAACCTGAGGGATTCTCAGGTCCTGTTTGGTGGAGATGGCACCCTCTGTTGGGCCTAGTGATGGCACACGCTGCAGGAAACCAGCAAGGATGTTTTATAACCGTTTCACTTCCATAAGCAGCTACTGTGACTCTTAGTTGTGCCACTGGGTGTTCCATCAGCATCTCTGCATCTGCCATGGCTTTTGTAGCTTTGTCGAGGGCAATTGCTTCCTGTGGCTGAACAGAGATGTAGCAGCCCATCTCGCTGATGTGTGGCTGAAGTGGACAGGGTTGTTTTTCTTGTACTCCCTCCCTCTGCAGGGAGGGGGAGGTAAAAGCAGAGAAACAGACGTCTTCCCCCCAGGAGAGGGGAATAGGATCAGCAAATGGTTCAGATCAGCAGGTTGAAAGGGAGGGGGAGGGGGGCCCAACCATCGAGAACAGAAAGATGGCTTTTCAGCCAAAAGGAGGAAATGAATACCTCACGGGAGTTCTGGCAAAGCAGGGATGGAAGAGGCAGAACAGGAGCTTCACCTGGATAGCAAGATAAACTTCAGCCCTGTTTTTCTCTTGGGCTCTTCCCCATTAGCCATGCAGGTCTCTCTCTGTGGGCACATGATTTAGTTGGGTTGCTCCTTCTCTGTTTGGCTCCCCCTTTAGTTGCCTGTTTTTCTCTGCTGGGCTCCCCCCCTTTAGCTGTGTCACTCCTTCTCGATAGGGCTCTCCCATGGCTACACATTGAAATATCTCGTCCAAGCAAGTTGGCTTCTGCGAACTAACCCAGTACCAAATGGTGCCGCCTATGCCCTTCCTGCCTTCTTTCTGAGTCTTTGAAGGGGGGGGGCCCTGCTGCTCTGGGGATTGGCCCTTCCATATCTCCTATGATCCTTGCTTGACCCCCCTACCACCACCACCACCACCACCACCCATCACTCACTCGGCTCCCAACCTCCCTCGCACTTACTCTCCTGGATGGCAGCACCTGTTACGTGTTGCATGCCCCCTATGGATGCTGGGCCTTATCACCACATTCTTCCCTGTTCTCAACCTCAGCCAGATAATCTACCTTCTTTTCCAACCCTTGAGGAACTGGAAACCTTACTAAAGTCAGCTTCCTTCCTATCTTTTACAGGTTCTAATTCCATACTATTCTGCACTATTTTATTCTTAAAATATTCTGCAAAAGCATTACATGTTTCTATAGAAGGATCAACAGCCATAGCTCTGTTTTCCACAGAACTCAAATATCTAGTCAAATGTCAAACCAACCTCTGTGCAATTATTTACACTTTCAGTGGCTTCAGCAGTCTTCTCTATAAGTAACTGCTTCACTCCCCTCACTGCATTCTTATATAATTTAGCATGTTCTTTCCATTTTAACCTGTCCTTATCTTACTTGTTTTTTCAGCCAGTATCTCTCCAGCTTTTGCATGCGCAAGTCACTTCTGGTTTGGGTAAGGGTTTATTATGGATTCTGCTGCACTAAACGTAAATGCAGCCTGAACACAAAGCTTATCAGAATTATTCATTAGCAAAGTTTTAAAACCATGACTTGCTGAGCAAGATGTCAGTTTAAAATTCTAGTAACGGTACATAAGCTGTTTGTGGATAAGCTCCATGCCTTAAGTAAAGTAATAGAAGAAGATGTGCCAACCAGGGAATTGAGGTTACAGGAGACAGAATTGCTTGTTGTTGCTTCAATAAGGAATTAAAGACTACAAATAACTCGTTCTCGGGCATTCTGTGTGGCTCACACTTTGTGGAACGTTTTGTTAATAGTTACGTAGGGAATTAGATGTTAAGGTTTTTAGAAAGTAATTAAAAGCACCATATTTTAAAAATGCATTTGTATCACTGGGTTTCTTTTATATTTTATTTGTTGTAAGTATATTTGTGATTTAATGAGTATTTTATTGTAACCTGTGCTGGACATGAGCTGAAAGATGTGGGCTGAGAAAGCAAAATTGCTTACCTTGTAATAGGTGTTATCCCAGGACAGCAGGATGTAGTCCTCACATATGGGTGACGTCACCGAACGGAGCCCAGGCGGGAAAACTTTCTGTCAAAGTTTCTAGAAACTTTTGACTGGCCCCAGTGAGGCCACTGAGCATGCCCAGCATGCTATGATATTCTCTGCCACAGGTGTCTCTCTTCAGTCTAGTATGTAGCAAAAAGCTTTAGCCAAAAGAATAATAAAAATAAAAAGGCCCAACTCCGCGGGGTGGCGGGTGGGTTCTGTGAGGACTACATCCTGCTGTCCTGGGATAACACCTATTACAAGGTAAGCAATTTTGCTTTATCCCAGGACAAGCAGGATGCTAGTCCTCACATATGGGTGAATAGCGAGCTAGAGGCTGAGTCATTGTGTAGTGCAATGTTTTTGTTGAATGAGTCAGCCGAAGATCACAGCAGTTTGGTTGTAGTAGGAGTTGGGTTTAAGCAGGAAACAAGTTCTTTAAGACAGATTGTCCATAGGCTGAATCTTGTCGTCCTTGCTTGTCCAAACAGTAATGAGCTGCAAATGTGTGAAGAGAACTCCATGTTGCTGCTTTACATATGTCAAGTATTGGCACTGAACGATAGTGTGCAACTGAAGTTGACATTGCCCTAACTGCATGTGCTTTTACTCGCCCTTGGAGAGGAAGGCCTGCTTTTTCATAGCAAAACTGTATGCAATCTGCTAACCAGTTGGATAGAGTATGTTTACCCACTGCTTTACCTGGTTTGTTTGGGTCATAGGAAACAAAGAGTTGATTGGATTTCCTGTGAACTGCAGTGCGGTTTAAGTAAAAAGATAGAGTGCGTTTGCAATCCAATGTGTGTAAGGCCCTTTCTCCTTGGTGAGCATGAGGCCTTGGAAAGAAAGTGGGTAAAACTATAGATTGGTTTAAGTGGAATTCCGTAACTACCTTAGGAAGGAATTTAGGATGAGTACGGAGAACCACTCTGTCATGTAAGAACTTAGTGTAGGGTTCATATGTGACTAGTGCTTGTAATTCACTAACCCTTCTAGCTGATGTAATGGCTATGAGGAAGATAGTCTTCCATGTAAGAAATTTCAGATCACTGGAATCAATGGGTTCAAAGGGAGAATGCATGAGTCTAGATAGAACCAAATTTAGATCCCATTGAGTAACTGGGTGTCTAATTGGTGGTTTTAGAAGAATTAAACCTCTCATAAATTTTTTAACGAGAGGTTGTGTAGAAATAGGTGCATCTGATACCTGATTATGGTAAGCTGAAATTGCACTTAAATGGACTCTGATAGATTAAGTTTGTAGACCAGATTCTGAAAGATGGTACAGGTAGTCCAATAAAGACTTTGTGGGGCAAGTGAAAGGATTGATGTCTTTTTCCCTGCACCACAAAGTGTATCTTTTCCATTTGGAAGCGTAGTTCTTCCTTGTGGAAGGTTTACGTGAAGCTATAAGAACTTGGGAGATGTTAGCTGGAAGATTGAGTGGTTGTAAGATCAAGCTTTCAACATCCAAGCTGTCAGTGATAGGGATTGAAGGTTGGGATGTCGCAACCGACCCTGATCCTGAGTTATGAGAGTGGGAGCTACTCCCAGGCGAATGGGATCCCTGACTGAGAGGTCTAGAAGTGTGGGAAACCATACTTGTCGAGGCCAATATGGGGCTATGAGTATCATGGTTCCTTGGTCCTGTTGTAGCTTCACTATAGTCTTGGTTATGAGTGGTATCGGAGGATACGCATATAATAGGCCTGAGTTCCAAGGGCGAGCAAAGGCGTCCTTGGATGGCCTGTGGTTTATGTTGTATAGGCAACAGTAATTGTCCACTTTGTGATTCAGATGTGTTGCAAAGAGGTCTACTATTGGTTGTCCCCACCGTTGAAATATCCTGGCCACTACTATGGGATCTAGTGACCATTCGTGTGGTTTGAATTGACGACTGAGCCTGTCCACCACTACATTGTGAATGCCTGCTAGGTAAGTGGCCTTGAGAAACATAGAGTTGGTTAAGGCCCAACCCCATATCTGAGCTGCCTCCTGACAGAGGAGGTACGAGCCTGTCCCTCCCTGTTTGTTGATGTACCACATGGCTACTGTGTTGTCTGTTTGGATCAGCACAGTCTTGTTTGTAAGGCAGTCCTTGAAGGCATGCAGAGCATAACGTATAGCTCGAAGTTCCAGGAAATTGATTTGAAATGTTGCTTCGAGCTTCGTCCATGTTCCTTGTGTTTGGAGAGTCCCTATGTGAGCTCCCCAACCCAAGGTGGATGCATCTGTAGTTAGAGTTACTTGTGGGACTGGTTGTTGAAAGGGTAGGCCCTTGCACAAATTGTCCTTGTTCACCCACCACAGTAGAGAAGAACGTAGTTGGTGGGTTACTTGAATTGGAGAATAAAGTGGTTGAATGGCTTGGATCCATTGTGATCTTAAAGTCCATTGAGTTACCCTCATGGCTAGTCTTGCCATAGGAGTGACATGAACTGTGGAGGCCATGTGGCCTAGTAATTGGAGAAACTGATGAGCTGTTGCTTGTTTCTTGGAGTGAATCGAGTTTGCTAGTAGAGACAGCGTGTTTGCTCGATCCTCTGGTAGAAATGCCTTTGAGAGGATGGTGTTTAAATCTGCTCCTATGAATTGAAGCAGGTGAGAAGGAGTGAGATGGGACTTTGGATAATTGATGAGAAATCCCATGGAGTGCAGTAGAGCAATTGTTTTGTTGAGAGACTGTATTGCCCCTTGCTGAGATTGGCTTCTGATGAGCCAATCGTCCAGATATGGGAAAACATGTACACCTTGCTTGTGTAGGTGTGCTGTTATTACTGCCAGACATTTGGTGAACACTCTGGGAGCAGAAGCGAGTCCGAATGGTAGAACTCTGTATTGGTAATGTTGAAGGCCCACCTTGAAGCGCAGATACTTGCGATGAGGAGGGTATATTGGAATGTGAGCGTAAGCATCTTGAAGATCCAGAGAACAGAGCCAATCTCCTGTTTGAAGAAGCGGTAGCATTGTGCCTAGGGAAACCATCCTGAATTTTTCTTTCCTTAGAAATTTGTTGAGATTTCTGAGGTCGAGGATGGGTCGTAGGCCTCCAGTTTTCTTTGGAATGAGGAAATATCTGGAGTAGAATCCCCTGCCCTGCTGAGCCCTGGGCACTGGTTGAATGGCCCTGGCTGTCAGAAGGGTGGATAATTCTATTTGTAATGGAAGTATTTGGGAATTTTGTTGTGGGTAGGAAGTTGGTGGGAATTCTGGAGGAATTGAGAGAAAATTTAGTTTGTAACCATGAGCTACAATGGAAAGTACCCATTGGTCTGTTGTTATCTTTTCCCAACTGGTGTGGAAAAGGGAAATTCTTCCTCCCACTGGTATGTTTTGATTGGGGTTTTGGAGGGTGGGTCTGATCTCTGGATCTGTGTTCAAAAACCCGTAGCTGGACCAGTCTGTGGAGGAGGCTGGGTACAGGCTGGTCTTGGTTGCCTAGCTTGAGAACGCTGGCTAGGTCTAGAAGGTCTAGTCCTGGCAGGTTGGTTGTAGTACCTCCTTGGCCTGTAGTATGGACGTCTAGGTTCCTTACGTGGGAAACGTCTAGGGGCCTGGGTAGCTGGTTCTTGGGGTAACTGTGACAGCTGCCTTAAGGTCTCTGTGTGATCCTTAAGTTGTTGGACGGCTTCCTGCACTTTTTCCCCAAATAAATTGTCACCACGGCATGGCAGATCTACAAGCTTGTCCTGTACTTCAGGCCTGAGATCTGATGCTTTCAACCAGGCCCATCTTCGAGCTGTGATGCCAGCTGCTGCTGTTCTTGAGGCTGTGTCAAAGTTGTCATAAGCAGCCCTAACCTCGTGTTTCCCAGCTTCTAGGCCCTTGGCAATAATAGACTGTGCAGACTCTTGAAATTGCTCTGGGAGAGAATTCGTAAAATGCTGCATCTGCTTCCATAGATCCCTCTGGTACTGTGTCATGTACAGTTGGTAAGCAGAGATCCTGGAAGATAAAAGTGCGCTTTGGTACACTTTTTTGCCCAAAGCGTCCAGAAAACGATGATCCTTTCCTGGAGGAGCTGATGAGTGTGGACGTACCCTTTTTGATTTTTTCTGGGCAGATTCCACTACCACAGATTGATGTGGCAACTGTGTCTTTTGAAAACCTGGTGCCTGCTGCACTAGGTAAGTGGTATCTACCCTTTTATTCACTGCTGGGGCCGTACATGGGTGTTCCCACACTTCTTGTTGTAGGTCCAACAGAACTTCGTGGATGGGAATAGCCAAAACTTGCTTTGGTGGGTCTACAAATTGTAATACTTCTAAGGTATGCTGTCTTGAATCCTCTTCAGAGGAAAGCTTGAATGGGATGGTATCCGCCATCTCTTGTACAAAACTTGAAAAAGGTAAGTCTTCAGGTGGGGATCTTTTTCTTACTTCAGGTGGTGATGGTTCTGACATGAACTCTTCTGAAGATGTTTCAGTTCCAGGGTCATCCCAAGAGTCATCTTCATCTGGATGTTGATATGGAGTTCTTGGGATTGTTTTAGGAGGAATACCTGATGGTCCAGGTAATGGGTCCTCGATGGAGATTATCGAAGGATTTATGTCCATTCGTTTTGGAGGAGTTTTGTCGACAACTCTTTGATATTTTTGTGAAAGTCGTCGAAAAAGAGTCAATTCCTGTGCCTCAGTATCTTCCTGTTCAATAATTGTCGAGGGAAGGATGGGTGTCCTCGAAGAAGTTGTCGAGTGTAATGCTCTCGAAGTCGATTCTGTCGACGGCGGTAACATTACAGCCGGGATTTGTGCGTATATCGACGTCGATGATGTAATTATTTTTGGTGTCGACGTCGATTGAGCCGGAGTAAAAATCGACTCCGGCATCGGTGTGGTCACCGGCATCGGCAAATTTGCCGGCATCGATGTGGAGAACATCGGCATCGACAATGAAGTCGGGATGGTGAATTGTTCCTTCAGAGCATTCGAAATCGCTTGACGGATTAACTCCGACAATTCCGGCCGCACAACCGTTGGGAGCAGAGCGGTTGAGGGCGGTGGCGTAGGCTGAAGCACAAGTTCCTGACACGTACCTTGCGCAGGCTCAGGTGTCGATATCGGAGTGGAGGTAAGCCGAGGCGTTATTGACTCCGAGGTTTCTTGATTTCTAGGCCGCTTCGCTGTCGAAGGTTCCTGGGAGGCCGAGTCAGACAACGAGGGGCTTCGATGACGGTGTCGATGTTTCGACTTTGATTTTTCTAATGATTTCATCGACGTCGAGGACGATGAAGGGGACGAGTGGTCTCCCGAAGGTCCCGGCTGAGGTTTTTTAAGAATTACCCTCTTAGTCGCTCCAGCCGGAGACGACTTTGATGACTCCGATGTGGAAGGAATAAGTTGTAGACTGAATAAATGCTCCATTTTTTCAAGTCTAATCTTTCTAGTTTTTGGAGTCATCTCCCCGCACTGTGGACAATTATGGACATCATGCTTATCCCCTAAACATACCACACATTCAGTGTGCGGGTCAGTAATAGACATTTTTCTCTTACACACAGGGCATTTTTTGAAACCTGTGGACATTGTGGAACCGACGGCCGTCGATTCGCCTGAGGAGAATTTAAAAATATCTCCGAATCAATATATTCGACTGGGTTACTTACCGGCCGGCAAGAAAAAACCCCGAAAGATGTCTGTGACAGAGAATTTTCTAAATAAACGACTTTTAAGTCGAAAACTGTTGAGGTAAACTCAACGGCTCCGGATCCGCGATGCTAGCTGCAGCGCGGAAAAAACGAAGACTGAAGAGAGACACCTGTGGCAGAGAATATCATAGCATGCTGGGCATGCTCAGTGGCCTCACTGGGGCCAATCAAAAGTTTCTAGAAACTTTGACAGAAAGTTTTCCCGCCTGGGCTCCGTTCGGTGACGTCACCCATATGTGAGGACTAGCATCCTGCTTGTCCTGGGATAAACTTAAATATCTATAAACACTAGCTGATACCCACTGAAGATTTAGTAGTGGGGTATGACATACTGGAAGTGCTCAGCACTATCCCCGCAGGCAGACCCCAGCACTTGTCTTCCCCAACACATTCCAACCTCAACCTGACCCCTCATAGCACTCTCTCTCGTACTGCCATACACACCCACACTTTTTTTGATTTTGGGTTTTGTTTGTTCTTTTACATTAGGCAATTCCTCTTCCTGGTGGCTAGAATCAATCAGTCCCAACTTATTTTATTAAGACACTCACTTGAAATTGCCATCTGAGAACTGCATTTGGATACCACATAGTTTATTCTTTTTAAGAAAACAAAATTATGAAGCTGGCAAAAAAAGACATTGTACAGTTTGCATTTGCAAACCTGATGTAATGCATCATATTAAAATCTCCAAAGGGTACTTATCTAGAGGGGGCTACTAAACCAAAGAGAATGAACTACTGTCAGATTTATGTTATTAATGGCTTTTACACCGGCCAACTACTAACACTTCACTTTAACAAAGTTAATTATATGAATTGTGATTTTTTATTTAGGAGTAATTTTCAAAAATATGCTCGTAAATGTAGCAAGCAGTGTAGCAATTTTTAAAAGACCATTTAGGCACTTAGGCCCGGATTTACACGCATAGGTGGACTTGCGCGTGCTGGGCCTATTTTAAAAAGGCCTGGCCACGCAAGTAAGTCTCAGGGCTTCGGAAAGGGGGCGGGGAGGGGGCAGGGCAGGGCCAGAGACTCCTGGCACAGCGGCCATGTTATAAAAATTGCACATCAACAATCACAAAGGGACAATTTTTCCTGTTCACCTCACTGTTAATGGACGTAAAGTCTAACATTAGACCATCATAATAGGCATCATAGTAAGGTGTGATTGCACCATTTAATACTCAGCCTTATATTTAATCATCGGTCCAAACACCAAGAATTTTTTTCAGTCTTTTTTTATGTGATCAAAACGAGTCATATAACTTTTTGAAGTAACTTATCTGTGAATCGTGATTACGAGACTTCTTCTTATCCTGTGAATCTTCAATCCAACTCGCCAGCTCAGATGCCCGAAATGTTAATAGCGATATGTTCAATCATCATACCGCTAGACGTGCCCGACATCGCACAATGTTTCGGACTAGTGTTCAGTCCTTCTTCAAGGGCTAAAATCTACGTCACAAACAACGGAAAATTAAACACTGCAATCATACGGGAGTTAATACTGTCTATATCTTCTTGTACTCACTATTCAGGTAGCATGGCAGCTCACGGCGTTTTTCTTTGCTTTCTTTTCCGGTAACCTAACACCGCCCAACTTTAAAGATCCCGCGGAAATGACGTCAAAATCTACGTCACATCATACTTACAACGAATGCCATTCAATGATGTTATTTAACCCGACAGGGATTACCGTGTTCATTTTGAAAATCCATTGTTGTTCTCTTAGATTTAAATGATAATTTGGATCACCCCCGCGTGGACTCACGGGCACAACATCCAGAATTCTCCATCTTAACATCATCATCCTTATCATCTTCGAAGGAACTTACCCGTAGGCCAGTTTCTGCGGTTGCGCAGACTATGTGATTCAAAGGTGGAATTCCAAGCACAAGCAGCGGATCTTAAAAAGAGACTACTTGTCCGAGGATACCCTCCTAAATGCATAAAATTGGCATACAAACGTGCCTTTAATGCTGAACGTCAATGGCTTCTGTTAGAAAAGACACCTTCAGCTAATGAAGAGACACATTTAGTTTGTACCTTACCATATTCTGACAAAGCAGGTAAAATTGCTAAGGTGATTCGCAATCATTGGTCCGTGTTAAACCTTCATGAATCATTGGCAGAACCACCAATAATAGCTTATAAACGAGGTAAGAACATAGCTGACAACATTGTACATTCTTTTTTAACATTACCATTACAGGATGACATATCGGGGCCTCAGGGTCATTGGCAATGCAATCATTGTTCTATGTGTGCCCAAACAATAGAAGGAACAACCTGGCTTGACAAAGCCGGTATCACACACAAATCATGGCAATTCACAAATTGTCTATCTACTAATGTAATATATTTGATTATTTGCCCTTGCGATTTGTATTACATTGGACGCACCAAACGCCAAATAAAAACGCGGTTAATTGAACACAAGAGCTGCATTTCCACAGAAAAAGTAGCAGCCCCTATGGTTCTTCATTGTATGGATAATGGACATTCCTTTCAACAGTTAAGATGGAGAATTCTGGATGTTGTGCCCGTGAGTCCACGCGGGGGTGATCCAAATTATCATTTAAATCTAAGAGAACAACAATGGATTTTCAAAATGAACACGGTAATCCCTGTCGGGTTAAATAACATCATTGAATGGCATTCGTTGTAAGTATGATGTGACGTAGATTTTGACGTCATTTCCGCGGGATCTTTAAAGTTGGGCGGTGTTAGGTTACCGGAAAAGAAAGCAAAGAAAAACGCCGTGAGCTGCCATGCTACCTGAATAGTGAGTACAAGAAGATATAGACAGTATTAACTCCCGTATGATTGCAGTGTTTAATTTTCCGTTGTTTGTGACGTAGATTTTAGCCCTTGAAGAAGGACTGAACACTAGTCCGAAACATTGTGCGATGTCGGGCACGTCTAGCGGTATGATGATTGAACATATCGCTATTAACATTTCGGGCATCTGAGCTGGCGAGTTGGATTGAAGATTCACAGGATAAGAAGAAGTCTCGTAATCACGATTCACAGATAAGTTACTTCAAAAAGTTATATGACTCGTTTTGATCACATAAAAAAAGACTGAAAAAAATTCTTGGTGTTTGGACCGATGATTAAATATAAGGCTGAGTATTAAATGGTGCAATCACACCTTACTATGATGCCTATTATGATGGTCTAATGTTAGACTTTACGTCCATTAACAGTGAGGTGAACAGGAAAAATTGTCCCTTTGTGATTGTTGATTTGTAAATTGGGACTGTTTTTTCAATTGATGCAAGACAAGCTGCACTGAGTAGTTTATCAGTGAATAAAAATTGCACATCCATGTGTGCGCCGGGTAGCGCGCACACATGGATGTGCCCAAATTTAAGCACATAAATCCTTTTGAAAATTACCCGCTCAGTGTTAAGCTAGGCTGGTAACACTATTCACTTGCATTGTGTAATATTTAAGAATCACATTAAAAAAATATCAACACCTACCTTGTACCAATTACAAGTTTGAATAGAGTGGCAGCCTAGATGTAAGAGCAGAGATCTGAGAACCAAGGAAGCCAGAATTCAAATCCAGCTTCTCCTGGTGACGTCGGGCAACTTGCGCTTCACCCTCCACTGCCCAAGGTACAAAATTAGAATGTGAACTCTCTGGGGGGGCAGGGAATGACCCTTCTATACCTGATCATAACTTACCTTGAGCTTCGATTTGGAAAAGATTCTATCTGCAAAAAAAATTTAAAAATCCAAGTTTCTCATTTTTTTTCCAAGTCTTTCTCCTCACCTCCATGTGCAAAATGGCTGCCTGGATGACAGATCTTCTCGCTGGGCAAGAGATGAAAAAAAAAAGTCTCCTCCAAGACTGAACCCCTCCAGTGCTACTCTATCAACCCTTATGCCTTTGCAATCCCCACTCCTTCCCTGAGATCTGTGCTTACAAGTCTCTCAAACTCAACGGCGCCAAACAAAGGAAAATAAAACATGAGCTGCCTGCATCCCCATGATTCAAGGCCAATGCAAAGCCAATTCTTCAAACTGAAATTATTTGAATGAATCCTCTGCAAATGCCTTAAAAACATGACTGCTCCTAATCTGGATTCAACAGTGACAGAAACTACAACTAGAGTAATAGCAATTCCAATGCGTATAATGAGATATTTCTGACAATACAGCCAACAGGGTCAAATCAGAGTTAATGGGTGGGTTATAGTAAACACTCCAAGGAACCTAAGGAAAACTCATTGAAGAAGCTTAAAGATTATCCTAACAACCTAAGATTAAAAGGGTACATACTAAAATGTGCTACATGCATCCTACAATATTAAACAGAACATAGCAGACACAGTTTTCATTTAAAGATAGTTTAATAACTGAACAGAAAACAAAAAAGTGATTATGGATAGAGTGTGATATGGAGAAAGGAAGAAAAGTCACCTTTGGTAAGCTTTCAATAGGAGTAGGTGCTGGGGTTAAACCTTCATGAAGGAAGGGGGCATCCTCTTTCCTACAGACGGCTAGAACAAGCTGAGCCACGTAGTTTTCTTGAAATCGTGTTCGTTTCCCCAAAGCCCCTAGAGGAAAAAAAACATTTCTAAATTTTTTGTTAGCTGTCAAGAGTTATAAATATTAGAATTATTTTGGGGGTATTTTTTGTTGGGGGGTTTTTTTTTAGCTGTTTTCCCAATTTTAGCTCAAAGCAGTTTACATTTTCATGTACAATGAAGACCATGATTACTGCAAAATGTCAGTTTTAACATGCAATTTAATGATAAAAAGTGAAATCTACACTTAAATATAAATCTTTATCTCTCTCTCTTACACCATGAAAACTCATCTAATGAATTAACGCGTGCAAAGTAAAGCCATCACAACTTACCCTAAGAACTACAAAAACCAGATCACCCCGAAGGTCTATTTTGCCAGGCAACTAATTTTTCTCAGTGGCAAGTACCATGAGCTTACAGGAAGTACACAAAAAAAAAAAAAAAAAAAATCAGGGCTTGTGCTGTTGTTCCTCAGCTTTCATACCTGTCAAGTTTCCAGCAGTCATGGTTCAAGGATATATTGAACTCACAATGACATTCTTAGCTGTTATATTAAACAGCCTGTGACTAATCTATCTTCCATAAATTCATCCAATTTGTTTCTGAATCCAGTTATACTATTTGTCATCACAATGTTTTGTGCCAATGAGTTCCACAGGTTAATTAGGTACTGCACAAAGAAGCGCTTTTCTGTTTTAAACCTGTTTGATTGTTTCATTGGGTATACACCTAGTGTCCCACCACAGACTTTTCAACATTCTGCAGCAATTATGTACAAATGTGCATATTTTTGCATATATTTACGTATTATAAATATTCTGTCTGACTTTATAAATCATCATTTTTTACATTTCTGCATCTCCTTCAAGCCCGTGAATTACTACCCCAACATTCCAATGCCCCTGTAATTCTCTCCCTGCAACCAATCAGATTACCGCACTCATTCATGCCTCCCTGCCCCTTACTCTTCCTCCCCATTCTGCATCTATCACTCTAATCTTCTCAAACCCTCAGATCCCTGTCTCTTGATCCCAAACATCTTCCTGCAACACCTCAGATTCCCTCACACTTGACCACTCCATCTCTCCCCTCACTCAACTCTTCTCCATCCCCTCAATCTACCTCCCCCAACCCGTACCCCCTCAAATCCCCTCTTTCTTGCTCTTTCACTCCTCAAGCCCTTCAATCATCCTTTCATCAGTAGAAGTAAACTGGCAGTGCATTGACTTCTTCTTCTGACAGACACCAGTGCAGGATGCCACAGTAACAGTTCAAAGTGCAATATTGAGAGCCTTGCAAAAGAGGAGGATGTGGCCTGAAGCACTGTATGGCTGTTGTACTGCTCCTCTTAGCAAGTGAAAATTGAGGCATGGTGGGGAGGGACAGAGGGAAGGACGATTAGGCTGCTTAAACACATCAGCCACTGCTATTATTATGGACTCTATCTCCTGCAGTAATTCCACAGTGATTGTGGAATTCCACAGAAAAGGCCAGATTTTGCAGCTGCAGAACTGAGGGAGATCAGGGGCACTGGTTATATCTAGTTCCTATGTTATGATACAGTAGACATAGAAAGTCTATACCCCTTACCGAAATGTTTACCTTTTGGTGTCTTACAGCCTGGAAGTAATATGTATTAAACCAATGTTTGTTCCCATTACCCATGCATCCCATCCCAC
Organism: Rhinatrema bivittatum; assembly: GCF_901001135.1. Taxonomy (NCBI): domain Eukaryota; kingdom Metazoa; phylum Chordata; class Amphibia; order Gymnophiona; family Rhinatrematidae; genus Rhinatrema; species Rhinatrema bivittatum. The sequence continues at coordinate 161,291,945 of NC_042617.1, forward strand.
AATTGCCAAATGAAAAATACATTTCAGAATTCAATAAAATATGAAGTAGAAATAAAAAAAATTGAATACCTTGGTTTGGTAAGTGTCAATAGCCTCTCTACTTATAGAAATCCTAAATACTTAAGGCTCTGGTGTAACCAATTGTCTTCTAAAATGCCTATCAAGCGAATTGTCCCCACTTATGTTAAACTGCACTAATTCACATAAGAAATTCAGTAGTTCCTGTTTATTCTCTCTGCTGGGTACTGCATTTCAAAGCAAAGACCCAACTAAGAAGCTGTCAAAAAAAAACCAGACAAAGTTGTGGAAAGGCACAGATTTGGGGATGGGTATAAAAATTAAAGATTCTTCAATTATCACTTGAAGTATGGTCAAGATGATTATTAAAAAGGAAAGTGTAATGCACCAAAAGCAGTATATACAGAAGAGATAAAACAGGGACTTCCAGTAATGCAGAGAGCCGAGCAGACGTGCTGTGCTGAGGCTCCAGGTGCCGCCCCCTTTATATCTCTTTTTAACTTGGTTTTTCTCTACACTGCCACCGGGAAATAATATTCGGTAACATAACAGGAGCTGTAATACTCCGTTCTGTGGCTTATTATGTCCACGAGAACAGCGAAGAAAGACAAAGAAGATCAAGCCGGTGGATTCAGAACAAGATATAGAGGTGACTGCGCCCTCCAACTAGGCCGGTTGAGATGCAACAGCTATAATTCACAAGGTTTTGGCAGGGGACATTGCGGCCGTGGAAGGCAAGCTGGATAATTTGAATGCCTCGGTTATTACTATGGATGCTAAACTGTAGGACTTTGCTAAGCGCTTCACTGAAATCAAAGTGGACTTGCATGACACAGTGGTTAAGGTGCAAACATTGGATCGGCAAGTGGAAGGCCTCAAAAGGGCGGTTCAAATGGCTCAAGTTAAAATTGATGATTTAGAAAATCGTAGTTGTCGCAATAACTTGAACATTTTAGGCGTTTCAGAAAATATCCCTGTCTCGCACCTGATGGACCTCATGCATTCTTTTTTTTTTTTTTTTAACATTTTATTGATGATGACATCATACAAAAATACAACAGATAGTAAGCAAAACCATTAGTAAGCAAAACCATTAAGAAACAGCTGAGGAACACTTTTCCCCTTCTATTCTCAGTTTGTTGGTATGAGTTTCTTCACCATGTCTCTTCTGGCTAATGTAATAGTATGCTGGAATATTTCGGCTATTAGGTCTCCTATTATAGAAATATAGAAACATAGAAATGACGGCAGAAGACGACCAAACGGTCCAATCAGTCTGCCCAGCAAGCTTTCACACTTTTTTTTTTATATACTTTTCTGTTACTCTTGTCCCTTTAAATAACTTTTTTGGTTCTATTTCCCTTCCACCCCCGCCATCGTAGATAGCAGTGCTGGAGCTGCATCTAAGTGAAGTATCTAGCTAATTGGTTTGGGGTAGTAACAGCCGTAATAAGCAAGCTACTCCCACGCTTGTTTACCCAGCCTGTGCAACTCAGTGCTCTTTTCTTCATTCCCCCTGCCGATGAAGCAGTGAGCTGCGCTGGATATGTATTCCAAGTGAAGTATCAGGCTTGATTCGGGGTAGTAAACGCCGTAACAAGCAAGCTACACCCATGCTTATTTGTTTTACCCAGACTATGTAATTCAGAACTTGTTGGTAGTTGTCTGAATATAAATCATCTTTTCTTCATTCCCCCTGCCGTTGAAGCAGAGCGCTATGCTGGATATGCATTGAAAGTGAAGTATCAGGCATTTTTGGTTTGGGGTAGTAACCGCCGTAACAAGCAAACTACTCCCCTGCTTTTATGTGGATGCAAATCCTTTTTTCCACATTTCCTCTTGCCATTGAAGCATAGAGCAATGTTGGAGTTGCATTAACCGTGTGTATGTTTAATATCCTTATTCAATAATCTCCAGGTAGTAGCTGTCATTCCCGCAAGCCACCCCCATGCCTCTTCTCTTCATTCACATCCTCTAGAGACTTTATGGATCCACAGTATTTATCCCACGCCCTTTGAAACCCTTCACAGTTTTGGTCTTCACCACTTCCTCTGGAAGGGCATTCCAGGCATCCACCACCCTCTCTGTGAAGAAATACTTCCTGACATTGGTTCTGAGTCTTCCTCCATGGAGTTTCAAATCGTGACCCCTGGTTCTGCTGATTTTTTTGGCATCGGAAAAGGTTTTTCGTTGTCTTTGGATCATTAAAACCTTTCAAATATCTGAAAGTCTTTATCATATCACCCCTGCTCCTCCTTTCCTCCAGGGCAGCGCTTCTCAACCGGTGTGTCGCTACACACCAGTGTGTCGCGTCTCCAGGTGTCCCACTGCCCCATTGTACTTTCCTTCTCCCTTTTTCCAGCCCCCATGGGCCAGTTGAAAGCCTCCTTTCTTCCAACCCCCACTGCCCAATGGGAAGCCTCCTTCATTCTGCCTTCCCCCGCACAGGCCAATCGGAAGCCTCCTCCCTTCTACCTGCCAGTGGGAGTAGGAAGAAGGGAGGAAGCCTTTGATTAGCCGGTGAGGCAGGCATGGCATAGCCCGGGAGTGGGTGGGAAGAATGGCAATGTAGAACCCCGATGAAGCAAGGCTGCTACGGGAGCCCATCCCTGTAGCGGTGAAGGAGAAAACCCGACCCCGACAGTGCAAGGCCGCTACGGGAGCCCATCCCCGTAGCGGTGAAGAGGAAAACCCGACCCCTGACTGAGGCGCCCATTCCCGTGGCGCCAAAAAAAGAAGGCTCGCCGGATTAAAGCCGGAACTGGAGCCCATCCCTGCAGCGAAGGAAGAAGTTGTTTTTGGGTTGTGAATGGGTGCCTGGGTGAGAGCTTGTGTGTGGGTGTGAATGGGTGCCTGGGTGAGAGCTTGTGTGTGTGGGTGTGAATGGGTGAGAGCTTTTGTGTGTGATTGAGAGAGCGAGACTGGTCAGGAAGGTGATGTGTTTGTGTGAGGGAGCGAGTCTGGTCAGGAAGGTGATGTGTTTCTGTGTGAGAGAGAGAGACTGGTCAGGAAGATGACTGGTGTGAAAGAGACAGAGACTGGTCTTGGGGTCTAATTGGGGGTGTGTGTGTTGTGAGTGACTGGTTGTGGGCGCTAAGGAAGAAGATTGAGGACAGAGCTTCAGCAGCCCTTGCTGCTTCTGGTGAGTGCTATTGGCCTGGAAGGGAAAGGAGTAGGAGAGTTGCTAGAGAGGGTAAATAAAGGTGGCTTTTTAAATTTATTTTTCTTGATTGACTGCCATTTTAATTATTTGGTATTATGCGATGTCTGCTGTTTTGAAATATTTTGATATTTGGACATGTTTTAATAATTTTTATGAGTGTTTAATTGAATATTATTCTGTTCAGCAGCTGTTTTGTAACATTTTTGGTATAACTTTACAATTATTTCTGTGTGGGTCTCTGTAGCAGCTTGGCTTATTCTGTTACATAGAAACATAGAAACATAGAAATGACGGCAGAAGAAGACCAAATGGCCCATCTAGTCTGCCCAGCAAGCTTCACACATATTTTCTCTCATACTTATCTGTTTCTCTTAGCTCTTGGTTCTATTTCCCTTCCATCCCCACCTTTAATGTAGAGAGCAGTGATGGAGCTGCATCCAAGTGAAATATCTAGCTTGATTAGTTTGGGGTAGTAGCCGCCGCAATAAGCAAGCTGCACCCATGCTTATTTGTTTTACCCAGACTATGTTATTAGCCCTTATTGGTTGTTTTTCTTCTCCCCTGCCGTTGAAGCAGGGAGCTATGCTGGATATGCGTGACGTATAAGTCTTCTCCCATGCCGTTGAAGCAGAGAGCCATGCTGGATGTGCATCGAAAGTGAAGTATCAGGCCCATTTGGTTTGGGGTAGTAACCGCCGTAACAAGCCAGCTACTCCCCGCTTTGTGAGTGCGAACCCTCTTTTCTTCTCCCCTGCCCAATAGGATATACATTAGTGGTAAATTACTGTTTTTTCATAAGGAAGACTATTGTGCCTGGTAGTAAAGGGAGTTTGTTTTGCTTTTACTGAGATGTCATCAGAACCAGAATATCTTTTTTGTATGGTGACTTGTACAGGTAATGCCCTAGGATCTGCTCTGCACTCATTGCTGGGGGTTGAGGGGATTCCTGTGGATGCAGAGTGCATGTTTACATTTAGCCCCGTGCTGGTCACATATTCAGTGTGTCACGCATGTGAGAACCATTTGTCAGGTGTGTCCCGGCCAAAAAAAGGTTAAGAACCACTGCTCCAGGGTGTACATATTTAGATTCTTCAATCTCTCCTCATAAGTCATTCGATGAAGGCCATCCACCTTTTTGGTTGCCCTTCTCTGGACCGCCTCCATCCTGTCTCTGTCCCTTCGGAGATACAGTCTCCAGAACTAAACACAGTACTCCAGGTGAGGCCTCACCAAGGACCTGTACAAGGGGATAATCACTTCCCTTTTCTTACTCGATATTCCTCTCTCTATGCAGCCCAGCATTCTTCTGGCTTTAGCTATCGCCTTATCACATTGTTTCGCTGACTTCAGATCATTAGACACTATCACCCCAAGGTCTCTCTCCTGCTCCATGCACATCAGCCCTTCTCACCCCATCGAATACAGTTCTTTTGTATTTCCACACCCCATATGCAGGACTCTGCACTTCTTGGCAAGGAAAGAAGTCATATGCACATTGCGTCAACGGCACGCCTTTATAACCATGCTGCAGGAAACTCATTTATCCCCTGAAGAACATAGTAAATTGAAGAGGGAATTGTTGGTGCTTGTTTTGCAGCATCTGCCCCCAATACCAGGAAAACAGGCGTTGCCATTCTTTTCATAAATCTCTGGCTTTTACAACACAAAGGGTACTGGTAGATGAGGATGGCAGATGTGTCATTTGGGTGGGTCAAATCTTGGGAGAAATCTTAGGCCTATTGTCAGTTTACACACCAAAAATTTATAACCAAAACTTTTTTTCTACATTGGCAAGCCTTTTGATGGAAATTGGTGATATCCCTCTGATCGGGGGTGGGGATTTTAACTGTGTTGCTGACTGTGATGGACAGGCATAGTAAGGCTCAGGATATAATATTGGGTACACAAAACAGCATTCCCTTTCTGACAGACATGTTGGAGTTAATAGATATTTGTATTTTACATCCCGGGAAACAAACTTACACTCACGTCTCTAGAGCCCATCTGTGTCAAAGTAGAATTGACTATTTTAGTATCTGAAAGATGACTTTCCAGGGCTCAGTGGGCAGACATTGGAAACTTTACTATCTCAGACCATGCTCCAGTTATTTTGCACTACCTGTTTGCTAGGAAAGACTCCACATATATGTGACATATGCTTTCCCACCTCATGATTTTAAATGTTATCTACGAGGTAAATGGAAGGGTCTTGCTCATAATAATGCTCAACACTTAGCTACTCCACAGTTATACTGGCAGATTGCCAAAGCAGTTATGAGAGGAGAAATTATCTCCTATAATATTCATAAGAAGCATCAGTTGAAGAAAGAGCTGATCCGCCTGAACAAGAAATTAGAGGAGGCACGTAAGAAGCTGGCAGGAACTGACCGAGTCTAATAGATCTGACTTTTCCGTTTTGCAAAATCAGGCGGCTGTTTTGATTCATCAGAGGACAATGCACTCTATTATACCAGAAACAAATTTTTTCAGTTTAGGAATAAAATTGGGAGGAGTTTGGCTAGACTTGTTAGAATCACAGAGGGATCTCGCTTTATTCCCAGTCTATGGGATGAACAATTGACTCTTCAATCTAATAAGGAAATTTGTGAGATCCTATGGAGCTTTTATGCCAATTTATATGCCAAAGGGGATCCAGGTTCGCTCTCATGGGATGATTTTTGTGCTGGTATTGTATTTCCCCAAGTTAGTGAGGACCATAAGGTGAAGCTGTCTCAGCCCATTCAGGAGGAAGAAATCATTTGGGTTATTAGAGAACTAAAATGTCATAAGGCTGCTGTGCCTGATGGCTTCACCACTGAATTTTTTTAAATCCTTCAATCCAGCCCTTGGGAGACCTATTTAGTGATATTTTGCAGACAAAGAATTTCCCTCGCTCTATGCGTGAAGCTGTTATAGTTTTCCCCAAAAAGGGGTGGGACCTTATTAAACCGGCTGCCCACCGACCAATTTCTTTACTTAACACTGGGTGTGTTCCCCCAGTTAGCTTCTCCTGAGCAGGTGGGCTTTGTGCAAGGGCGCACGGCCGCACAGAAAGTTTGGCATATGTTAACTAGCATAGTCAGTAGTGGGCAGAATGCTACTAAACCTATCAGCTTTGACACTGAAAAGGTTTTTGACCA